>NW_026999382.1:650796-979164 GCF_037126465.1 Ornithodoros turicata
GCTTTTTTTTGTTCACAAGCAGCTTGCATGCGGCGATAAATTGCTGCCTTATTCTGTTTCGGTAAATCAGCCTCTTAAAATTCTAACAATTTTAAGACCTGATTTACCGAATCTTCGAAGCAGTTTCATAATTTTCTTCAGCAAATCTATTTTTAGGAATTGAATTACATCATTTCGTCGAACACCCTGTACACAGGGTCTTTATTTTTATTTGCTACATGATTTTTATAAACTAGCAGAGCAAAATAGATGCTGTTTTTGCAGCCGAGTTCTACGGCCTGGCTGACATCCTCTCGAAGAAAGCATGCGACTACAAGATGACTAAATACCTAAATTTGTTAATGAACTCTAATTAGGGGATTTCGTTCAAAAGAGGGCGATCAGAATGAGAGACCATCCTCGTTGAAAGCCATTCGACGTTTAAAAAATCCTGAAACATGCATCTGTGTGGAGATATCCAGCCCTGAATTTGGTATGCAAATGAGCCGAAACCACAGCGACCTGGAACGCAGTTGGTACAGCCCTCATTTCACGTCAGAGGGCCACGTGAATTGGGGCGATCGAGATGATTGGAGTAGGTTCCCACCTGCGGGCCAGACAAACCAGTTTATCGCCCAGATAAGCCTCTGTCGACAAAGGTGATGCGCTTCTCAGGCGCGCTTTTTCAGTTTCGGCTCATTTGCATATCAAAATTCGAGGGTGAATATCTTCACACACGTGCATGTTTCAGGATTTTTTAAACGTGGAATGGCTTTCAACTATGATGATCTCTCATTCTGATCTCCTGCTTTTGCATGAAATCCCATAATTAGAGAGCTCATTAATGAATTTTAGGTAATTAGTCATCTTGTAGTTGCATACTTTCTCCGAGAGGATGTCAGCATGGCCGCAGAACTCAACTGCAAAAACGATATCTGTTTTGTTCTACTGGTTTTTATAAAAATTCTGTAACGAATAAAAACAAACACCCTGGATATACGTAAGAGTTAAACACAGAACGCATTTAGACGTAACTATTGCTTCCTTCTTGATGCTGGGGAAATGTCTCTCCCTTGCTTAACAGCGTGGTTGCCAACCATCATTCTATTGGCAGGCTGCTCTATATGCATGATTATGGCATGTGATCGAAACGCAGCTTTGTGTTTTGCCCACATTTGTAAAAAGGATACATGCACTGATGTGTATAGAGAGCCAGGTACATTCAATCAATAAATTCAAGGTATATGCTATAAGTGTTGTCTATAGGTTTGGTCCGTCGTGCGGATATGAATATACTCGCTATACTGGTCGTTATACAAACAGGCAGTTGAGGAAACATCATAATTACTTTCCCGAAACCTTTCTGCTGCTTGTTCACATGCTTTGATTGGCTTCGAGAAATATGAGTTGCATGGAAATATTGTGTATGTGCGCATGGCTATGCTTGATAATGGCAACACATTTCCAATGGAGCTCACCTCCTGCTCGTGGCGGCTGAGCTACCGAAAGGAGCCTGTAGAACGCCGCCGTGTCAGACTTCGTTGTCTTGCATTGTCGTCGTGTTTATTCCAAACGAACATGCTCTTCACCACCTTGCATAGAAACGAAAAGTTCAGCTTCAACGACAACGGACAAGAAAACACAGAACAAAGCTACATATATCAATAAAGCAATAAATATATACCAAATGCATACAAAAAAGAATTATAGTATTCTGCGAATGGCGGCTCCAAAAGCTTCTCTTTTCAGTTGTATCCGGGGGTGGGTGTGAAATTTTCTATGTATTGCTATGTATTTTGTCAGGGAAAGTCAGCCAGAAAGGGCTTGCTATTCCTTGTTTCCAAGGTACATATAACCTTACCTTTCTTCTTGCGTGCGGTCTTCATTGTGTCACGTTGTTGCAGTTGTATGCGTTTGTGATGTTCTAACTCGTTAAGTAAGGGCTGTGAGACAGGCAGCACCAAAGGCGATTCAATTCTAGTCCCATTCTTAAAGTTTACGTTACACCCATTACACTCATTGCAGTTGCATCTTTTTTCTCTTTATTTTTATGACTTACGACACTGCTTTGGTACTGACTGCGGAGGCACCGCACCATGGCGTGAAATCAGGCTCTGGAGATGCTAAGGGTCGACCAGCGGCATGGCCGCTTGTTGGTGATAGCCAAAGTTGCGCAGAAGATACTGGGAGGTTGAGGGTTCGAATCCTACCACCGGCTACGCTGGCTGAGGTTTTCCCTTGGTTTGCCGAATACTTTCCCATAGAGTTCCCTCTGAAGTCGGCCCAGGACGCGTACTAGCCCCCGTCCCCCACTCCTTCCTGCTGTTCTCTCTCCATGTCTCCATATCTGTATGCCACTCATAACCACAGTTGCTTTGTGGTACTAACACACACAAAAAAGATGCTAAGGCTGCCCTGCCTTGATGTGTCCATGGGTGGCATGGTATATATGTGAACCGGTAACAGGGCATTAGCAACGAAACCAAGTTCACTTGCAGGTAACAACATTCGCCGGAAAGAAGGAATGTGGGAGTTGGAGTATCAGTTTGTGGTCCTATATGCTCCGCATTGCACATTGAATGCAGATGCAAGCACAATGGAGCCACACTGTGCAGCGAGGTATCCGTTGTTCACCTAGAGATCTTTCAATGCGGGTGGATGAATCAAGCCAGTTGCTCTATGAACTGCCACGTAACTCCGTGAATTCCAGGGCGTAAATTATCCATGTATTCAACTATACAGCAGCCCACAGGGTTCCAAAATAGCAAGTTGCTGAGAAACTATGTCATTTTTTGTCCATTCATCTGTGTTTGTAGCCTCAGTGTGAGCTCCATTTCCATGCTAACACCCCCGAAGTCTCCTCAACTGATATCTCAGTATAAATATATCGCCTTTTTGCAATGTGAACAACAATAACAAAAGAAAAAAAAAAGAAAGGTAGATTCGATGCAATATTTCTTACCGTCTCAAAAATTTCTCCATTTGAGGCACCAGGGGCAGCCGAACAGGCCACTAATATGTCCGTGGCACCCAAAACAAACACATATGGGAGGTTCTTTGCGGCCCACAAAGAAATGTAGTCACGTTGCAACACGAGTTCGCCAACACTCTTAATTGCCGAACTTCCACACGAATATCACCATGTCGGTACCTCTTCGGGTGTCCTTCTGGTTGGCGTTGCCATTCCGCAAGTTGGCTCCACCGGCTTCATCTTATTATCGAAACAGATTTAGTGGGGCAAGGCAAGCTGCCATGGCCTACAAATTACAGAGCTGACTGCGTAATATCATAAACACATAGTTTGAGGTACGTCATAGGCTGAGTTAAGATGATGGCTGTAGCTAGCTTGAACGCCACTACCATCACCGTCACAGTTTTTGGCAGCGTGGATCTTTCTATGATGCCCTCGGCTGTCGTCACATGAATCTTGAACAATCATTACAAGACAGTGCAAAAGGATTGGCGGCACGAAATGTCGCCTGTTCTACCACAATGTAGATCGTGGTACGACAAATGGCTCGTTGACTTCTAAGTTTCCTAAATTGCACTAGAATACATATTCTAGTTCACCATAGTTTACCATGGTTTACCAAACAGAACACCTTTCGAGTCTTTTGATTCCATTAAATCACCATTACGCATCGCTGAGTTTCCCGCAATTGGCGGAGTCCGCTAGTTCTGGCGAAAGAAATTTCAATAATATGAATGTTCTTTTTTCAAATTTTAATTTACATTTTATGACAATGCTGAGAATAGATCAGGAGGATGAAAAAGCCGCGTGTAGACAAGGTAATCCATATCCGTAGTCTCCTTTTAAAACCGCAGCTAACCCCGGCTATCCCAGCTATCAGCTAACCCCGTTAACCGTTCTCAAAGTTTCAAAGCGGACAAAGCGATTCTAGGCGATGCGATGCCATGCCAGCTCCAAGACCTTTCGTGATTTCATTTCATTTCTACGTCGCCGATGTTGTGCAATTAGGGAGGTGAGTACTTTACTTTACAACATAAGTCCCTGTATGGTATCAGTACAGTGTGGAATATCAAACATGTGGCGAAGTATGTAGTGGCGACTGCGACTCAGTATCCGTTACGTAGGTTAGGTACGCGACAGGGTAAATGAATTTCATCAAGTAGTTTCATTAGGTGACAACGTAGCGTGCTATGTCAACGAATTAAATCCGCCTTCGGCGCCCTCATATCAAAATGATACGACGGTATATGCAATCATCATAGCTGCCTTTCTTTGTTCCCCGTTTCCGGAACTACGATTCCCGCATTGGGCAAATGCCGAGCAAAATGTTAACCTCATATATGTATGTGTCGTGTTGGTGGGACATTTATCAAGAATCTTTTAGAAGAGTTTAGTGGTTTTCTCCGCCATTACTCATTCGTAGTTTTTGGCCTTTTTTGCTATGTAATACATGTTTTTGCTTGTCTTCCTTATGCTTGCAGTTACACAGGCCGACCTTACTCATTCATACAGTGTACCTGTAACACGCCGCAGAAATAAAGAGGTGTGTATTTTCAAAAGATGCCATTGTGCCACAGGTAAGAGCAGTCATGATAGATATATGGCTCAAATTTAGGTCACATTTAAACAAGTATGTATTACATGAAGTATAGGTAGCTATTTATATGGGGATTCGCGTGAGCTGTACTGGAGCAGCTATATCGACCCTAAGGGAATGCACTTTTTTTTCAGCAAAATCTAACAGGGCTGAGCTACACTCTGTGCTAGTTTCTGGTGGAATGCTAGTGTGCAATATGGCTAGCTGCTGAATGCTGTCCAAAACTGACTTGTTCTACAGCATCACCTGAGTAAGTGTCCATGTGCTACAAAACCGGTTGTTATGGTACAAGAGGGAATTCTTATTCTACAAAGAAGTTACCAGACTTGATTGATGATCCGCTGAACACCGTTGATGCTGCAGCAGTGGTGCTTCCTGACATCTGAGAAAGCTTTCAGTTCGTTTTACTAACAGCGGACTAATTCTCGAGTACACAAGTGCATACATTTTATTCAGTTACTCTTTTTCTTTTCAGTGAGGTGCGAGCGATGCCTCTGGCTGGAATGATTGTGTGCAATATGACTCGCTGCTTAGTGCTCCTTAAAATTGTTTCTTCAAGTAACCTGGGTAACAGTATCCATGTGCCTGAAGACCAGCTGCTGGGATGCAAGAGGGAATCCACCATTTACCAGACTTGTTCAAGGATCTGCTTCACTCCATGGCTGCAGACGCTAACAGCTGACACTACAAATGTGCTGGATAAACGTGCCTTTATCCCATAACACTGGAACCAGTAAGTGCCTTATTCGCACTTGTATAGCTATCCTTGAGTTGTGGAAACGGAAGGCATCTGTGAGGGGGATGATCTTGGGCAGTGCTGCCGAGGGAAAGCAGCCTATGTTTATCAAGGTAAAATAAATCATTTGATGTTTGATTGACTTGCTTTGTGTTCCCCCGGTTGAATAATTCATGAATATGTGGCACCAACGAATAACTTTTTTGGAAGGATCCTAGAGACATTTAGCTAAGAAATGAGCAGCTCATTTGCATACTCTCACTAATGAAATAAGCATGATAAATTTTTAGTTTGATTTTGGGCGCCCTTGGTATCTGTTTTGTGCATAAAGACCTTCCGTGAAAAACGAGTCCACAATTAATGATTTTTGCGAAATCGATAGCTTACATACATTTTTACATACACAAGTTTACATATTTTTTGTGCAAGTAGTGAACCAATGTGCTGTTTGTCAGCTATCTGGCTGTTTCCTTGCCTCGTGAAGGATCGATGCAAGAAAGAGAGCAGCCATGGGTGACGTTTCCAAGCAGGGTTGTTAAGTAACTTAGTAAAAGTATCTGAGTACGTGTACTTAGATACGTTTTGTGTAACTTGAGGAAATATTATATACATTTTCAAACACGCACTTCTAACTGTAACTTAATTACATTTTTCAGTAACTTGTATCGGTCTTTTTGAGTATTTTTTGAGTAAAAACGACGAAACACCTTTGCCGAGCGCGAGGTGGCGCGAAGGGCGCGACGACACTAGGGATCCTCAATGCGCGTGCGAAGCTGAAGCAACCCGGCAAGGCTCCCTAGTCGACACCATGCACGAGCTCCACTCCTCCTCGCCCTAGCTGCACGTGCTCAAGCCCTCGCACGTGACATTCCTTGTTATGCCCAGCAATTTGGGACAAAACGTAAAGCAGGCTTCACCTGAAACTGCTCCCATAGAGGCCATGCATTAGGAATAGAAAGTCGCGTGCAGCACGTTCTGTTGTTACCGCTTTCCATTCGTTCTCTAGTGGGACGTTGCCTGTGTCATAGCGAAACATTTAGTGCAAGTTTCGTTGGCGAATATTGGGGTCTTCGAGGTTCCATTTTGGTTCCAAATTTCCGACCTGTAAAGAAGGCTTCACGAGATTCACCGAAGCGTTGGTTGAGGCCCTCGACCTGCTGAGTTAACGCAAATACAAGTAGTATGGGATGGACTCTCGTAGTGCACAACGCTCAACTGTCCTGAACACGATTTAATTAGCAATTAGAGCTAATTGGGACCCCCCACATTAATCAGCACCCTCCAGGGTGCCACCACACTAATTGGGGAGCATCTAACTCGTGTCCAGACCAGCTGAGCGTTGCGCACTACGAGAGTCCACAAAAAAGAAAAAAAAAGAGATAGCGATAGAGTGGAGAGAAGGAGTTTAGTTGAAGATCAGCGACGCCATCTCGAAGGAAGCGGTCCGGAACGGCCGCTGACCATCGCCGGGCGACGAAGCACAGGCAGGTTGCAAAGCATGGCAGCTATGACCACCAGTTCCGGAGATCCTGTGACGTCATCATGACATGTCTGGGCAGGTTAGGACGGCTCTGGACACGCGAGAAGGAAAACACTCCTAATACAGAGGCGGGGAAAGCAAGAGTAAATATGCCAACCATCAATAGCTAACAACAAAAAGAATTAGTTACACAACAAATCAGCCTACCAAAACAGCAGTCAGGGGGGCGCAGAACGATGCGACTGCTCCATCCCACAGCCAGGCAGAGAACTGACTCATAATGGTTTTTTCTCCTGTATAAAGTCCCGCAGCTGCACCCCCTAGCGGTTACTTTCTCAAATGCTCTCATGACAAAATTATTAAGAATCATGCCAGCCCTACTCTCGTTTCCAAGGCAGAAGAAGATACAAAATGAGGGGGTGCCTGGACAACAGCAACCAGCACCCGACATGAAAATCATAAAAAAGCGGGGGCAAAGTTATACGAGCAAAAGCATTAGTTACACAACAAATCAGCCCACCACAACGGCAGTCACAGGAGCACAGAACGATGTGACTGTTCCATCCGACAGCCAGGCAAAGAACTGACTCATAATGATTTTTTCTTCTATAAAGTCACGCATCTGCACCCCCCTGGCGATTACTTTCTCAACTAATTTCATGACAAAATTATTAAGAATCACGCCAGTGACAACAGCAACCAGCAAACAACAGCAACCAGCGCCCGACATGCACGGGCATGAAAATCGCAAACAAAGCGGGGATAAAGTTGGCGCAAGAATTAATAACAAAACACATCAGTCACGAGGAGCGCAGATAGATATGTCCATTCCGTCCGACAGCCAGGCGCAGAACTGAATCATAATGCTTTTTACTCCTCTATAAAGTCATGCATCTGTCCCTCTTGCGGGTGATTTCTGAACTAATTTAATCGCAAAATTATTAAGAATTGTTCTAGCACTATTCCCATTCAGGGCAGCACTAGCGTCATCGTCAAGACAAGAATGTTCCTTGTCAAAAAAGAAAAAAGTACAAAGCTAGATGCGTCAACAGAGGAAAGCATGCATGTCGGGGCATGTCAGGAGCGCTATTACACGAGGACAAATCGCACGACTGCTGGGCAACAGAGGAAAGCAAACACAGAGACACTTGAACAGAGTGAAAAGACACTCATCATCATCGGACACGTACACTACATTCCCTCATTATAAATCCACTCGTCACAAAATCCACCTGCATCGTCGAAAACCATTCACCAGTGACGAACCACACCTCCGCACCCCATCAGAGGCAGACGGAACCCCCCCGAAGCTACGCTCTTCCACTAACGGTCAACGCAACTGCTAGGAACAGAATTAACGCGTCCACACCCGCCAGTGTCCAAGAGAGAAGTGAATCCTTGTGCCCCCTGCAGGCTTTGGTCATTGGTCATGACGTCATCCTATTGTCTCAGGGCTACACTGTTTTTTTCCACTAATGTCCAACCCATCGCCTCTGGACAAGGTCCACCTGAAACAATAGAGTCGCGGTATGACGTCATCGTGCAGCTGCGTGACTCAAGGACGCGTACGCTGTAGACAGGGGACCTGTTATTTATTGAATCATTATCCCAAGATTATTTCCTTTATTCTACTATAATGATTGCATAGGGAACTATTGCAGAAAAACATCATATATGAGAGGTGATTGTAGGAATTAAGCATTTCATTCCCAAAGTCTTACTAAATGAGACTTTTGAGTACAGGAAAAAACAAAATAATGGTTCAGCAAGACATGTCCATCCCATCCGAGAGCTAGGCAGCTAACTGAATAATGACGCTTTGTTCCTTCTGAATAAAGTCACACACCAGTCCCCCTTGCGGTTACTCTCTGAACTAAATGAATCGCAAAATTACTAAGAATCGTTCTAGCTCTACTCCCATTCAAGGCAGCACTATCGACATCGTCAAGAATGTTTCTTTTCAAAAAGAAAAAACTACATGTACAAGGAAAGCATGTGAGAACAGGCCTGGGCATGTCAGCGCATGTTTGTCAGACAACAAGGGGGAAAAAAGCGAAAAGAAACACTTGAACAAAGCAGAAAACCAGTATCAAACTATTTCTAAGCAAAGCACACGCACTCCTCTTAAAGGGAGGGTCCGCAACGGTTGTGCCCAAAATTAAGTGAAAGTTGATTTCAGCAGAGACCACCCCACAGATGCTGACAACAGCCCCCGTTTCGTATAAATGTGCGCGTATAATTTATAAACAGCGAAAACGATAAAGCGAAACCGAAACTATGAGAGCAGGCGGTGGCATCGGAATCGAGGAGCGCCACGCCGTGACGTCAGTCGCGAGATTCGTCTGCCGTGATTCCCATGTGTTGTATTGCATTGAAGACGCCAGGAAGCAAGTTACGCTCAACGTGCAGTCATGGCAACCGACTCCGCATCAGAATAGAACTCCACGGGACTTCAGCCTGATTCAGACGTGCATTCTAATGAGGAGAATGACTTGACCGCCACCATAAACCACAACGACTCGCCGTATTCGACGGACCCTGTACCAGTGCGCGCGTCGCTTGAAACCGAGACCTCGGACCCATACACTGAAGACTGTCGAACTCGGAGTAACTAATGATGAATTTCTAATAGGTTGTCGCACATTCTTATACAGGGTGTCCCAGAAAACGTGTCATTGAATTATAATAAAAAAACTACACCAACTAGAGTCATGCGGTCAATGGCATTTGTTCTTACTGGGTTTTTGCCACCTCCTCATATGAATGTCGTGTAACGTAAGTTTAATTATGTAAATTTTTGCGAGCTTAAGTCGGAAATTTGCCTAGTAAAGGTAACTTTGTAACCCCGCCAATGTGAAGAGCGTGTCTAATTTAGTCAAATTAATGATAATTGACAGGGATATTCAGGAGCTATCCCATCGGAGAAAATAGCCGAACATCATACTCTACGGAGGTCGCACAGAATAGCGCACGATGAATTTTTCAGCGCAATCTTTGTCAGTCCGACGAAAGGAGGTTGGAAACCCAGCCCTCCCCGACATCGCAGCAACAGATAAACAGGGTAAAAAAGTGACCTTTACTTGGCAAATTTCCGAGTTCATTTCGCAAATATTTACATAATTAAACTTGGAGTAATGACATTCACATTAGGAGGTGGCAAAAACTAATAAGAACAAATGCTGTTGACCGCATTATTCTAGGTGGCGTAGTTTTTTTTATTATAATTCAATGACACGTTTTCTGGGACACCCTGTATAAGTGCCACGGGTGCACGCGTAATATGAAACATGTTGCAGTTGCACATGCGGTCGGTGCATCCCGCAGGTGCCCGCAGGTGCCACTCCGAGTTCCCGCATGAGCCGTCTTTTCGTGTCGACCATTCCTGGCTTGGCTCAAAATGATGAGAACATATCGTTCTCGAGCTGGTCTTCCTCCACTTGATTTTGCGCAGCGCCATTTCCCACTCCAAACGACGTTGTTTGGCCGTCGGAAACTCGATATATGCTACGTCTGTTGTTGTATCCGACCTGTTGCCACAACTGATTATACAGCATGTCTTACCGGCCATCGTGGTGGATGTAAGATCAGTGTGCGACGTAACGAACACAATTGCTACGAAAAATTTCCTTCGTCAAAACTGCCAAAACACACAGCAAAGCAAGGCGGACGGCGCGGGATATCTCGCGACTTACATCACGCTCGGTGTTGCTTGCAGAAAAGCGCTCGTGGCTCGCACTACCCTGTCACCGAGCGCGTCATAGAAGAAAATCATTTTTATAAAGTTTGACTCAGTTTTCGAAGGAGATATTTTACAGGCACGGTCGGTGATGGCTAAAGGTGACGAATATTCGAAAATCTCGGAAGGGACCTTATGCGGATTCTCCCTTTAAGCGGGAACCGCATACGACGTTTACTCGACGCAGATACGCCGAGCTTTGAGGTCGTGACGTCACTCCCGATGGAGAAACGTCGGGCCCACCCACAAACGGCGTTTTCTCGGCGCAGCCTAGGAGCCGGCGCAAAGTTTGTACTCGAGGCCCCTGGCGGCATTTCTCGCTCATGCTCATGAGTAAGAGCTATTATAGGCTGGCATAACATACGCGACAGATATCACTTGAAAAACATGCAGTATAACTTTGTATAAATACAATATCTGGTAACCAAAGGCAATAACCAAGGCGCGCCGTCCATCAACGTGGAAATCTCTTGCTTGCATTTCCGCTTCCGTTCTCCCGCGTCTCTCAGTATGGACCAAAGGCGAAAATTGCTGCTGCTGTTAAAAAAGAAAAAAGAAAAACCGCTTCTTCTCTAATTTCTCTTGGATCCGACTTGGCCTTAGTCCCCATCATTACTGCACAGACATAAACAAACATCTCACGCCCCGTTTGTCCTGGCCAATCTCCCTTAGTGGCTCACGGCCATTATCTCATTGGTAGAAGAAGAAGAAGAAGCTGTTGCGGTAGAAGGATTGAAGAAGACCGTCCAGAACACACTACGGGTGCAGCGATATCTAGGCCAGAGGGAAACGACAATCGAACAATGGCTAGCAAGTGGGATGGTATGCGTTTTGTCGCTCCCGTGTCCGCATTAATTTTCATTTCCAGCCAATTCTGCCTGGTCCACTTCATTCTGTCTTCCACTTGCGCGTACTTCTCGACCACACCGTCAATGCCCACACAGCTGAGCGCCTGTGGAGACCACTGATCTGCATGTATAAAGGCTGGATCGCGCATGGGAGAGGGGCTCGTGGGGGAGAGGCGTGCCTTCGGGCCGCCATGTTGGTGGGCCCTAAAGTGCTGTGTGTGCCCATAGAAAACAATGGGAGGCAACAGAGATTGTGAGTATTTATTGCGCTGCAAGCATTGATCGTTGTTTGTCATCACACAATTTTGTAAGGTGCCAGTATACTGATGTATCCTAACAGTGTTTCACAGGTGTCCTGTCGTTCGATTCTTAATTGCGTTATGTTTTGCATTCCGAAACTAGACCGTCACGGCAGTGCAGCGCTGGGGATTGTACTACAGCACGTTTCCCAGTCAATATTTCAATAAGAAACGACGTGGGGTTAACAACAACCATGTATATAATATCTCGTACTGCGTTCTGGACAAAAATTGTTCCATAAAGAACGGTCCTGGAAAAGATATACTCGCATGGCAGAAAGAGATCGTTTTGTAGAATCACAGCCGTTGTTTTAGCCGTGTATGCGTTAGACTTTTAGTAAACGACAGCGGTACTTTGTCTCGCAAATATGGACACACCGAAGCAGCCCAAATAATTACTTCACGCAATTAGATCACACTCGTTAGGACAGTTAATCAGGTAGTGATGTAAGCTTAATTAAGTTACTTAGAAAGTGGTAACACCTCCTTGAGACACAGGACTTATCTCTTTTTGAAGTACAGCCGTTCTATGTTTGTTTGCTTCTTCCTTCATTTGTTCTGATTATTTGCAGGCGCGGTTGTGCCAAACTGAATGTCCTTCTCCAGCACTCACATCCTTTTGCTGAATACAACTGCAGCGTGAGCAAAGCTGCTTGGGGACGGGGGCCTGCTATCCAGTGCTGATTTGGTCATGCTTGTTATGTGGAGCATGTTCCAAAAAATGCAGCTCCCCATATGGTTTTCAAATTGCAACAGGACTATTTGGAGCTCGAAACAGTTGTGATTTTGTCATTTTGGCCCTCGTGTACCCCGCCTGTGAAACGTAAACAAAAAAAGTCTAACACGATATGCTTTTGTAATGAAGATCACTGATGATGAGTAAACAGAATATACAAGTCCAAGTTTATTCAATATTTTATATCATTCATTTTATTATTCAACATCTTATGTCAAGTTTATACATCAAGTTTATTCAAGTTCAAGATTTATTTCTTGCACTTAGGCGTTTCAGTATACAATGAACGTGCAGGGAGGTCGCAAAAGACTACATTTATTGTTTTGTGACCTTGCTACAATGACAATATATATTTTAGGAATGACAATGGTCAGGTACGCTCTCTAAATTTATAGCAATCAATTTTAGGTTTGAATGAGCAATGAATAGCAACTTCCCTCCTGATACTTTCTCATATATGCTAAATTTTAAATTTAATGTGATCGAATATGTGATGATATAGTAATAATATATAAGAATGTAATATGTGATAAATGAATGTGATCAACAGTAGATGTAAACAACATGAGTAGCCAGAGAAGTGCATTCTCAATAAATAATTTTGATTGTATTTCATTACGGTCGAAGTCTCATTACGGCCGATGTCTCATTACGGCCGATGTCTCAATACGGCCGAAAGTCTCAATACGGCCGATAATCCTTTAATCCCCAAGTGTCTCATTACGGCCAAAGTCTCAATACGGCCGAAGGCAGTCTCATTACGGCCGAAGATGTCTCATAACGGCCAAATGTCAAAATGTGTATTGTAACCTGCATTGATATGCAATGTCGCAGCCAGGTATGGATATATATTCAGTAGGGTATAAGGCATGCACTGTGCCCTTAGGGCCCTTATCATATTTATATACACATATTGCGAGACAAACGGTATGTTATCATACCACAGCACAATGCAAGATATTGTGTAATGTGTACTCCCACAAGGTAGTGTTGATGTTGCTGTGAAGCAGGCTACTATGTGGAGTTAGCTACTTGTAGAGAGCTAGATGAATATTGGCTTTGTTGTGACGCTTTTGGAGCCATCCTACAGTCTCTGGCCAAGACGGAACACCTATCTCAGTCGATGTCAGTTTATTTCCATTCGCCTTACAATTGTACAATTCTTGCTTCTGGAATGAGTAAACCTGCAAGAAGCGAAGAGCAACCATGAATAGGCTAGAATATTAAAAAAAAAACAAAAAAAAACACACACACAAGCATTTGCCTCTACATGGCTGGTTTTAATGTGCACAAGCTGCACATGTGTTGATACGTGTCTGTTATTTCATACAAGGTTAACATAAATCTTCATCTAGACAAAAGAATGACAAGCCTTAAAAATGTGACTTCCAGGTAAACACAGAGCATGACCATGATATGAATATAGGTTCAGTAGTTCATTCCTTTAATGGAAACATGTCAATATCAAATAGTGATACATTACAATTCATGAAATGATGCATGCATAACTTTCCATTTCTGGTTTCTTTTTTATAAAGGTAGTGCACTAATTAACATTCGTGCACTACTACAAAATTTCTCACTTCACAACAGAACCTTATGATGATCTTAACAGCTCACCTCTTCGGCCAGGACTCCCTGCGCAGCAACATCCTATTAGCCATGTTGTTGTTTTTCTTTTTCGGAATCCTCCGTGCAGCCACATACCATGCCTGGAATGGAAAACCAGCTATAAATAACAATGTATTTGAATGACTTCCTCTTGAAGTATTTATTCTAATCAGATATGCTTTTGTGCCTAGTATGGTGCGCGAAGGCACATAAGTACAACATTTGCAGACGTTCGACGTAAGCAGTTCAAGGAGATCAATTCAAGTACGCCGACTTGCGCTTTTATTTTTGAAGAAATACGACGACAAATTTTAACAAATTAAATATGGCTCACAATGATACGAGTAAATGCTGCTGTACGGTGATGCACTGTCGGTATCTTATCGTCTTCGAATAAATTTGTTGTTCCTAAACGCGCAACCAACTAGAAACAACGCAAACCTACGAACAGATACCGAGTTACATCTATTACAGGCACTTCGGCTGTTTTGATTCATTTAAATTACTCGTATGGGAATCCAACTATGTGTGGACAGCACACTACTAATCCAGACAATCTACGAAAGCATTACTCACCAGAATTCCTGCTGGACTTGGTCAACACTGCGCGATATACGTTGGGGCTGTGGCGATTCATTCAACTCGATTTTTACCGGAACAACAGGCGCTGCTCGAAAGACAACGACGGAAAATAGAGAGCCGCTATAAAGTCCGCTAATTTGCACATTACAGCACTACAAATCGATATATGAACACGTCGTAAACAGCAACCACTCGCTCACACAGGAAACGAGGTACCCAACTTTGCTAGACACCATCCGACCTCCAAAGTGAGAGTAGCAAAACAACAAGATATCAAAACACGAAAGGAAGAGTATTTATCCCCCCTCCCTTCTATAGCATGCAAAACGTGATTTGCGCTGAGATGAACATATATGTTCATGACGCGAGTAATTTTCACTTTTCACTGATCCAAAGGAGGTCACGTGGGATTGCTTGGCGTTTGCGAAATTAACAGCAATGAAAATGGCGAAACGAAACTTGTGAATCGTGCATTTGCTCTTCATGGTAGCTGCCAGAAAATCGAATCAAGCTTATGGGACACTGGATTACAGATATGTTGGCATCTTTTTCATTCCTGCATATCATTTCACATTACATTATACGTGAATACCTGGTGTCATGTTATGGGTGTCGTGTCTCACGATACTGGGGAAGTAGTTGCATGGGGAAGTGTGCATGGTTGTAGACTTTTAATTTTTGATCGCGTAATCGAAATATCGGCACCTTTCGCATTGTGGCTTGCATGTGACCAACCAAGTGCTGTTCCCTTACTAGCGCTTCCTGCAAACGACAAAACGAAACATGTGGGAATGTATATTTTTGATTACTCATATATAACAAGAAAATGTATCGTTTTCAGTTTGCTGCCACTACTCCATGTGCCCGCAATTGCCTTGCGTGTATGATTACACTAACGACGTCGCCCACCACGGCGGGAGTGTTTTGCGTGCACGCGTTTCAGCATGAAGCCTGCTGGTAACATCTGATGCTTACCATTCGGGTATTCTGAATTTACATATTGTAGCTTAGAGGAATTCCGAATGCCCAGAGTGACACACACTTATAACATTGTGACATCAGTGCAGTGGCATAAGCCCTAATGTAGTGCCCCACGAAAATGAACGAGGGGCAGAGGTTTATCCAGAAACCCAAGCACGAGAGGGGTGTTGGAAAAACTTGTGGGGGGAGGTCATCATTATAGTTACGTCATTACAGCTTAACATATCATTACAGACGTATCTGAAGCTGAAATCACAAGGGCACCCCCTGTAGGGGGTGCACAGGCAAAAAAGTTAGGGGGTGTAGGGGGGTCTGGGTAAAGCACTGATGAGGGGGACTCCTCCACCCCATGTCAAGCCTCATAAAACACCTCCTGAAATACTTTCCTGGCTATGCAGCTGCATCATTATGACGTAATTGTCATTGTTGTCCATAATTCTTGAATATGTTTTGAATATATGGAAAAAAAAGTCTGCTTGACAGCATATGTCTCATGGTCATCATCAAACAAAAGCATATGTCATTTTGTTCTGTGCCTTATGTACTTTTTTTAAATTTCAGGTGGACGTAAATTGTAGAAGGCAGCTAGTGGGGGAGAAGATCATGGTCATAGGTCATGTGGCTCCTGGAGCTCCCAGTGGGCTCCCTTGTGGAGTACTTTTCAGAACACACACACAGTTCGCTCACAGAACCAACGAGTAGGATGTTGCTTGAATACTGAGAGAATGGCGTAACACAATGGCGTAAATATCGTGTGACACATATGACAATAAAAACATTTTTCACGAGGGATGCATGAAACACTGTCGCATATCGTGTGCATGAACCATTGTGTGTGACACAAGCCGTGGGGGCACACCGCCTTGGACACATTTTGGAAAGCATAAAACACAGTATATACAAAGCTAATATGGTGGATGCTTCTTTTTTCTTTTTGGCCGTTATGAGACATCTTCGGCCGTAATGAGACTACCTTCGGCCGTATTGAGACTTTGGCCGTAACGAGACACTTGGGGATTAAAGGATTTTCGGCCGTAATGAGACTTGGGCCGTAATGAGACTTCGGCCGTAATGAGATGTTACCATAATTTTCTTATAGCGTATATGTGCATGCCTATTAACTGAAACAATTATCACAGTTCCCTGACAAGTTTTAATTTCTGAGAGTGTACTGTAGAGGCCGCTTAGATCTACAACAGTTCATACAAGGTATTATATACTGCGAATGCCTTTAAAAATCCCATGTGACACATATGCCTTTACTTTCTGGAGGTGCTGTGGTAGTCAAAGTTTGTGGGCATTACGCAGGTTCTGCACCCATTTCTTGAGTATGTCGAGGCAGCGGTGAAGTAACCTGTATTGATGATTATTATTCCAATTTTTATGGTGCATCGACAGCAAAGGAAATAATACATCAGAACATTGGTTTGGGTGCAACCAGTTAAAAATGAATGTGTTGTTTAATAAATGCATTGGACAAATGTTAAAACATCAGTTTAAAACATGGTTTACAATCCCTGTGTCTTCTAAAAATTGAAAAGATTAAAAACTATTCTAAAAAGAATATGGGGAACTCTTCTAAAAAGAATTATAATTATTATACTGCTGGGTGAAGGAGCCTAAAGTGTAGGGTGTGTTTCTGATGTGAACATGTAAGAAAATATGCAAAATTGAGAGAGGCTAACCACAGTGCGTGCATTGAGGTGGTTCCTTCCTGTAAAGTAGAAACCAGTGGATGAGGAACGTGATAATTACCTGTACACCCAGCCGTATCACACTACACAGATTATTCACTGGGTAGCCCTCATGCCGAAACCTGTATTGAGAGACCACTTTTGCCTTAAAAACTGCTATAAGTAGCACGACACGCTCCAAATTATTACTATCGTAACGAGCAGACGATACAGCTCAGACACAAAGGCGTTATTCAAGTCGCGCCACACCACCGTTACGTAGGATTCTTTGTCACAAATCAAACCAAAGGCACAAAACAATACCAATACATGAAAAAGGGTGACAACCTTGGTCTCATTATGACGCAATACCGAACTTGTGCGCGAAGGTAATTCAAAGAAATGAATGTGGCACTTGCTTCCGCAGAGAACACCGTGTACCATGCTAGCAATGCATGCAAAAAAGCGCTCGAGCGCTCGCACATATATTGATGACAACACTACCTGTGTAGTGTAACGTGTTCTTTCAAGCATATTATGCACTCAAACTGTATTTGCCGCCGGGTAAAATGCAAGTGTGCTCGATTGAAGGTCGGAAGAGCGATCAAGCAACCTGCATCCAGTGCTCGTTTTGGGCAAAAAAACACTTCATAATGGTCAACTAAATATACAGAATGGACGCCTATTTATCCCTCGATAAAGAGTGACTCACCTGTATAAATTTAGGCCCTGTAACCTTGCCAGTACGGTTGGTACGACCGTAATTGCAAGAAGTTGCCATGATCGCTGCGGCGACTGTTGTGGGTACAGTAAGATGGCGGCCGGTTTCTTCACGCTTCTCCCTATTCGCGATCCAGCCTTTTACAATCGAGATCAGTGGTGGAGACGGTCGTTCCCGGCCAAGCATGCGATTGGTCAAGACGCACACGTCGCTTCCTGCGCTTGGCGCTCCGATCTGTTCACCTCAGATGTCGGCGTCCCCGCTCGACGGCTATTGTTCGTGGAGCTGAACGTAAAAATGCCGAGCGCTCGGCGTTCTTGCGTCGAGAAAACGTCGTATGCGGGTCGCCCTTTATTCAAAAGCAGTGCTCATCATAAATCCGTCCAGGACAATACACACCATTTTTCTATTGCTACACTTTTTTCCAGTAACGGTCAATGCATTGCTACAGACACCTGAAACACTGCGCGATGTCATCACATCCTGTCTGAAGAAGACAGCAGCAAAGACAAACACTCCTATTATTTATTGAATCGCAAGGTTATTTCGTTTGTCCGACTCTTAATGACGTTTACTTTTACAATAAAATTCAACAAAAAAGCACCGTGCATGAATCTTGATCTTGGCGATTTTCACCCCAAAGGCTCATCATGGTCATTAGAATCATAACACCACTAAACTACCACATCTCTTTTAAAATAATAAGTGAGACCACTCAACATCAGTAGTACTGTGTCTGGCCGAGTGAGGCCGCATGAGAAACTACGGCACCCCTGCCACCCCTGCGCCTGGGCCCTGCGCGTATTTTTCCCTGCGCGGCGCGTGTGCGGAGGATTGTCCGCGCGCTTATCGGCGGGGGGAGGGCCGCGTGCGCGCTTACCCTTTCACATTTTTCAGACTGGGCCGACTTCTTTCGTCATTTTTGAGCCCGTGCTGACTTGATTCGCAAATTTTTTCCCGATACAACAGGTGTGCAGTAAGTGGTTTACATGCAAAGGAAAGTCATACACAAAAGTACAAGTGAAAATATATTTATTAAAGTCATTAGTGTCGGGAATTATGTTATGACTCTGTGTGAAGGAGAAAAACTTAGCCAAAAATCTGATGCAATAGCATTGAAGGGTATCACAATTTTTTATTAGTGATAATCACGCAAGTTATCAATTAAGCAGAAGGAGTAGCACATTTTAATCAAAGGAGATATTTTTAATCAATACGATTACAATCAAAATTAAAAATTGTATTATAAAAAGTCTAACATTATTATACGTGAGCACCCTAGCGGAGTTTTAATTACAAAGTTCTGACAGGATGTACGTAACTTCATGCACAACAGCTAATATTCCATTATGACACATTTAATCAAGGAAGATATTTTTAATCAATATGATTACAATCAAAATTAAAAGTTTTATTCTAAAAAGTTTAACATTATCATACGTGAGCACCATAGTCGAGTTTTAATTACAAAGTTCTAATAGATGTATGTAACTTCAAGAACAATAGCTGGGCCGACTTCTCTAGCGATTTTTTATTATTTTTTCCAGCGTGCGGTGGCTGGCGTGCAGTTGAGGGGCAGTCTGTGCTTACCAGTGGGCCGAAGAGCTGTGCGTACACTTATGGTTGTGCACCCTGGGGCCGACTTAGCTCGCATTTTTTTCATGCCGCGCGTGGGCACGTTACATGCAAGTAGGGGCATGCACACTGACAACACCGGGCCGACTTTTTTGGCGATTTTTCACACTGGGCCGACTTCGTACGCAATTTTTTTCAGGTGTGCAGTAGGCGGTTTACATGCAAGTACGTGGGTGAGGGGGTGTCCGAGTGCCTACCAGCGGGCAGGAAAATAATGCAGTTGTCGCCGTGTTTGTATTGCTTGCACAGTCTCTTATTGATGTTTCCTTTCTTTGTATGAAGATTCTTGAATGGCGTACAAGATAGCATTAGATGAAAATCGTCCGGTGGTCCACCGCAATTGATATGTTTGTTGAGTTTCAATAAGTGATGATACATCAGACCTTGCACGACAATATTGAACTTCTGTTCATTCGACATCATTGACTGGTAGAATAAAATAAATGTGTAGAGGCTCTAGGGTGGAATATATCACGTGATAAGATTTTTTTGTACTTTCCATTTCAACCGTTAGGTGTAATTTCAACAAATCCGTAATGAATCGTGCGATATAGACTGCTTGTATATGATAATTTGACCTGATTGCTTTCTTGATTAATGCAATGCCCATTGCAATGATTACAGTTACGTTTGGTCCTGTGTATTTCAATTCTTCGTTAGCAAACTTCAAAAACTCCACCATCAATCCCTGTGGTCCTTCCGATGTTGACGTGCAAATATTTTTATAACTATTGTAGCTTCGGCATACAAGTTCTCGCATCTTGAATTCCATAATTTGCACCATATCTCCGAATACGACCATGTATAGGATGTATTGAAATGCAGCGATAATTGAATCGTTTCGAGGCTCCTCCTTTTCGAAGCAGCTTTTTATCTGGTCTTCCCATGACCTATGGTAACGAGTACAAAATCCGTCCATCTCTTCAATGTATAGCAATTGTCTGTTCTGTTTTGTAGTGTGCCTCGACACTTAATTAAATCATATCGGTGCTAATTTTATTTATTAAAAATTTATTATGTTATCGCATTTAGAATGTTATTAATATCCACCTGTCGTGAGAGTTATGAAAGTCAATTTACAAAAAAGATGTGATGAGCGAGAAAAACGCGAGCTTTAAATGCACTAGAACCCTCAATTCCCGGCTTGAGTTGTTGGAGTTAGTTTATGACTTTGACTACGACCATTGTGGGATCCCCCTACTCCCTGCGGGACATAACCTTGGCGAAAGTGGATGGGAGCTCAGCTTCCCTCTCTCACTCGTTCTTTTCTTTTTTTTTTGTTAGTGGGCTCTGAATGAAAAAGATGTGTTCCTGTGATGTATCGCCCTGCTTGGTCAGGTAGTGTTTCCCTAAATTAATTACAGCTTTGAGTTTGCTTCAGATGATCGCTCGATTGATATTAATAAAAATATTCTACTAGTTGGGAAAGTATTTTTTAGTTGTGTGCGTCGATTTTCACTGTAGCAAACTTTTAGATTAATTTGCATTTCAGATGAGTTGTTCGTTTGTTTGTGGCTTCTGCGTGTAGAAATTACTATTGCAAAGTTATCATAAAACGATGTAATTAAATTTGATTCTCGTTTTCGAATGAGTTTTGTTTCTATCATTGAATAAATTTGACTTTCTCTTTTTGTTTCAGATATTCACTCGATTGATATTTTGTGAGTTGAGAATAATGTATGCATAATAGTTGTGTCAGATCTGAAATACATTAAAATGCAGCGTTTCTCGTTTTGGTTGAGTATTGTTTGCACCGATAATATTTCTCATTTGCTTAGATAATGTTTCCCTAAAACCAGTTTGCACTGACATAAAAGTCTATTCTTAGATTTTTTTTTTCTTTTTGCGTGCTATTGTTTGTTGATAGAATTCTTATTGTGTTTTTGAGAATCTAATAATTCCAATGTCTATTTGCGATCAACAAAAAATTTCGTCTCTGTACACCGGCCCTAAGAACATTTCCTTTTGGAGGAAAGAATGTGAAAAAGAGAGAGGGTTTCCCCATCCCGTAGATTGACAACAGATGTGCGGATTCTTCGCTTTGGGCTTACCCCAGAGGGAGAGAGTTACCCCACCGTGCTCGAGTAGCAAAGATTGGCTGTACTGTGTAAAGCTTGTCTGTACTGCATGTGTTGAATATCTCCGTCAAGGTAATGTTTATAGTGCCCGAGTAGGACGAAAATTGTATATTGGTAGGTCGAAAGGATGATTTTATGATAGTTCAAAATATATATTATTTCCATTTCAATTTATTAAATTTGTAATGTTTGATAGTTTGTTTCGCTATTATTTTCCTGTGTGTTGTTTACATGTTGGCAGATGCATCGTTTAAGCGTTTCTCTGCTATTCATCCGTGCATGTTTATCGTTTTGATAGATTGTTTTTTCAGTTATTTTCTTTTGTGTACCTCTTGTTTGCTTTGGTGCATTTGTTTGGTTCTCTATTAGCTGTTGATTGTATTTCTCATTATTTCATTGCATGTACCTATTGTTTACGTGTGGATGGTGTGCCGTTCAAAGTGTTTGTCTGCTATTCAGTGCTAGCTCCGTGCATGTTTCTCGTTTTGATAGATTGTTTTTCAATTATTTTCCTGCATGTGTCTGTTGTTTACATGTTGGCAGATGCGCCGTTTAGAGTGTTTCTCTGCTATTCATCCGTGCATGTTTCTCGTTTTGATAGATTGTTTTTCAATTATTTTCCTGCATGTGTCTGTTGTTTACATGTTGGCAGATGCGCCGTTTAGAGTGTTTCTCTGCTATTCATCCGTGCATGTTTCTCGTTTTGATAGATTGTTTTTCAATTATTTTCCTGCATGTGTCTGTTGTTTACATGTTGGCAGATGCGCCGTTTAGAGTGTTTCTCTGCTATTCATCCGTGCATGTTTATCGTTTTGATAGATTGTTTTTTCAGTTATTTTCTTTTGTGTACCTCTTGTTTGCTTTGGTGTATTTGTTTGGTTCTCTATTAGCTGTTGATTGTATTTCTCATTATTTCATTGCATGTACCTATTGTTTACGTGTGGATGGTGTGCCGTTCAAAGTGTTTGTCTGCTATTCAGTGCTAGCTCCGTGCATGTTTCTCGTTTTGATAGATTGTTTTTCAATTATTTTCCTGCATGTGTCTGTTGTTTACATGTTGGCAGATGCGCCGTTTAGAGTGTTTCTCTGCTATTCATCCGTGCATGTTTCTCGTTTTGATAGATTGTTTTTCAATTATTTTCCTGCATGTGTCTGTTGTTTACATGTTGGCAGATGCGCCGTTTAGAGTGTTTCTCTGCTATTCATCCGTGCATGTTTCTCGTTTTGATACATTGTTTTTCAATTATTTTCCTGCATGTGTCTGTTGTTTACATGTTGGCAGATGCGCCGTTTAGAGTGTTTCTCTGCTATTCATCCGTGCATGTTTCTCGTTTTGATAGATTGTTTTTCAATTATTTTCCTGCATGTGTCTGTTGTTTACATGTTGGCAGATGCGCCGTTTAGAGTGTTTCTCTGCTATTCATCCGTGCATGTTTATCGTTTTGATAGATTGTTTTTTCAGTTATTTTCTTTTGTGTACCTCTTGTTTGCTTTGGTGCATTTGTTTGGTTCTCTATTAGCTGTTGATTGTATTTCTCATTATTTCATTGCATGTACCTATTGTTTACGTGTGGATGGTGTGCCGTTCAAAGTGTTTGTCTGCTATTCAGTGCTAGCTCCGTGCATGTTTCTCGTTTTGATAGATTGTTTTTCAATTATTTTCCTGCATGTGTCTGTTGTTTACATGTTGGCAGATGCGCCGTTTAGAGTGTTTCTCTGCTATTCATCCGTGCATGTTTCTCGTTTTGATAGATTGTTTTTCAATTATTTTCCTGCATGTGTCTGTTGTTTACACGTTGGCAGATGCGCCGTTTAGAGTGTTTCTCTGCTATTCATCCGTGCATGTTTCTCGTTTTGATAGATTGTTTTTCAATTATTTTCCTGCATGTGTCTGTTGTTTACACGTTGGCAGATGCGCCGTTTAGAGTGTTTCTCTGCTATTCATCCGTGCATGTTTCTCGTTTTGATAGATTGTTTTTCAATTATTTTCCTGCATGTGTCTGTTGTTTACATGTTGGCAGATGCGCCGTTTAGAGTGTTTCTCTGCTATTCATCCGTGCATGTTTCTCGTTTTGATAGATTGTTTTTCAATTATTTTCCTGCATGTGTCTGTTGTTTACACGTTGGCAGATGCGCCGTTTAGAGTGTTTCTCTGCTATTCATCCGTGCATGTTTCTCGTTTTGATAGATTGTTTTTCAATTATTTTCCTGCATGTGTCTGTTGTTTACACGTTGGCAGATGCGCCGTTTAGAGTGTTTCTCTGCTATTCATCCGTGCATGTTTCTCGTTTTGATAGATTGTTTTTCAATTATTTTCCTGCATGTGTCTGTTGTTTACATGTTGGCAGATGCGCCGTTTAGAGTGTTTCTCTGCTATTCATCCGTGCATGTTTCTCGTTTTGATAGATTGTTTTTCAATTATTTTCCTGCATGTGTCTGTTGTTTACACGTTGGCAGATGCGCCGTTTAGAGTGTTTCTCTGCTATTCATCCGTGCATGTTTCTCGTTTTGATAGATTGTTTTTCAATTATTTTCCTGCATGTGTCTGTTGTTTACATGTTGGCAGATGCGCTGTTTAGAGTGTTTCTCTGCTATTCATCCGTGCATGTTTCTCGTTTTGATAGATTGTTTTTCAATTATTTTCCTGCATGTGTCTGTTGTTTACACGTTGGCAGATGCGCCGTTTAGAGTGTTTCTCTGCTAGTCAGTGTTAAGTGCGTGCATGTTTCTCGTTTTGATAGATTGTCCTTCAACTATTTATCCTTTGTGTACCTCTTGTTTACGTGTTGGATTGTGCATTGTTTTGGCTCTCTATTAGCTGTTGATCTTGTTTCGATATTATTTTCCTGTCTATTGTTTACGTGTGGATGATGCACCATTCAAATTGTTTGTGTGCTATTCAGCGTTAGCTCTGTGCTGTATTAAATTCGTCATGTTTCTCATTTTGATAGATTGTTTTTCAATTATTTATCCTTTGTGTACCTCTTGTTTACAAGATGGGTTTTGGTTCTCTATTAACTGTTGACCTTATTTCTCGTTATTTCCTTGCGTGTGTGCTATTCACATCGTAAGAAATTGATTAATTGTGTCATGTTGGAATATTCAACTTAGCTTCCCATATTTTTTATCATGTGTATTGCATTCCTTCTGCTTTCTTTTTTTGGCTGGGTTTTTCGCCTTCACGCAGAGTTACAACATAATTCCTGCCACTATTTGGCCTTACTATCCTTTGCATGTAAACCGCATACTGCACACCTGTTGTAGCTGAAAAAAAAATTGCGAATGAAGTCGGCACAGATTGAAAAATGACGATGGAAGTCGGCCCAGGTGTGACGGTATTGTCGCCTGGATGGGACGAGAGTGTGCATGTCCCTACTTACATGTAAACCACTCACGCGCCGCCTGAAAAAAAAAATTGCGAACAAAGTCGGCCCGGGTGAAAGATTGCCAAAGAAGTCGGCCCAGGGTGGAAAAATACAGAACGATAAGGGCGCGCGCTGCTCTTCGGCCCGCTGGCAGTGTTAGAAGAGGGCGTCACGTGGGAGTCACGTCTTCGTGCATGTTCCAAAGGAAAAACGGTCTAAATGGGATGCTCGTGCTGTCGAAGGGAGACTAGTTGGCTACGGACGAACTCAGAAGGGATACCGAGTACTTCTCAAGGGGAGTCATAAGATAAAGGTGACTCGGGACGTGGTAATCGATGAAGCTCCAATCATACAGAAGTTCTGCTCGGAATCGTCTCCACCATGTCACGAAGAATCAGGAGATCACCGGCTACGTCATGAAGCGGGTGCAGATAGTTCCAGCGAGATAGAAGTAGAGATGTGGCCGAGCGTATCTCCACCCGAAGAAGAAGAGGGTGGTACAAGAAGTGGTACAGCGGGAGAGGATCGAGGGACAGCCGTAACTGAGCTTCGGCGTTCGGCTAGGAGCAATAAGGGCGTCCCGCCAGACCGAGTTTCCTACATCGCTCAGGCCGCGCCAACTGCTGATCCTGGGAGCTGGAAAGAAGTTCAAGCATTGCCAGCTTGCGAGAGAGTGAAGTGGATTAAGGCTGCAAACGAAGAGATTGCTTCACTTCACGAACTTAATACGTGGGCTCTTGTGGAGCTTCCCCCTGGAAAACGACCATTCGGTTGCAAATGGGTTTTCAAAAGAAAGAGAGACAAAGACGGCAATGTTGAGAGATACAAGGCAAGGCTCGTTGCCCAGGGGTACTCTCAAAAATACGGAGATGACTACGACGCTACTTTCGCCCCCGTTGCAAAGCTTACGACCTTGCGAGTTCTTCTCACGGTATCAGCATCACGAAAGTTGCAAGTTCGTCACTACGATGTGAAGACTGCTTTCCTCAATGGAGTGATTGAAGAAGGCATGTACATGAGACAGCCCGAAGGTTTCGTTTCGGTAGGTAAAGAACATCTAGTCTGCAAGCTGCAGAGATCCCTCTATGGGCTCAAGCAGGCCGCGAGGGCATGGAACATCAAGGCAAACGAAGTCTTTCTTGAAGAGGGCTTCAGCCGTAGCGAGGCAGACCCCTGCCTCTACTTCAAGACAGAAAAAGGCAGTCGCATATATATCCTTCTCTATGTTGACGATATGCTGATTTGCCACAAGGATGATTCAGTCATTACTGGAGTCTGGACAAGTTTAAACAAGCATTTCGAGCTCAAGGACCTTGGGCATGTCAGCCGGTACCTAGGAATCGAAACAGAGAGATCACAAGATGGTTGCTTCTACATCCACCAAGCTAAAAAGATCGACACCCTTCTGGAAAAATACCAGCTCGTGGACGTCAAGCCTAGTCACACACCTATGGACCCCGACTACCTGAAGTTTAGCGGGGTTCACGGCTTACTGCCGACCAACGATCAGTACCGTCAAGCTGTCGGGGAGCTGCTGTACTTGAGCACAACTACGCGACCGGACATTGCTTGTGCCATCGGAATTCTTTGTCGTCGCGTGAGTAAGCCACGCCAGCAAGACTGGAATGCCGTGAAAAAGCTATTACGTTACTTGGAGTACACCAGAAGCTTAAAGCTGAAGCTCTCCGGGCAGCCAGGTATGAAGCTGGAGTGCTACGTGGATGCGGATTGGGCAGGAGATGTGTCGGACCGTAAATCGACTAGCGGGTACTTCGTCCAGCTGGGAGGCAGTCCCGTCTCCTGGTCCACGAGGAAACAGATGTCTGTAGCATTGTCATCTACAGAGGCCGAATATGTCGCAGCGGCACACGCGTCACAAGAAGTTTTGTGGCTTCGACAGCTCTTACAAGTTTTTGGTTATGACCAACATCAGCCGACCTGCCTTTACGAGGACAAACCAAGGCTGCATCAAGCTTGCACTTCGCGAGGGACACAGCGCGCGAACAAAACACATTGACGTGCGACATATCATCTCAGAGATTTGGTCCAACGCGGAGTCATACACCTGCAATACTGCGAAACAGCCAGGATGGTCGCCGACGCATTAACCAAACCGATCCCGCGACTACTGCTTCTGAGGGAGCACATGGGTCTCTTTGAGCATTAGTTGTCGAGGGGGGGTGTTAGAAGAGGGTGACAACAGCCTTGTGGCGCATGAGCACTGTTTCTCGCGCACTCATTCTACCTTTGCTGTTCGCTCCCACATTAAACCTGTTGTTTCGCACTGCCGCACTGCGCTCTTACTTCTTCAGGCAGGCACTCGGACACCCCCTCACCCACCTACTTGCATGTAAACTGCCTACTGCTCACCTGAAAAAAATTGCGCACGAAGTCGGCCCAGTGTGAAAAATCGCCAAAGAAGTCGGCCCGATGTTGTCAGTGTGCATGCCCCTACTTGCATGTAAAGTGCCCACGCGCAGCATGAAAAAATGCGAGCGAAGTCGGCCCAGGGTGCACAACCATAAGTGTACGCGCAGCTCTTCGGCCCACTGGTAAGCACACGGACAGCCCCTCACCTGCGCGCCAGCCACCGCGCACTGGAAAAAATAACAAAAAATCACTAGAGAAGTCGGCCCAGCTATTGTTCTTGAAGTTACATACATCCTATTAGAACTTCGTAATTAAAACTCCACTATGGTGCTCACGTATAATAATGTTAGACTTTTTATAATAAAACTTTTAATTTTGATTGTAATCATATTGATTAAAAATATCTTCTTTGATTAAATGTGTCATAATGGATTATTTGCTGTTGTGCATGAAGTTACGTACATCTGTCAGTACTTTGTAATTAAAACTTCGCTAGGGTGCTCACGTATAACAATGTTAGACTTTTTATAATAAAACTTTCAATTTTGATTGTAATAGTATTGATTAAATATATCTTCTTTGATTAAAATGTGCTACTCCTTCTGCGTAATTGAAAACTTGCGTGATTATCACTAATACAAAATTGTGATACCCCTTCAATGCTATTGCATCAGATTTTTGGCTAAGTTTTTCTCCTTCACACAGAGTCATAACATAATTCCCGACACTAATGAATTTAATAAATATATTTTCACTTGTACTTTTGTGTATGACTTTCCATTGCATGTAAACCGCTTACTGCACACCTGTTGTATCGGGAAAAAATTTGCGAATCAAATCAGCCCAGGCTGAAAAATGACGAAAGAAGTCCGCCCAGGCTGAAAAATGTGAGAGGGTAAGCGCGCACACAGCCCTCCGGCCACGCTCCGCCCACCGGTAAGAGCCTCCACACGAGCGCCGCTCGCCGGGCGCGGGAAAAAATACGCGAACGGAGTCGGCCAATGCTCAAAAATGTCGAAAGAAGTTGGCCCAGGCTGAAAAATGTGAGAGGGTAACCGCGCACGCGGCCCTCCCCCCGCCGATAAGCGCGCGGACAACCCTCTGCACACGCGCCGCGCGGGGAAAGATACGTGCAGGGCCCAGGGGCCGGGGTGCCGTAGTTTCTAATTGCGGCCTCACTCGGCCAGACACAGTACTACTAACATCATCACCAGGCTTATGTAATACATGACCCTTTCTATGCTCGTATACTCGTTGTCTGAGGCTACACCTGCGAGCAAAAACGCGCGAAAGCCTGGGGGCAATTTTCCATTCGCGCACGACAAAGCACAAGACAGAACGCCTTTACGGGAACAGATATATGATGTGATTACATTCCCACTATATTAGTGATTTTCTATCTTGCATTGCTGTTTAGAAAAATACTACAAAACTATAATTTTAGGAGCCTATTAAAATTCTACTTTCTATGGAAACTATAATTGCCCTGTTACTTGGATCGCTATTAATCAAGCGCTCCAATTTTTTCTCTCTTCCCATTTCAGCCTACCGGGTCTTGTGATGCAGTGAAGCAGACTCACATCCAAAATGATTAATTTACACTGCGAGTGCCGTGCTTCAGGAATTCCTATCCTGCGCTCAGATGCAAGCGTTTCTGCACGAATACCTATAACAGCTTACTTCTTCAACATACCGAGCTCCTAACAACATCTAACAAACAAGCAGAGAAACCCACTTCTTATGAATTCAGCTTTACCATGCGACTTTCTTCTGTGCAAAAGCGGTGATTTGAGGAAAGAGCAGCAAAAATTGCGCGCACTTGTGCTAGAATTGCTATGGCTTCAAAAACAAGCATATGCTAATAAACTAAGCAAAAGACACTCATGTCTGGTATCAGATAATTCTTGCATAATGCTACATACACAGCCGCATTGTCCCTTCGTAAAGAAAGCACAGGACAAGGGCACACAAATTTCTTTAAGCCTTTTCCCTGTGAAGCCTCTGTATCCCTGTCCTGTGCTTTAAGCGAGAAGGGAATAGCAGAGTCACCGGACATCGCTACGAAACTCAACAGCTAACACAAGATAACAACAAGATAATAGCGGCGGGTAAAATTGCAACACTGCTAAACAAGCCCCAACATGCCATGATGACGTCGCAAACCAGGAAAAAAGCACACATGCGCGAGCGCACACACCTCAGGAATGCACAAGGAGAGGTGCTTTATTGGAATTTCTCCTCCACGCTCACATACCAGCATTTCTGCACAAATACTTATAACTGCATACAGCTTACTCCATCAACATATCAAGCAAAGTGAATACTGACACTCAACAACCTATAACAAAAAACAAACAAATTCAATTATCATGAACTCTCCTCTGCCGAGCGGCTTTCTTCTGCTCTACCTGGATGCTGACTTTTTCCCCTCACCTACATTCTGAGTGAAAGCAGTGAAAGAAGAAAAGAACCGCGAAAAATTACACGCATTTGTGCCCCAATCGCTGTAACTGCAAGAAACCGAAACTACACGCTAATAAACTGGGAAAAAAACATCCATTTCTGCCACCAGATAATTCTTGCATAATGCCACACACACAGTCGCATTGCCCTTGCGTAAAGAAAGCACAGGACAGGGATACACAAATTTCGTTAAGTCAACAGGGAAAAGGCTTAAGTCGAACCGCTCAGGAATATTCGGAGAATCACAGCTTATCGCTACGAAACTCAACGGCTAGCACAACATGACAGCAACAAGATATTAGCGAAGGGTAAAGATTGCAGCAAGAGAGACACTACTGAACAAGTCCAGACATGCGACATCGCATACAAAATACTGCTCATCGGGGAAAAGGCCTAAGCCAGCGACAGAAAATCATGTTGGGTACCCAAACTTGCAGCCAGCGATGCTGGAATGATTATTTGATTTCATTTGATTTCGAGTCATTATCGGCTCACCTATTTAGTGAAGACCTATAACACAAGTTAAATGGTTTGGTTTAAAAATCATGAGAGCTACAGTGTGTAGCGAATGATGTTCACATTTACCCGTTCTGCTCCATAGTATTCTTGCAAAATATAAGGAGGCAAGGAAATAAAAGGAAAACGAAGTGAATTCACTCCTGTATAATCGCGTTTTTCATGACCTGAAGTTGGCGCATCCAAACTCCAACATGGCGGACGTATCCAGGTTGTTGCTTAGTTTCGATTTGAGATTTCTGAACTGCAATGTTAATTCTCGATGGGCGTTGAAGGCGAAGGATTATTAAACGCTGCTCACATACTTCTGGCAGGCGTAACCGGGTTGTCCAAAGAGAAGGCTATAGTTGTCGCGTATTATTTGCGAAGTTCCAGTGTGTTTGATCAACCACATTTCGTGAAGGTGAATTTCGGTGTCCGCCCATTTGTTCGAACGCCGTTTGGTCGAACGTCGTTTGATCGAAGCCGTTTGATCGAACGCCGCTTGGTCGAAAGCCGTTTGATCGAAAGCCGGTTGGTCGACGCCGTTTGTTCGAAAGACATTTGTTCGAAGGGAGTTCAAAGCTCGCAGCGTGTCCTTAGCACCTCTTTTCTGTAACATTTGATTCGAGCATTCGGAAGCAGGCAATCAGTGTCCTCTTCTTCTTCCTTTTTTTCTCTTTTTTTCTTTACTAAACAGGGGAGACCTCTGGTTATTTGCAGACCTTTGTCATTCACGAACAGCACAGCTGAATAGAACAATGCGGAAGAATCCGGCGAACCGTAGGACACATATTGAAGCAAATGGCCTCAGGTTGCGAGCAGCCGATAGTCTGACCTCTTCTGGGCACCCTTTTCATTGCTGGCGGCAAATTTAAAGGGAGCTATCTGAAATGGGATAGCCATATGTGCGCGAAGGGGCGCGGACAATTGCTCACTGGACAATTGCTCACGGGACAATTGCTCACCAGACAATTGCTCACCAAAAAACTGCTGAGGCCGGACAATTGCTCACCACAGAACCGTTGAAGTCGGACAATTACTCACCGCCTCTTTCACCACACTTATATTGTGATTTATTTCGCGTTTATGGCGCTTGACTTTTTTTTATGTTAGCTGAACTTCTTTTTTAGCTGTCTAATTTGCTTCAAATAGATCTAGGAAACCTACCAGTGAAGAGGCTGAGGCGAGACGTCGTCCACTCGCCTGAAGCGTCTTTGTCAGGACCTGCGTCCATGGGGCGTTCCTATAGGATTTTTTCCCAAGGTGTGGACAGCAAAGTGCTTACAGGGGGCAAAGCGTGCATCCACCTCACCTCCTTCCCTGGGGCGGACGCTGCGGACTGTGTGGGTGTTCACAGGTTCATATTACTAGAAAAAAAATCATGACCTATGAATAAAGGGTGCAAAATTTTCACAAGTGACCTTGCTGCCCTCTTGGTCCGCCCATGCCTGCGTCACCAGGATCTTCCAAGACACAAGCCGGGGGAGATTTAAGAACACATCTCTATTTAACCACTCAAATTCACGAATTTTCTATGCCTGTCCAAGTCGGTTTAGCGAACGCAAGCTACATTTTAGCGCCCGATTGGCTTAACAGGGCGGACACGACTGAACAGCACATGTTAGGTTAGTCCAAGTTCAGTGTTTGCATTGCTATGTCCAGGTTAGTCTAAGTTCGCTGTTGACAGTTTCCCGCGCGCGACTGTGCATTTTATAGTCAGATAACATTTATTTACAGTAGTTTATTTTGCAATGGGGATTTCGATCACTTTATTTCGAGATGACCCAAGTTCAGCTAACATAAAAAAGCATAAAAAAGTCAAGTATATGAGCGCCATAAACAAGGAATAAAATCACATCACTTAAAAAAAAACAATATAAAATTGCATATAAGTGCGGTGAATGAGGCGGTGAGCAGTTATCCGGCTTCAGTGGTTCTGTGGTGAGCAATTGTCTGGCCTCAGCAGTTTTTTGGTGAGCAATTGTCCTGGATCCGTGCGCGAAAGCCACTCGAAGTTTGTGGATGCTAAGAAGGAAGTTTCGTCATGGTACACACATCGATCACCTGGACACAAAGGCACACCGGTGGATTTCCGTCATTCGCCACTTTGCTGGGCCGAAGTGGGGAATGAATGAGAAGTCTCTTTTGGCCATCCACAAAGCCCTAGTCCGAGGGACTCTGCTATATAGCCTACCAGTCTTGCACGGAATTTCACAGACGCAAGAACATCGACTGCGGTGTATTCTAGCACGGAGCTTAAGGGTATGTCTTGGCGTCCCGAGAGCCGCGGAAACGCGGATGGTGATAGCAGAAGCCCGCGAAATACCCATTGAAGTCTTACGGCAGAGGGAGACCATTCGCCATTACTTGCGTCTCAGAGCACACCACCGCCGCCATCCACTAATAGCAAAAGTTTGTCGCCGGAAGCAATGTAACGCATACAGCTGTTTCATGGAAGTGAAACCTAAGGTTCCCCCGTTTTCTGCAAGATCACTGGTGCCCACGACGCCTCCGTGGTCGCTTCCAGTACCATCGATCGCATTGTCAATTCCTGGTCTTAATGTCAAACGAAACCAAGTGCCTACATCAGTACTGAAACAGCTTGCAGCGGATATGATGCACAATCGCTATTCTGACCACACTGCAGTTTTCACTGACGGATCCTCCAGTCATGAATGTTCATCGTCTGCATTTGTTATTCCAACTGACGGTGTGTCACATGGATACCGTCTCTCACACCGCACATCATCAACGTCGGCTGAGTTATATGCTATCCTGTTGTTTCTACGTAAGACGCCCTGTGACGATCCGCGGGCCTGGGTCATCTACTCAGATTCAAAGGCTGCTCTTCAATGTATAGCCAACATGGGAATACGTGGATCGCTCGCCCCAGTTGTCACTGATATCCTCCATCAGGTTCAGCTTCTAAGCGATCATGGTCATCATATATCCCTGCAGTGGGTCCCGGGTCACTGTGGTTTGAGCGGAAACGAAGAAGCCGACAGAGCGGCAACGGCTGCCCAACAGTCTCCGGCTGTTGTACCAACGGTGTTATCAAGAGGAGACAGGAGATCACTTCTGAATGAGCTCATTCAGCCACTAGCTCGCCAGCAGTGGAGTCGGGACATCACTGACAGGTCTCTCATGTATTCTGTGGATCCCACTATGTCCTTCTCAGTTCCTGACCGGTTACCACGCTATTTCACGTCCCTCCTGCACAGGCTTCGTCTCAACGTTGCCTTCACTCCCCAATTCAAGTGCCGAATCGGATACTGTGACAGCTGCCTATGCTCCAAATGTGGCGTTGAAGCGAACATTGAGCACGTCCTAATAGAATGTAAGCTCTACGAAACGGAGAGGCGGCAACTCTGTGCTCAGCTGAGTGGTGCTAGCCGACAGACGTTCAACCTGGCTGCAATTCTTGGCCCATGTCAGAGCCATGTCCAACACCGTCGAGGACTTCTGATGTTCTTGGAGTTCCTCTTGGCTACCGGCTTGCTCCAGACGCTGTAGGGTCCACCCCTGCATCTCAAGGACCATTGGCGCTTCTTTCATGTGCTTCTTCCTTTTGTGCGACGTATAGCGTTGCACAACCAGACGACGGGAGTTCGAGTTGGACTTGCACATAACTTCATTTTCATATTTCACATCTCATGCTCCTCGTGTAATGGGGTAGGGTACTGCTCTCAAGCGGTGAATCACCCCAGACCATAGTCATGATTTAGTTGTTGTTGTTGTTGTTCGTCATGGTACAAAATAATGATATTAAATTAACAGCCATATAAAACCTTAGTTCAACCTTTGTTAGAGTATGCATCTGCAGTCTGGGATCCCTACACATGCACGCAATAAAAAAAAAGAAAGAAAGAAAAAGAAGAAGAAGGAAAAAGTAGAGAAAGTACAAAGATCAGCTCCCCGGCTTATATTGTCTGGGTTTCGAGGGACTTCTTCGGTTCCATGTATGTTGCAAGAACCAAATTTAGATTCACTTGCACATAGACGCAAAGTAAATAAACTAAAACTGTTATCTCTACGATACAATGTCAGTTATTGACTACAAACATTAACAATACATTGTTAAAATTTGTCCATGTTCAACGCGAATAAACCATTCAAGAATGTCACTTATTTATTTATTTGTCAAAATTGTTTATTATTTGACAATTGACGTCAATTATTATTTGACAAAGTGTTGGGGGACTAGGGGTGAAAGGCATGTATGCCATGTTTAGTCACTATCTGTCAGAGAGGAAAAACCTAGTCGAACGGGAAAGGGTGAACAACCAAGGCCCTTGGACCGCTTTCTGGATGCGAAGAAGTGGGCATGCGTTTAAGGCAAGCGTATTACACAGAGTTAAATATTCCTTAGGATACCAGCATCTAGGACTGACGCTTTCTTTTGTTTTTCTTCGTGTTTTTTGTTACATAAACGCTACAAGCGAACCAATAAAAAAAATCGATCAAACGACCGCTGCCGTTTCGATCAAACGGCGTTCGATCAAATGGCTTTCGACCAAATGTCCCACGTTCGATCAAACGGCTTTCGACCAAACGACGTTCGATGAAATGTCCCGGAACCGTGAATTTCACGTTTACCGGTTGCGAGACCGAAATAGCAAGCAGCGAGTGTCCTGTGCTGCAGCAATGTGAGAGACATGCAAGCACACGACATCTGTGCTACAGTTCTCTTCTTCTAAGTGCGTAGCGCGTGTACGAATGTAGCTTAAAAGTTACACGGTAATGTTGCGACATCCCTGTGTCACTGGTGCGCATGTTTTTGGGAAACCTTAACGAAACGTCGCATTCTTTCTGCATTCTTTCCCAAGTGATTTGACGAGCTGATTCAAATACGGAGTTACAAAACTGACTTGGTATACGTTTTCACGCTATCTCTTGCGCTTACATAATGGCTATTCAAGTTTGAAACAAACTTGTTCTGTTTTGCCTAGACAAGTTTTTGCTCCCCTTCGCTAATTTCTTGTTGCTGTCATGTTGTGCTAGCCGTTGAGTTTCGTAGCGATAAGCGGTGATTCTCCGATTATTCCTGAGCGATTCGACTTAAGCCTTTTCCCTGCTGACTTAAGGAAATTTGTGTATCCCTGTCTTGTGCTTTCGTTACGCAAGCGCAATGCGACTGTGCGTGTGGCATTATGCAAGAATTATCTGGTGGCAGAAATGGATGTCTTTTTCTCAGTTTATTAGCGTGTAGTTTCGGTTTCTTGCAGTTACAGCTATTGGGGCACAAATGCGTGTAATGTTTCGCGGTTCTTTTCTTCTTTCACTGCTTTCACTCAGAATGTAGGTGAGGGGAAAAAGTCAGCATCCAAGTAGAGCAGAAGAAAGCCGCTCGGCAGAGGAGAGTTCATGAGAATTGAATTTGTTTGTTTTTGGTTATAGGTTGTTGAGTGTCAGTATTCACTTTGCTTGATATGTTGATGGAGTAAGCTGTATGCAGTTATAAGTATTTGCGCAGAAATGCTGGTATGTGAGCGTGGAGGAGAAATTCCAATAAAGCACCTCTCCTTGTGCATTCCTGAGGTGTGTGCGCTCGCGCATGTGTGCTTTTTTCCTGGTTTGCGACGTCATCATGGCATGTTGGGGCTTGTTTAGCAGTGTTGCAATTTTACCCGCCGCTATTATCTTGTTGTTATCTTGTGTTAGCCATTGAGTTTCGTTGCGATGTCCGGTGACTCTGCTATTATTCCTGACCGCTCCGTCTTAAGCCTTTTCCCTTCTCGCTTAAAGGAATTTGTGTGCCCTTGTCCTATGCTTTCTTTACGAAGGGACAATGCGGCTGTGTATGTAGCATTCTGCAAGAATTATCTGATACCAGACATGAGTGTCTTTTTCTTAGTTTATTAGCATATGCTTCAGTTTTTGAAGCCATAGCAATTCCAGCACAAGTGCGCGCAATTTTTGCTGCTCTTTCCTCAAACCACAACTTTTGCGCAGAAGAAAGTAGCATGGTAAAGCGGAATTCATGAGAAGTGGGTTTCTCTGCTTGTTTGTTAGATGTTGTTAGGAGCTCGGTATGTTGAAGAAGTAAGCTGTTATAGGTATTCGTGCAGAAACGCTTGCATCTGAGCACAGGATAGGAATTCCTGAAGCACGGCACCCTCAGTGTAAATTAATTATTTTGGATGTGAGTCTGCTTCACTGCATGACAAGACCCGGTAGGCTGAAATGGGAAGAGAGAAAAATTGGAGCGCTTCATTAATAGCGATCCAAGTAACAGGGCAATTATAGTTTCCATAGAAAGTAGAATTTTAATAGGCTCCTAAAATTATAGTTTTGTAGTATTTTTCTAAACAGCAATGCAAGATAGAAAATCACTAATATAGTGGGAATGTAATCACATCATATATCTGTTCCCGTAAAGGCGTTCTGTCTTGTGCTTTGTCGTGCGCGAATGGAACTTTGCCCCCAGGCTTTCGCGCCTTTTTGCTCGCAGGTGTAGCCTCAGACAACGAGTATACGAGCATAGAAAGGGTCATGTATTACATAAGCCTGGTGATGATGTTGAGTGGTCTCACTTATTATTTTAAAACAGCAGTGGTAGTATACTGGTGTTGTGATTCTAATGACCATGATGAGCCTTTGGGGTGAAAATCGCTAAGATCAAGATTCATGCACGGTGCTTTTTTTGTTGAATTTTATTGTAAAAGTGAACGTCATTAAGAGTCGGACAAAGGAAGTAACCTTGCGATTCAATAAATAATAGGAGCGTTTGTCTTTGCCGCTGTCTTCTTCAGAAAGGATGTGATGACGTCACGCAGTGTTTCAGGGGTCTGTAGCAATGCATTGACCGTTACTGGAAAAAAGTGTAGCAATAGAAGAATGGTGTGTATTGTCCTGGACGGATTTATGATGAGCACTGTTTTTGAATAAGAGGAGCGCGTGTACTTAGAAATAGTTTGATGCTGGTTTTCTGCTTTGTTCAAGTGTTTCTTTTCGCTTTTTCCCCCTTGTTGTCTGAGAAACATGCGCTGACATGCCCAGACCTGTTCTGACATGCTTTCCTTCTACATGTAGTATTTTTCTTTTTGAAAAGAAACGTTCTTGACGATGTCGATAGTGCTGCCTTGAATGGGAGTAGAGCTAGAGCGATTCTTACTAATTTTGCGATTCATTTAGTTCAGGGAGTAACCGCAAGAAGGACAGGTGTGTGACTTTATTCAGGAGGAACAAAGCGTCATTATTCAGTTAGTTGCCTGGATCTCGGACGGGATGGACATGTCTTGCTGAACCATTATTTTGTTTTTTCCTGTACTCATAAGTCTCATTTAGTAAGACCACGGTCCTTTGATACTCTCTCTGGTCGGGAAACTCCGCTCCGAAACAATGGAGCAGACTGCCTTAGGGACCACGCGAGCCGCGAGCGGGCGTGGGCGCAGATCGAAGGTCATTGTTCTCGTTGAGCAGACGACACTTCCATATGTTGTCGCATGTTTACATTCGGCAAGTCGAGTTCAATCTGGTTGCATCCGACTTGTACCACTTCGTAGTTTCACTGTGTGCTTACTGCGACGCATCGGCATGCCCTTCATATGCTGTGTGACCGCTTGTGACGTTGGGAAGCGATCGTGCCCAATTAAAGCGTCACTTTTTCGACTGCCGTCGGATCCAGTCGAAAGAGAACGTTGAAAGCGTGCCATTCCTCGTGTCGAAACCGACAGGTTTAGTTTTGACTCGCCGAACACAAGGGTGTGCTCTCTCTACTTCGACCCATTCTGAGGACGGATGACTTTATCGTGAACAAGGAGTTGGTGTCGCACGACCGAAGTTGCGTCCCGGCGCGGTACCACGGATTTTTCCGACATGCCCGTCTTACCTCACAACACCTAAGCCTCCTAGTCGTGTACGGAAGACCCGTATGCCGACCTCCGTGCCCGAAAGCGGCAGAACTGCGACGAAACGCAAGCAAGTGAGGTGTCTGACTGAAAGAAACACCGAAGATTCGACGTCTGAGCCGCCACCAGCTGTCCAGCACCGGACTAGAATCCGTAAAAGTCAAGCAGAACTCCATTTGTTGAGTATAGGGTCATCGTAGTGCAGCACACAGTTCAAGCAATTTTCGTTGAAACATTTATCTGCATAAAGGTTACGTCAGACGCTTTTACAGCACCCTGCTGTGTGTGATCAAGAAGCTCCAAGAGCGTATACAACGTGTTCTGATAGATGCGAAAGATGTCTGCTTTAGTTCACCAGTAAAATATCAATGAGAAAACATACAACGCCCTCGTACAGTTATCGCTTATCGCTACTAAAGGGACACGTAAGAGGGAAGCAACACTTCTTCTGACACCCCCAAATCAAACAATATCTTCTTTTTATCTTCAGACTGATCTAACCACATTTGAAGCGATCTCATGCAATTGTAAGCTGTGTGAGCACCAGTTGTACAACACGTGCGGTCTGCGCATCAGTATCGTGATAATATCATGTAAAGGTTTATTTTACGCTCTCTACGAAGAGCGGCCGGGACTTCCGAGATACATATTACATGATTGGTCAATCGCCCTGTTTCTTTGAAGCGGGTAACATCACATTGCTAAGCTTGGATTTGATAACTTCCTTTATCTTATCGTTTTCGGAGAATTCTTCCGATGTACGAAAACACACGATAATACAGAGTTTCAGCGCATCGTACGCTATCGCCTTTGCGTACGTACAGGATAGCGTGGTGGTCCTGCGCAATGCGCCAAGCTCTCTTTATGTTTTGCGCTTGCGCAGAATCAACAACGCTGTAGTCCATCCTAGGTTATCTCATTTGCGTACGCAAAAGGTCTTTTACGACCTAAACGATTCACTAAAGCTCACTGTACTAGAGAGCGTTAGCGCATTGTACGCTATCGCCTTTGTGTACGTAAGCAATAACGTTGTTGGTTCTGGAGACGCGCAAAACATAAAGAGAGGTACAGAAGATACGCAGCCAGAAACAAGGGACGACAGACCCCCAACTGCTTACTAATAACTGACTTAATTTAATGCAACAGAAAACACAAGGGGAAGTGATAGGAAAAAAACTGGCTTGTTAGTCAATATCTTCCTGTTCGGAGGTCTAACAGCGCGTGTCGCACAGGTAGCTAATCTCTTGTGGCGATAAGTTAATTGACCACCGAACAGGAAGATAATGACTAACAAGCCAGTTTTTCCTGTCATTCTCCCATGTGTTTTCTTTATTTTCTGTTGCATTAAATTCTATCAGTTGTTAGCTACCAATTGTTGCGTGAAGTCTGTCATCCCTTGTGTCTGTATCTTCTGTAGCGAATATGTACCAACTACTCCACACGAACGCGTTAAGAAAGAGTGTTTCGCGCACTGCGCCGAACCATCACACTATCACTTACGTAAGCAAAGGCGATAGCGTACTGTGCACTAAAGCTCGCTGTTGGAACCTTCGGTAAATAAGTTACTCTTAACATTGGCGAGTGAATGAATGATAGCAAAAAGGTTAAGCAGCAAAACGAAACAAAATGAAAAGAAAAAAGAGCATATAGTGATGTTTTTGACACCCGGAGTGGTGGCTGATTCGATTACAAACAGCTCCAGAAGTATACAGGGTGTCCCAGAAAACGTGTCATTAAATTATAAAAACTACGCCACCTAGAATCATGCGGTCAACGGCATTTGTTCTTACTAGGTTTTTGCCACCTCCTGATGTAAATGTCATGTATCGTAAGTTTAGTTATGTAAATATTTGCGAACTGACCTCTGAAATTTGCAAAATAAAGGTGACTTTTTTACCCCACGAATATGAAGAGTGTGCCAAATTCACTCAAATTGATGATAATTTGCACTGATATTCATCGAACTATCCCATCGGAAAAAATAGCCGAAAATCATGCTTTTCGGTGCGCTGCAGCACAACGCGTGACGACTTTTTGAGCGCAATCACTCTCAGTCCGACGAAAGGAGGTTCCAAACCCAGCCCACAGAGTGATAGTAGCAAAATTGATAGTTCTTGAAATTGGAAGAAGGAAAGCATGATCCTAGCGGAAGCCGGATGCGATAAGCCATGCCTGTGTTATCTTTTTCTGAGATGCGGGTGTGGGCTGGGTTTTCAACATCCTTTCGTCGGACTGAGAACGATTGCGCTGAAAAATTCGCCGCGCGCTATCCTCTGGGAGCTCCGTAGACCATGATGTTCGGCTATTTTTTCCGATGGGATAGCTCCTGAATATCCCTGTCAATTATCATTAATTTGAGTAAGTTAGCTTCACACTCGTGGGGTAAAAAAGTGACATGTACTGGGCAAATTTGCGACTTCAGTTCGCAAAAATTTACGTAATTAAACTTACCTTACACGACATTCATATCAGGAGGTGACAAAAACCTAGTAAGAACAAATGCCGTTGACCGCATGATTCTAGGTGGTGCAGTTGTTTTATTATAATTCGATGACACGTTTACTGGGACACCCTGTATGTCTTCCGCATCACACCAACAGTAATTTACCTGCCGAAGCGTGATGTAGAGTACAATTATGACTTTTCGTTTTTATTTCTTTTTTTACGTGCGAGTGATCTGGAGCACCACACTATTGAGGCGCCTCAGGCTACAATTTGGGTTGGTTTGGGAGGAAAAACATTGAAATTTCAGTACGCAGAAGGAAGCTAAGACAGAAAAGCACAAAAAGTTTAAACAAGAAATGCAGCGGAGTCTGCGTTGTATCATTGTACTTTGGGCTGTTGCTCACCGTACATCGCAACATCTGCCTGAGCTTCCTTATGTCTCTCGAGGTGTCACTATGACGTTTGCCTCGAGCTTCGTGTGCAGTTCAGCGCGCGTCATGGAGCCCACGGAAATGTGGTTCAACCTGAAGAAAGAAAAAAAAAAAAAATAGAGGCAGCGTTCCTTCCCTCTTACGTGCCTCGGCAGTACCGATAAGCGATAACTGTACGAGGGCGTTGTATGATAATGATTTTTTTTTTTTTTTTTTACCGGTGAAGTAAAGATGACGCGGTTCTATCACAGCACGCAGTATACACTCGTGGAGCTTCTTCATCGCATACAGGAAAGTGCTGTAAAAGCGTCTCGATGTCACCTTTATGTAAGGAGATGTTTAAACGAAAATTGTTGGAACTGTGCGCTGCATTACGATGACCGTATACCCAACAAAGGGAGTTGTGCTTGACTTTTACGAATTCTACTCCGCTGATGGACATTTGGGTTGCGCTTGATGTACAGCTTGGGACAACAGTTTACGCAACGCCATGGTGCACCTCTCAATTCGAGCGACAGCTCTGCAGCAAACAGCAGTGGACACATACTCTGACATGGATAGAATCTGCATCACAAGCTGCATCACAAGAAACAATGCGGCTGAAACAACTGACCAGACATCCTTGACTAGAACGTTAGAACATGTGGAATTAGGGGAAACTCCGACGGAGTAATGAAACGATTGAAAGACTCGTTTGACCCTGGGGATGGCAATTCTGGCGGTCCCTCCTTTGTGGGACTGCCGCCACAGCCGAAAAATATTCGTCTCTCCCGGAAGAGCTTCGTAAGCGCACAAACAAACATACCGCCTCAGGTGCATTCTGTCGTCGCTAAAGACATGGGGCCCTGACACCATAAAAATCATAAGGATGATTTCTCCTTATGATTTCTATGCCCGACACTCTTACGTTCAACTTTTGGGTGCGACGACATGTTTTATTTTCTTTTTACACAATTAATACACATTGAAAAGACAACATATGAAAAGAGGAGTGTTACTGGAATAGCGAAGACAGCAGAAAGATTACATAATGTGAATTTGAATGATTTACGGGCTCGGCGCCCCGGAGAAGAGGTGGTACCTCACAGCACAAGCTCGCCGAGAATCCTTTGGGGCTCTGAATTTCTTTCTTTTTAATGTAATGGCCTGCTTCCTGGAGATGTGGATTACAGTTTTGAAGCCACTGCAGGCCGCAGGATCGTGGTGAATATTTGTCTTCAATGTACACCGGCAATACCCACTATTCCCACTGTTGTTGTTATGTCAGCATTTCTTCATTTGTAATAAGGTATTTGGTGCTTCGGGCACAAGTCATGCCCATGTCATGCGAGCTTCCAAGATGTCACACAAGACATTCTGCCATATCTGGAGTATCTTTCCACAAATGAGTGTCATTACCCGATTGAAAAAATCACCAGAATTATTCTGGTGTTTCCTGATGTTCCTGGCGTTAACACTAGACTCTTTTGATGTTTGTAATGTGCACATAAAAAATTTCTGGCGCGACACCAATTAGTAGCCTGCTAACAACTGGGACACCTTTGCAGTAGAAAGAAACCTTTGATATATTGTTGTATTGTTGACTGGTTTGATGAGTCGCTAACATTAATGAGTACATCCCAAGCAGCTTTAGTACCGGAATAACGAGCAGACCGTGTTGGTTGAATGTTGCACATTCATGTATGCATGGTAAGATCCCTTCGTGGTGTTTTGTGATGCTCCACCGTTGAACGTTATGATGTCTCATGCGTTCAATCCCGCGATATACTTGGTTCCCCAGGAACCTCACAAGGCAAGAAAAGATGTGCATAGTTGAAGACGTGAAAGAGCGAGAGAAAAAACAGGACAGTGCAAGCTGACAGCGCAAGCGCGGCACCACAGCACGGACACGGTGCGAGCAAGGGGTTGAAACTCGCGAGTTCACTTGCGGACTAAAGTGAGGCGCTGCGAGCTTTTCGCGTCATCAAACGTCATGAAACGTCAGAATTTTCACGTCTTACGCGAGTTCTCAACCGTCACGAGCCCATTGGCTCCTGAGGCCGCTCCCCCGGTATGCGAGCGCTCATTGGTTGGTTTGAAATTATGAACTTTCCTTGGCGCGCTCAAGCCGGCGACACCGTGTCGGCGGTGCCGGTGCAATTCGCAGCAAAGTGTCGAAATGTGTTGGGTTCAGCAGGGACGCAAGCAAAGCATCTATGCCGGTACCGCTTTGAATGGTTTTTAGTGTCCTAACATGGTTGTCGATACCGACTCTGAAAAGCTCGGTGCCTCATGGATACTTCTGCAAGTCAATTCAGTGATAGATAAGTGGAAGGCAGGTCTGCTTCGCATTGCTTGGTGCGACAACGATTGAAGAAGGACGAATACTGTGTTTTTCCGCTACCCACTCGATGACAGGTAAGTCAGTTCCTATTCCATTCTGCCGCTTAGCATAGCATAGCGCCACACCTGTGGCATATACGCAGCAGTTTGACAGGTAGAATTTTTGGTTTTCACGTTTCTGATCTCTATCTTTCTTGTTCAGGTATAAGCACTCAACCCATATCAGCTTCAGAATAGCATCTACATGGATACAGTAGAATGGATAAGCCACTCAAAGTGGTTGGAGGATCGTCTTTCGGCATAGCAGCTGCACAAGTTCCTTTGTGGCGGGTCAACCAGGCGCCTACGCGAGCAGCAAAGGGATATGGACGTGTTCTCTGTCATGCCGGATCTCTGAATGTGTGTGCCTGTGCGGCCAATATACTGTTGTTCTACTGTGAAATCTTCCAAGTGAGACATCAGCTATCAGTGAATGCAAAGTTGCTTCGGCATATCATTCGAACTTCAGAAACAATGTTCATATCATGTTCGTGTTTTGCACAGCTGCAGCAGATTGCAGTTTGTGATTTGGAAATATCTATCTCGAAAAATAAAGCAGTTCGTGTAACAGAAACAGCCAACGCCTGCCGCATTTTGTTATTTATTTCACTCGACGCGAAGGAAAATCCACAACCACCCAGAACCGCCAAAGCGGAGGAGAGGGTAGAGAATAGATGATAGAGGGAAAGGGGAAAGCACCCCCAGCGTCACAGGTCACCCAGGGAGACAGAAAAAAGCAAAGCAAAAAAGCTACTCAACCGTCGTCCAACGATTGGCCCAACGCTAGAGATCACGTGAGTTTTTCCCGACAATAGAAATATACTACACGTTCATCCCCCTGGTGCTAGCAGTGCTAGTGCTGTCCTGTTTGTTTTTCTCTAAGTGTTCAGAACAATGCACAGCTTTCAGAGCCTCGTGAGAACGATAAGGAGCCAAGTGCCTCACGGGATCCAAAGCGTGAAACAGCATAATGTTCAATAGTCGATCATCAGAAAACACCACGAAGGGATCCTGCCATGTATATATACATGAATGTGCAACATTTGAACACGCTCTGCTCGTTATTCCGTTACTAAAGCTGCTTGGGATGTACTCATCAAGGTTAGCTACCCATCAAATCAGTCAACAATACAACAACATATCAAAGGTTTCTTTCCACTGTGTCACAGCTGCTAGCAGGCTACTAATTGTTTGCATATAGTATTCTGAATAGAATCAGAAACATGAACAGAAAAGTACTGGTAACAAAGCTCTCTATATTATCGCTGCCATTGCTGATACACATTTAGGAGAAGCATGCACACCACAATACAAAAGTACAAAAAGGTGCAATGTTATTTCTTCTGCAAGTGTGAATACACCATATGCGGTACAGTTATAATTTAGAAAAGCATACTCGGTCGACTCCTCCGTCATATTTTACGTCCCCTCTTCTTGTACTCCATATCCAATGAATAATCACAGCACACACGATGCCGGACGAAACGCACATTCAAGGACGTCACACCAACGACGACCAGTCGTCACATCTGCCCCGAATGCATCGCTTGTATTTTCTCATACTTGCACTTGTGCACAGGTTGGAAAGCAAACTACGACACATAATGCAGAACTTCAGAAACACATATTCAAAGTTGTTCACATTCGTGCGCCGTTTTTATGTTGAAAACCAGGACGGAACGCTACCTCAACCACCTCGGCGAGCCCGTTGAGTTCAAAACACGGAGGAGAAGTAAAGAGAACGAACTCCGCTGAAAAACGACGTCCCAATTTATCGAGTCAATTGTTGGCCGCGGCGCGGCGCTCGCGTTCCCTCCGGTACTAGCTCCGCGAAATCGCCTGCACGGCAATGCGCCGTTTGTGCTCGAATACTCTACTAAAAAGCGTTCAAAACGAATGTTTGTTTGATAAGCATAAACAACGGTGTCTCCAGTAACGAGTTAATATTTTCTGGTCAGTTACAATTATTTTTTCTTTTCTTTTTTTTTTTTTGGTTTCTGCTACCTCGTTTTTGTCTCATAGATGGAAGTTACCTGTCCGATAAAAATGGAATCGGAAATAAGAAGAAGAAAAAAAACGAAACTTTAATACGTAAGACAAACGTCTGACATTGTTAAAGGTGTAGTGTCGAATGCCTCCGACGGAATCTTCTGTCGCTTCTCCCCGGCCGTCTCGGGTATCTGCCCTTCTCTCTGTGGTGCGCGCGTACTTTGACCGCTGCGCTAACGCGCTAACATACCCCAAAGGAAGCAAACGTTGTTCCGAAAAGCCACATTTGAGTGGTATGGAGGAAAGAAAGTCAGGAGGGAAGAAAGAGAGTTAGAAGCTGTGTAATCGAAAGTCGCCGGATGCGATCTTTCCGGAATCGCGCGTTATGTGGATCGTTGCATAAGCTGGGCCTGAGAAAGTTTTATCTCCGTACGTGTCAAGCAGTTAAGGGACCTTTGTGTGTGTGAGTGCAAGGAGGGGCGGGAAGCTCTGATGATGGGACACGGTGCGGTTCCGAAGGTTCTGGCACTTAGTTTCTTATATCTTGTCATGCATGCCAATCGCTCGCTTTTGGGAACTGCAAAATAAAGTCGGGATCTAGTCTCTTGACGAACACTGAAATCTTGAACAACACATTACTTCTACATTATACACTATCGCTTTGGTGTTCAGTTTCAAGTTACTTCTGTACAAGCATGCTGCTCAAAGCGTTGCACCGGATATTTTACCACCACCACCACAAAAAAAAAAGGAACAATACTGCAACACCACCAATATATACCTGCCAGAAAAGCTAAAAAGCCCTAATTCCAGTAGATATGGGATTTACCCCCCCCCCCCCCCCCCGGTACATCAAGATGAAAATCGTCTTCGAGAAACAGGAAGTGCATGCACTGAATCCTGTACCGCGCGTGTGCAAAACCTGCGACAGAAGTGCGTTCTGGTACCTTGGTATTAAATTCGTGTATGGTGGCATGCGAAGTATGTAACTCTCTATCGCAGCGGATGCATCACAATTACGACAAAAGGCTCCTGTTTCCCAAAGCGTTGTGCATACGCGACAAAGCTCTCTTGCAACAGCTAGAATGCAAATGCGGATTAACCAGCCCAATGACATCATTATCCTACACTGCGAGGTGTTCCCGGGAACTAATACTGATCAATGCAAACCATTATCAATGTACATCTCGTGGTCATGCGTTGGCGGTGATGTAAATACGCGTACCATCCTGTACGATGTCGGATAACAATCTTTGTGCTTCTTCGGGTGTCGTGTTCTATCGCAAATAAAAAAAAGAAAAAAGAGAATAGCTTCTTGACTGCGAGAGCGCCACGCTTACGGAGACATTCAAGCCGTCCAGCCAACGCGGAGCCCCCTTCACGGCGGCTTCCCCGCATTCTAAAATAAAAGCTTCTTGCTTTGCACTAACAAAAACTGTAGCGAAAAATTCACGGAGAGATCGTTCCTTGATACACGATAAGCGTGTTTACTTCTCAAAATATTTTTTTCTGCTTTTCTGCACAAGTACATCTGAAAGAGTGCATTGCAGCAACCTTATTTCGGAGGAGCAAGTACCTGACGGAGCGCGAGCGCCGCGCCGCGGCCACAATTAGACTTGAGGAATCGAGACCACGCTTTCTCAACGGCGGCTCGGCAGAGTTCGTTCTCCTTACTTCTCCTCCGTGTTCAAAACAGACGCTAATGCCGATGGCGCTGGCGCTGTCTTAGGTGACAATGACAGCGTAAAGTTTCGTTTTCAAACTCGAGTGAAAGCCGCAAAAGCGTGTCAATTTCGACACTCGAGGGAATTATTTGCGATGCGAAATATCATTCCTTTGAAAAAGAAGTTGCGTGAACGAACTCATGATCATTGTAAATAGCGGTTTTCATGGTAACAACGCGTAGTGCTCGTACTCTGGCGCCTGAAGGTCTGGTGTCTGTGAACAACACCAGACCGCTCTAAAGGTCACGTTAAAGCACTACATCTGTCTAGTGCGCACACCAAGCATTCTAAGAGGCACCAGAATAATTCTGGTGTCTTAGTAGGCCACTCTGGTGTTGACATCAGGAGAACTCGACAGCACCAGAATCACCCTGGTGTCACGCCAGACATTTTTGATGTGCACGTTACAAACATCAAAAGGGTCTAGTGTTAACGCCAGGAACATCAGGAAACACCAGAGTAAATCCGGTGATTTTTTCAATCGGGTAATTTCATTTTGTGATGCAGACAGTTCAATACACACTTTCGGGGTATTGGCAGCGTTTGCAACTGGTCGGGGGTCTATGATGTTCATTCTACACTTGTCCATGAAATATGCAGGAATGACACTCGAACAAGATGTGGTACATTACAATTTATTTCATATGCAAAAAGTGGTATTGCGTTTGAATAACAGGACAGATGAAAGCAATGTTGGAGCAAGAATGAGGTCGTGTACACACACGACGCCTGTCAAGAAGATAATTACTTACATTTGTTTTCTTACTTACTTACATAATTACATCTTGTCACCTGTGGCAGGAGTAGGCAGTAATAATCAAGATTTTTATTATTGTACAAGTAACAGTTCCAGAAAAGTACTAATGTCAGAGATATGCAATAGCTATGACTGAGGTGTAACTGACGTGCAAGTTCTCAATTTCGAGCATTATACAGTGAATGCTCTTTCAGTCAAACGTCACATTAGCTGAAACTTATGGTGAACTCAAACACACCATGGTGCACAGGGATATTCACTCTGTTGTCGAGTGCAGTCCACTAGTCGAATTACTGCTTTGCTCAACACAACTGCACACAGTAAAGTGCAAGAATTAGGTATTACAATGAATAAGCAAATACTGAAAACTGTTTAGTTGTACTGTGGTACAAAGCTTTACAAATAATGCTTGGCTCCACACTCTGGCGATACCTTCTTCTGAAGGTGATAAAGCGCTTTCACCTGTCTGCGAGGCTCAGTGCCACATTCATGTAATTCCAGAACATATCACTGCAGTGTCCACATGCAGCCTGTGAAATTAGGATTTAAAAAATTGTGAAAATGAGAGCGCGTAAGCAACAGATTTGAAAACACAGTCTCTACATGCATATACGTGCGGTGAAATTCCTTCAAGTCAAAATGAATTGAGCAGAAGTCTGTTTTGGTTAATCACATTGTCATGAACAATGTAGCATAACTCTACCATAAAGTCCACTACATAGATCAAGGACATCTATTGGACCACTACAGCTCTGAGCCCGAACATATCATCTCACTAGTGAAAGTGATCATGAAGCGGTTCCTGCTGTTGAGGCTGCACGAACTGTCCCGCAAGATAACAGAGAAATCCCAGAAGGCCTACATCATGAGCAAGCTGACAAAACAAGTGCGCTTCATGAACCAGTGAGGGGAGATCACGACAAGACCAATAAACGAGTTCAACCAGTCATGTTCGTTACATGAGCAAATTCTCCTTTAATACTTAGGCGCCAAGCGTCCTACATTTACTCAAAATTTATCCTACAACTATGACAGCACCTATCACTTTTAAGGCCTCCCATTTTCCTGTGTCTGTGTGTGCGCTTAGTGAAGAACGTCGAGCTCAATGGAGGTCACATATGAACCCAGATCACCGTTCACGCATTTTTCAATATGACATTCCCAGCTTTCGTGGGCAGCGACGCCTTGCGCCCTCTTGCGACCATTGAGTGAAACTTGCCGCCAAGACAATAGAAAAGTGCTGTAGCAGCTGTTCTATCCACGGTATCGTAATATTCCCGAGAATACATGTTTGAGACATCTATTCTAAGCTTATACAAACGAAAAATATCGTTATACATGAAATACCTTTGGTTCCCCAGACATCCCGCTTTTCGGACCGTGAATACATGGGAGGTATGGGGATTTTCACGCAGGAAACGATTTCATCGTTTAATATCTCTGGTAATGTATGATGCGCCGTAATATTCCCGTGCATATGCGTTGTAGGGTACCTCTAGATTCAACATTTAGAAGAAGTGCCAGAGTCACTCAATCGTCTACGGTTCCCTTGCACGGCAAACTTGGCCCAGATGCCAAAATTCGGAAACAGTCAAAGTGCTTCTCCGCATTGCAGAGGTGTATAGCAGGGAAGGTACCTTTACGCGTCAGTTGAACTTTTCTCTGCTTATTTGGATTTAGTAACTGCTTTTAACCTCATTTCTTGAGTTAAATATAATTTTGAGAGCATAGTTGGTACATTATGCGCACACGGGTGGAACACAAATTTTGAAGCGTTATCTCTTGTCATATTAATTATTAAGATGTCGCTGTTCGGTGAATTCGTTTGTGCTAGCGTATTTGAGAAAATTTTAGCACTATACTTTTTGTTTATCGCCGATTGCCGTTTGGTTTTAACAACATCTCATAACACAACAGTGCATGTTCACGTAATTATATTGCACACACTGATAATAGCTTCCCAAAGCATTCCCAGAAGTGCGGGACACAGCTTCTTAAAGTTGGCTTGACTGGCGTACTCGCTGCCCTCCATTGAAGCAATGCATTCCATCTGGTTTTGTTAGAATATCTGTTGACCCTGAGCTTTAGAAAGAAATGCCCACACATGGTGTTGTTGTGAGAGGCCCTTCGATGGCGTACAAGTGGAATGGAAGCGCAAGAGCGTTACAGTTTTGTTCCTGGAGGACTTATTTTCGCCGTGTTGGCTTCGTGGCAGAATGCATTGGTGTGCTATTTTTCTCGTACTTGGCCAAAACAATGGGTTCTGCAGAAATGCCCATGAAAGGTGAAGTTGTCTCTTAAGCTTTGCAACTTTGTGCGCAACTGTGGGTCGCTCCAATGTTGTTCCCACGACAAAAGAAGAGTTGACAAGCTCAGTGTGGCCTGCTAAGCGTCTGTATCTTCATTGCTGAAGGTGGCAGGAACGGGCGGTGTTGGCCCACTGGTGACGATTTTGGTTATAGCTTTCGAGGGCCGTGGTTCGATCCGAGGCCTGCTTAGTGTTCTTTTTGTTGTTATTATTATTATTATATTCATGTATTTTCTATATTTTATTTTTTTGTAGAGGGAGTTATGAGAGTAACGGCAAGAGCGCCAGAGTTTTGGCTTAATAATGCCGTACTGGCTCTATGTCATCCTGCATGCTGTTCGGTTTGATTTAGTTGCGGTAATGCTCTGCGATCGCCTGTGCACTTAATATGTGAATAGCAGATGACTTTCCATTGCACTCCGACTTACTTCACCGTTACAGGAATCTCCGTTTTGCACAGTGCCGCACGTGGCTCTTATAATGTAGATGATTGTCAATCCTCTAACATGAATTTCGAACTTGTGGTTTAAACGTGCTTTGTTCTCTGTGAAGGCGCAACTCATCAAAGTTTCATTCGAGATCGATGTGACGACGGAACCAATTATGCCGGTCATCTTTGACGCGTTCTGATGGTAAAGGAAATTATGATAAACAAACTACCACGCGTGTTTCTTGCAGTTTAAATACATGTCAATCATTTTCGGACATGTGGCTTAAACTTGCTTTATTCTCCAACTCGCCATAACTTTCGTTCTCACCATTGTGCAAGGCCGTAATCTCCTTACGGGTTAACTCGTTCGAGGTACCGAAATAAGGAATATGTTAAAAATACATGCGTCCTTATTGTCATATGGTATACAGGGTACGTGACGTAAGACAGACTAAATTTTATTAAATCCGCGATTGACTTTTTTTTTTTTTGCCAAAGTCGTTGAATATATCTATTCCCGACGGGATCTACTCAATGGTGGTGGTGTATCGGTAAATAGCGCAGCCGTTAATTAACTTTCGTAATTAAGCTTTGTAATTAATGAAAATACGTTGACTGCGTAATTGCAAAGATGTAGAGTAGAACCCTGGAGGGTCTACCCCACAAGAACCGACACGACAGCGCCTTTTTGTGTTCTATTAAAAGATGTGCGAAAATACAAAATAATTTAGCACTGTGCGGGTTTTGCGGCCAATTTCTCCTCTCCCTGTCTCGGTGTCACCGCTTTTCAACTGACATCAGGTTGTTCCTGAAATCATGGAACAGCCCGCTTTGTCCCCAGAAGTAAGCGTGAGGAGAATTAGTGATGCCGTTTCTCAGTCTACTTTATCATAAAACATGCCGTCTTTGATCTTCTTTCCGTCATTATTTCGTTTGGTCTGCTCAACACCTTCCAAGGCAGTTCGCGATTTGATGTGACAACTGGCACACAATAAAACTACCAATGTATTACCTCGGAGATCTCTAACTAAACTAAAATCAGCGACTGCTGCTCGATAAGTGTGTACGTTCTACCAGAAAAGAAAAAAGACGATATCGACCAGGACGCTAGGAAGCGGGGGTGCCCCATGTTTAGTGATGTCAGTGTTGTCAAAGGTTGACAGTGAGAGAACGACAGGAAAAAGCGGCCGCCGAACTCGCCCAACGCTCGACGATGGGGCATTTTCGCATATTATTTAAAGGCACAGAAAAGTACTACTGTTTCGATTCTTGCTGACTAGACCTCTCAGAGTTATGCTCTACACAGAGCCGTAGCGACGGGGGGGGGGGGGGGGGGGGGGGGGGGCGAGAGGGGCAGCCGCCCAGGGCGCCAAACGGCAGGCCCCTGCAGGTTGGTTGGGCAGGGTAAAGCGGGACCGAAGAAAATTTGAATATATGACCTATGCAGTGCAAATGAGCGTTTTCATTTCTTTGTTTACATGGCTTCTGACGGCAGTGGGAGAGGGGGGCGCTTCTGATTTGCCCTGCCCCGGGCGCAAACTTGCCTCGCTACGGCTCTGGCTCTGCAAATCTGGAATTGCGCGTTCAACTTGTTTTCAGGAATTGTGAAGATTCATTATAAAAGTAGTTTTTTTCTTTTCTTTTTTTACACGACCAAAGAAGTAACGGCTGCTGAGTGTGCGTTCCAAAGCGGTTGCGTCTTGGTCTCTCACGATGACAACATTCTGGGCCGGTGGTTCAGTGATGCAGATGTCGATTCTAGCTTTCATGTTCCCTGGTTCGATCTGAGGGTCATGTCTTTCTTCTTTTTTATGAAGAGAGTTTTAAGATTACTGGAAGGCAAGAGCATCACAATTTTCATCCTGAATGGCCTACTATTAGGCACTATGACATAACATGACTAGTACGTGAAAGGTAGAAAACTTTTCATTGCATCCGAACCTACTACATCGTTATAGGAGCTCATGAACAAATTATGAGTTGACCTTTCGTGCCATCTACTTCACCCACCTTCGTTATCTTATATTCGGTTTTGCTCCATCTTTGTGCTATATTTTTGTTTTAGGAACAGCAAGCCGACCTTCGGTCAGGCTGACCTTTCCGAAATAAACGTATATCCCCCCACCCCCCGCTTTGCAGAATGCCAAGTTGTTAACATTTCAGAACAACAGCAGACAGAGCATCTTTAACAGCCATCGTTACAACAGCAATGCGCGTGGGGTCGAAATTCTTGTTTCTCTTTTTAAATTTTATTTGTTCATCCTTAACAATGTGCTCTGGTGCGCACTCACAAGGCTTCCCATGCATTTTAATCGAACTGTCATGTCAAGTCATGCACGTCCCACGGAGACTGCGGGTTAAGCATTAGAGTACTTCCGACGGGTGAGAAAACTTGTACTTTCATCCGCGTTTTTCTTTACCGCTTCTCGCATATTATAAAGTGTCTTGATATGGGACTGCGATAACTGTCGTTGCTTGCTAGTTGAAGTCTCTTATTTCAGGTTATCAATAGCAAGCGCATAAAAGCAGTTTTAGCAGACCGTTTGTAAGGTTATCATGCTTGTCGGTGCCAATTAGCAGTTATGTAAGACTCAGAATCTTATCCACTGCCAAGCCACGTTCAGGCAAGCCACGTTATGAACGGTTTGCTAAAATTTTCTACCATGTTCACCTCCATTCCACAATAAAGCGAATTAGACGCCCGCAAAAATTCCAGAAGAATGGCGAATATCTGCGGGAAATATCACGGACGTTTGCGCGACTCTACTCTTGGTGCGGTGAAAGGAAACTTTGATATGACGTCCGTTGCTCCCTACCATCTTATCACCACAGTTTGCGATTGCACCTTTCTTCCTTTTTCTCGGACTTATTTGAGCAGAGTTTACCCAACACATCCAAGATAAGGAGAAGGCCCGCGCCCTACGTCACACAGGAAGGCCCGCTGTTACTATTGTGGATGCTGCTATGAAATAAATGAAAGAGCGAACGTGAAGAAAGTTCGAAGCAGATCGCAAAGTTGGAAAGGCCTCCATAGGTGACGTAAAGGCGCAGGCCCGACGCTATCTAGGAGGTGTTGGTTTACCAATCACTTTTGTGTCGAACGTGACTCTGCTGCCACCTATAGATGTTCTGAAAATTAGCACTCTTCCGCTTGTTTGTTTGTTTATTTTCATTTTTTTAGGGGAGGGTGTTGGTAACCGACAAGCCTTCTTGATGGTGGCAGGAAGAGACTGTAACACGCAAAATTTGAAATTAAGCATTGAAATGTCCTCATGATAAGGCCAAGAACAAACTGAAGTGTATGGTACAGTGATAGCGGAGTAACAAGGTACAAGTAACAAAGTGAAGTGCAGTTACTGAATTCGTCTTCGTAGCCTATAGAGTATTTTTTTTCATCATAATATAGGGTAATTTCTGAGGGTTTCCTCCGACGCTGTCACACATACACCAGCACAGTCCCCTTAGAAGTCGCCCCAGGACGCACATTTCTCATCGTCGACGGCATCCCGATTTCCCCCAGAGAGAACAAAAATGGATATTGACCAGCCTATACGAGTGCCGGTCATCCCGTTACACACGCTACGAGTAGCAACCCAGAATTATGAGCACCAGTACAGCAAAGAAGGGCTTGGCAAAAGTTATCAGAGCTGATTATCACGTTTTCATTCTGCGTTAGGCAATTGCTGCTGATAGCCAGGCTCGGCGCGCGATATCTGACGTTCCCTTTCTCGTCTGCCCACGCCTCTTTCCATCTTCCTTCCTCCTCACCTCATACTTTTCTTTCAAGTTGTCTTTCCTACATGTTCTTCTGCTATCAGGCAGAACCTGCATCGAAGGAGGTGTCCCTGAATTCTGGTCATGCAGAGTAGCTTACAATATCTAAACTTCTTGCACAGACCAAGTTATATCGGTAACACGCACTGAAAATTTGAGTATTGACGTTTCATCACCGTAAGAAATTACGCAGCGTACGTGTTTACAGACATTATTTGTCATGCTAGCACAACCTGCGGTTCAAACAGGTATACGACACCTGACATAAAAGACTAGCATGACGTTGCAGCGTACACTATTTGGAGAGGCACATTCCGGAGGCAGAAAAACGAATACGTACCTGCACCACATGGAGGTAAGATACTAAGGAGAGGGCTATAAGATCGGAGGGCCGTGGGACCCCTCTAGCGGTCGCTCCTGGCAATACCACGCCCATCTAGTTGCCCGGTCACGTGATCCTCACATGTTTCGGCGTTATGGCGGTCTGCGCGGAGGCTTGGAAGTTTAGCAAACCTCATCTTCAGCAAACGTCTTACCTTCAAGGAGTCCATTCGCACAATACCTTGAAGGTTATGGGTTGTTTCAACATTTGCCGCGTGATAAATCACAGCAAAAGTTGAGCAAAACAGAAGAGAAGCCAGGCAATGTCACGATGACGTACGTACGTCTTCTAGCGATTTAGCGATCCATTGCTTCCACACTGAGATGATCTATCTTGTGTTTCAACGGGTGTGATAACTTCTAACTCCAAAGATGTTATGAAAGCGGAAACAAGTTATTCGGCCGCAGCTCGTCTCTGTATTCAGGTAAGATACGCTACGGACATGGAGGACGCCATATTTTATGACGTTTTGCCGTGACGTTTATGGGTCACGTGTGTGGGCAACTAACAACAATGCCATGCGCGGGTCACAGCACGCTCGCTTGCATTGGGAGAGGCGCTTAGGGCATCTCCTTAGTTTCTTACCTCCATGCTGCACCAGCTGCCATTTTTTGCTTTTGTTTTTTTGTGGATTGGCTTGGTTATCTGGCGCTTATGCACTTCCGGTCGGCTTCGGCTACTACAACATGGCGAAGCCCGCGCTTTGACGTTGAGGAGGAAAGTCCCTCCGTTCAACTCCTTTGCTCTCTCCCATTTTCCTCCTCAGGCCTTTGCTTCTAGCCTCCCTTTATGATTTCTATGTTGGCGGTACTGAAGAGAATGGCCGAGTTTGAAGGCGTCGACGCCACCTCGGGCGCGGACGCCATCTGTGAGGTTGTAACTATGAGCAGCCCGAGCAAAGTTGCCTCCGTTCTGTTAGAGGTACCGTGGCCACAATATCGAGAGTACTTTAAATTCATCGGAACGAAGGAGAACGGGAATCTTGAGCTGAAATGTCTCCGCTATGAGCCGAAGACGAAGTTTCTAAGCGTCTCACCTGTCCCTGTCTCGGTTACCCCCTGTTTAGGCGTTTCTTTCAATGTTGCCTGCAATTACGTACGATTACCCAAGAAGGGATGTCTCTGTGGACTAGACTGACACCTATTATGAGCCAAAGGCGAAAGATATGGTCTGCGTACAGAATTGCAAAAAGTAACTCCACCCGTACTCAGATACTTTTCCGAGGTATTTGTAACTGTATTTCAGTATTTTTCCCTGGCAGTAACTCTAACTGCAACTTAAATTACTTTTGAAGCTGAGTGTCTGTAACTGAAACTTAGTTACTTTTGAAAAGTAACCCTGTTTCCAAGCAGTAAGCACAACCAAAATGATTACACATAAGGTGCGGCTGTGCGTCTATGTGCTGACTGCGCTGACTGACGCCCCCCCCCCCCCCCCCCCACTTTCACTGTATGTGGAAATATTTTGGTTGCATTTAGTGCTTAGCTGCTTATCATTTTCGTGGTAAAACCACAGTGTGTACCACGTCAAACAAAGGGAACAACTCGTGTAGAAACAACCGCCTGCTGGTGTTCCCCTCCTCTCGGTGTGAGATGAACACTCAATTGACAGCCTGACACGTAGAGCACATCGGTGCACTGTTCCACAAGTGCTACTGCTGTGCAACAGCACAACTGCAATTAACTACTGAAACATCCATCCCTTCAAATACTGCCTGGTCCAAAGACAGACCTTCAAGCGCCATCAACGAAACATACATGCGACATATGTTAAGCAAAAGCCGTATTACGTGAAGTATCTGCAGCAAGATACTTGGCAATTCGCTCCTGATATACACATTCCTGGAGCAATGATGTTGAGTACATAGCGAGGCTAACAAGTCATTCCAGTCATCACTTCCAGGGTTTTGAAAGAAATTCAATTTAGTACTAACATTCGTTTTGAAACACGTACATACATTTTTTCTGATTTTTTAAAGCAAAATCTAAGAGGGTGGAGCCACAACTCTGTCTCGTCTCGACTGGAATGGCTGCTTCATGGTCTCTAAAACTGTCGTCTTGTTCTGCAGGTTTGATGGGTAACCGCGTCCATGAGCCGGAGAACCAGGGGTACAAGAGGGAATGCTTATTCTACAATTCCACTCCACTTTGTGGCTCCAGCACCAGTGGTGCTTGCTGCCAGTACTTTCAAGCAAGTGACACTACAAATGGGTAGACTAGCGTGTCTTTACCCACCAAAGCTCACCACATTTTTGCACAATATTTGTACTGCATTGTAACAAACAGATCGGAAGGGTTCACTCCTGTGACTAGTTTTGCATACTTTGTGTGCAGTTTTTGGTTGAAATAAATTCATTACAAAATGCGTGCTCTCAAACTCAAGTACTCACAAGGGGTTATACACAGACAGAAAATTCACATTAACATGCACGGGGGGTACGGATAAGGGTAGCAAAAGTGAGGTATAACAAAGGTCTAATCTTAGACCTACTTCCGAAATGGAGGTATAAAACACATCTAAGTCTAAACTTCAGTGCTAGTGCATGTCTAAGAGCCATGACTAATTTTATGCATCATGTCTAGAAAAGGGGTAAATCATGTCTACGTACGTAGACATTCAATGTCTAAGGTTAGACGGCTATTAGAGTTACATTAGCACGTCTACTGCTATGCTAGTGGACGTCTACTTGACATTATGTCTAGCCTTAGACATTCTATAGTTATCCCAGATCTCTAAGGTCATCATATGGCCATCTATTATCCCACCATGTGCTGCCTGGGAAGTACTAAGGAAGGAACTAACAAAGCAGAACAAACAAACAACAATCAAAAAGATCTACGATGAAAAACCCTGTGAATGGGGAAGAGACGAAAAACAGGCGTTGAAATTGAGAGTTTGTGTGCGTCGCCTGTTTTTCGTCTTTTACCCAGTCTCGGGGTTTTCATCATTGGAGTTGGAAGAATTTTCAAAAATCTTTCTTTGTCTCCTCAAAACGAAGCTAGGAAAACTAGAATCCCCGTGACTGTAGCGGGCCTTTGAAATGTAAAAGGAGAAGAAAAAAACAACAACAAAAAGGCACGACCTGATTGCAGGTGTGATTAGTACCATAGTTGTGCCCAACACTTCAGCCGTGAGGGTATCATCCGATTCTGGCAGCAGCGTCAAACGGTTCTGAGAATGGAGCACAGGATCTCTTAAAGCACTATTCCCCCACCACCCGATCATTTCCGTAACGATACATCTGCTACTGTAGTATTTCGGACCCCACTTTACGGATGCCAAACTCTAACGTTAAACCTCACTGTGACAGTAACAACTGCCACCACATTTATCCAAGCACGAAACCCTATAAACAATTTAAAGGGACAGTCTCGTACCCCCTGCCCCTCTCAAAATGTACCATTCGATTGTCCTTTGTTGAAAATGGAATACTGCGACTTTACCTGACAAAACACGTCACAGTTATTAAATACCGAATTAAATTGGTAAAGATTGCCATGATCTCTGTTGGCAACAATAAAAACGGCCACGTCGCGCTGCGGGAAAGTCCGTGATAGGATACAAAAATCGTCTGCTTTTGTGCGCGCTAGTGCATCGGCGTGAGCAGACGACTTTCAGAAGTTACTGGGGACTGTGGCTACTCTCGTTCATTTTCTTTCAGTTCTCAAGTGAAAAACTCACATTCTAAGAAGTGGTAAACATGGTGGTTTAGAACAACTATGTTAATCCTCAGAGACAAGTTAAAAGACGCAGGACAACTCCACCCACAAACAGAAATCTGAAGTCGCCGGCCATCGGCGCGCGCGGTCGCATTACAACTCCCACCAAAAATATATTACACTCCCCGTTGCACACTGATCATGTTACGAAATGAAGTGTCGCTGACGACGTACATGGAGAAGGAGTTCGTGTTTATTTAAAACCCGCATTAAATACTCGCGGAAAAAAAACACGTGACTTAGCTTCCAGGTATCCGATTATGTACCAAATTATCGGAGACCCCACAGTGAATGCTCGGACTACATTCTCCGCTAGCGGAGATATATGTCTGAGTGTCCCCATTTCGAAAGGAAAAGGGATGACTCAACCCAAGGTGCTTCCGCAAGTTACAATTACCATGACAACGACGACGCACCCGCAGGCCGACGTCATACGTGACGTATGCATGAGAGAAGCGCAGCTTTCGTCGTCTGCTCTTACGGCACGTTTCGACAAATTCCTCGAAAACGACCTGGTTATTCCGAATGAAACTTTGACGGTTGTATGTGTACAGTACTCGTGAAACTAGTTTTGGCTAAGTTTCGGAATCGCCACGGCTTTACGAGACCGTCCCTTCAAGAAATAAGGATACTGTTAAGGATGACATTAGTAATGACACGGTTTGCTTCGTCAGTCATCATCCTATGAACAGGGATTAAAGGGTCGTCGCTTTTTTTCAGACCAAGTGTTCCAGTCGGCTTCTTGAAGTTTCCACCTAGGGGAACATGTTGTCAAGATATGTACTTGAGGCATATACTTTAATACGACTGGAAAGTGATCACTTTCCAATGGATTTTCTTGTACTGCCCATTCTAGAACATTGAAAAGAGATGGACTACAGAGGGACAGATCTAATGCGGAGAAAGACTGCGTAGTGGAGTGTACATGCATAGGTTCCCCAGTATTCAAAATACAGATGGATGATGAGAGCAAGAATTTTTCTAACGTCTTGCCCCGGCAATCGGTCCTTGTACTACCCCAGAATAGATTGTGCGCGTTAAAATCGCCTAAAAGAATAAACGGAGTGGCTACATAAATCTTCTATGACGTTTTGTGTGATGGATGCTGTTGGTGGCATGTAAACGGAGCAGACAGTGACTGCTCTGTCCAGGCACACCTGCACCGCCACATCCTCCAACTCTGTAGTGAAGTTAACTGCTTTCCTGGAACAGACGCTCGTGTGACAATCGGCACACCACCAGATGCACGATTTGTATCATTTCGATCTTTTCAGAATATGTTGTGTCTACGTAAAGGAGTTGGAGCACTTGTATTCAAGTAGGTTTCCTGGAGACAAAGCACGCTGCATTGCAGGTATCGAAAAGGTAATTTGCATAATCTAGATTTGAAAACAAACCACGGCAATCCTACAGGAGGAGGTGGTTCAAAATGGCGGCTATTCTATGAAGAAAGAAAAGGAAGCGCAGCACTTGGTTATGCAGTTACGTCGACTAATGGCGATTTCGGGTGATGCATTTGGGGCACTTTTTTCTCCCCCGAACCCGTGCGGTAAATTCGGGTGGTGCGGTCAGAGCAAGAGCCGCGTGTTCGGATGATGCACTACGGAGCAGTTCGCTCGCCCCAAGAGAACTTTTTTGGCTGCTGCTGCGAGAGGCCGAGCCAACACCGCCCTCAACTCTCTTCTTCCGCTCTCGACGGTGAGCATGCGCATATATGCGCCTCGCGAGCGTCGTCTGCTACGTATTGCTCCTGCGGCCTGTCACATGGCTGTCATCTGTTTCTTTTGTTGCGTTCACCATTGATGGCATGGATCTTTGCGAAAGTAGTGGCGATGAAAGTTCAACTGACACCGAAAATGCGAATGACAAAGATGATGATGATGTGACCTGCCTCTCGCAACTCATGCTTGTGATCAGGCGAAAGTGCGCGACGACGCCAATGACGCTGCTGGAAGTTGACGAACATGACGAACGCACAATGCGTAGCCATCGCAGCGACCTCTAGAAGAGCAGTAGAGTGTCCGAAAAATTCGGGTCATGACTGCCCCAGAGCGACTCCCGTGTGGAGCATGCACTGGACCTGGTCGCTCTCGATCGGATTACCAGGTGCATCACCCGAAATCGCTATGAGCAACACTTGTTTCATTTAGGGGTTGGACTATTGTGACGGCTGCAGCATGGCAAGCAGAGACAACGACGATTAAAACTTGAAGAATAACGGCAGAGACATCGCGTCCCGAATAGACGAAAGATAACAAAAGAGACGATAAGACGTGCTCATGACGACTTTGAGGATGTTGCCGCCGCGTGGCGCCACCAGGCCGTAACATCGCGACTTGTCAGCGCTATGTGACAGAGATACTGGTACCGATGTTACCTTGTTGACATTGCTACATCCCTGCTGGAAATAAAAGGCATGATCTCAATGAATTCTCCCCGCAGTTCTAATGAGATTCAATGTGAAATCAGACGACCAATTCATTCGATGTGCGTAACCGGGTATCCGCGACATTTTCGTGCGATATCTCGGCAGAGGCGACACGAGCGGCGTTTCTTGGGTGCACGTGAGCAAAGTCACGTCTTCTCGTGCACTCGTCTACCGCTGAGATCCACAGAAACTGCGTCTGCTAGCTGCGCTGCGTTCAGCGCAGTGCTTCGTCGCGGGTTTGTGTAACTTCATCATCGTCACTTCAGACGTCGTTCGGATGCGCTCGGCATTTCTTCCGCGATATCTGGTTGGCGCGTGTTTTCCTCCTCGCTCTCGTTTGCCGACATCTCGCCAGATAAAGTCGCTTGTGTGGATCTCATTGAGGGAATTGGGAGTTTTGCAGGGGAGTTGCCTTCGCGACAACCTGTTCCACCATGTTGTGTGGCGAAGACCGAACCCGGGGAATACGGAACCAATTCAAGGAACTGGTCTAAGAGTATCAATGAGAAACGCTGACTTTTAATTGATTTGATGAAATACTCCACGAATACAAGGAATGCGAAGCCAATTGAATGAATTGACCCAATGCGAACGAATGAGACACGACCATTCCCCAACTGAAGGAATCAGATACCTTTTCGGCGCCGTAGCACATGTTTCTCCATCCGAGCTCCAAAATAGTTCGCGTGATTTCAAATGTTTTGAATATTTCCTCAAAGGTAGAGGCGCCGTGGTGTAACCTAGTGTTGCGCCTCCCACTTGAAGCTACCGTTTTGGAATTCATGCAATATTGCACTGTACAGAAGTGGAAGCGTCCGCCAGCCGCCAGCGGAATAGTCAGTCTCTTATGAAATGTCGAGGTGTGATGACGGCGGTCGCGCATCTGCAGCAATCCGCGCTTCGCCTTTACGATTTTAGCCGTTTGAAGGTACGTAGTCGTCGTGTAAGGCATTCCTGTTCTTTGTACGCTTTTACCCTTGCAGGCATTATGAGCGCTGATGGAAAGATAGCAAGATGAAGTGGAGTGTTTTAGTGATACTGTTACCAACCGCGCTGTGTGAAACGGTATGTAATATGTTTTGATGCTTTCTGGCATTATAGCAACACCTTTTGAAATGGTATTTCAAACATTATGTGAAGTGGTATTTCGTGCAGGTTGAACTTGTACGAGGCGGCAGGCAAAGGAGTCTGTCGCGATGTGATGATCACCACTTCGTGGGAACGCAGTCTCGCCTAAGGGCCAGTTCTCACTTGGCGACGCCCGACGCGGCGTCGTGAGCGGGAGGAGGAGGAGGAGGAGGAGGAGGAGCGGAAATAGACGCGCATTTCCGGAGTCGGGAGAGGAGAGACGTCGAGCCAAAAAAACTGCCATGCCGACCTTCTTTCACGACGTCGACGAGAGCTGCGACCAATTAGGTGACACAGAAAGGCCACGCCTTCTGATTTTTCGTCTGCGTTGGACGACGGAATGCCACTGTGGTGGGATCATGAAAATCGTGCGCGCTGACGGGGCGGCGGAAATGCGCCTCTACTTCCGCCGCCCGCTCACGACGCCGCGTCGGGCAAGTGGGAACTGGCCCTAAGTTGGATACGACGTTAATTTTTACGCAAGAAAGGCAAACACGACGGTAAATCGTGAGGCGGCGGGTGTACGAGACACAAAAGAATGTAGGTTAAAAAGCGATAAAAACCGGGCTGTATGGTGGAACGTGTCCCCTGCACTGGGGTTTTATCGCTGTTAGACACAGAAGAAGATGGTCGCCCAAGAGCTCAGTGCTTCAAGATCTTTTTGTTCCTTGGTGTTGTGCGCTGTTCGTTGTTTGAACGTTGCGAGAACGAGCCTCCATGGATTGCTGTAATGTGTGTTGGTGATGAACGGTACGCCTTCAAAGGCACGCGAGTGCTGCATCCAGTATTTGTTCCTGCTATTTACTGTTTCGTGTGGTTTCTTGCGAGTGAATGAATACTCACACATATGCAAGTCATTTCAACTTTTAGTTTTTATGTCTTCTATTTGTGACACTTTCACACCTACTGTATTGTCATGCTAACAATAAATTTTCACGAAGAAACCACACCGACTGTATTTCCTTTTTGCATGCAAAACTTCTTTAATTCTTTCATTAGGAGCAACGATATTGAATGTTACTACACCTAAGCACAAATCTTGAATGTGACCATTTCTAGCAGGGATCTCACATCTGGCCCCCTTAAACAATGACCGAGTCCCATCGGTTGCACTAAAGAGTTGTTTGAAATGTTCCTTCAATATTGTTGAAAATAGCAGACAAGTGTGAACACAATAAATACAAAAGAGGCAAAATTTGATGGTCACGTTGGCTCGATACGTTATAAAGTAGTTGCCAGAAGTAGAAGTAGTAGTTGCAGAAGTCTGTTTTGAAACGTGATTTCATGCAGATGATGGTCCTTCCCTGGAAGCTTTGGCTGGTATGCATTGTGAGAACCTGATCCTCGCCTGCCCTCTCCTCCCCCTGTCCCTACTACGCCAGGGACGCAACAAGTGGTACCACCATGTTGTCCAGCGCTCCCAGAAGAGTTCTGCACGAGGATCGCCTGGCTGGAGTGCAGAATCAGCAGAATGACTTGAGTAGCCATGTCGGTACCTCGCGTTCCAGGCAGGCCGCGTTCAGCCCCTCATGTATCGTAACGCACCTGAATAAACAAGCAATGCTCTCTAGCGCACGCCTCGCCTCGCCCCAGCTATCTCACATTCGGCGCAGTCGACTCCACGGACATCGGTGAGCTCCATTATGCCGCATCGCAGGTTTAACCACGACGATATGCACTAAAGCCAGCCACCTCTCTCGCCTCGCCATTGTCTTCTGGCTGCCATCTTGGCCTCCCCTGTCGCCGCTTCCCGCCATCTTGGGGATTGTTCACCGACGTTTTCAAACAAGTCTACAGGATGCCAGGCATAATATGGAGTGAGCTGGACACGGAAACATTGTCGTGTTTCAGCGTCAAGCTTTTGCAAATTGAGCTCGCCAATCGGAAAATGGACAGTTCAGGTTCAAAAGAAGAACTCGTTGATCGTCTCAACACGTGCATTCAACAGGAACGTGAGGTCTCGTCCCAAAGTAACTTTTCATCTTCGTCGCCACTCGATGCTGCAAAAGTTGATGAACTCACGGCATCAATCTTAAACCTTACGGCTCTTTTGCGGCAAGCCCCTGGCCTCATGACTCCGCAGCCCCACGTGGTCGCACACACACCGCAAATGACGACAGCAGCAATGTCATGCGTCGCCTACGGTCAGAGTGCTCAAGAGTTGCAAGCAGCAGCTGGGTCGACAGTACAAGCGACAGAAAACTATGCTGAATCTCCTTCACCATGCCATGTACTTCCCACGTCGCCCTCACCGTCTACAGTGCCACCATGCCAGTTTCAGCACCCCCCCCCCCCCCACCTCACCCATCAACATTACTACCACGCCGGACCTCTCATCCAGCATACTGTACTTCGAGGACTGTAAAAAGCAAAACGCTCGGCATTGAATCCAGGACTGACAACGGACGCAGCAACTCGCGTCATGGTCGTCAGAAATCACACTTCTCGTCTTCGTCTTCGTCTTATCGCAGCCAGTAAGTTGCGCGGAACAGCCAGAAATTGGCACTTGATGTCAGGGAACAACTATCCACCATGGGATACTTGGAAAGAAGCACTCCTCAAACTTTTTGCGGACAATGCATCGCTCATCCAATGGCAGCACCAGGTCATCGCTAGAGTGCAGGTAACCTCTCAGACATTGCGTGACTACGCGAGCTCAAAACTACGCAATTGACAAGTGCCCTGCACCTTTGACTAAGACACAAAAACTCGAATACTTAGTGCAAGGGTCACAATCTATTGCCACGAGTCACAGCGCCCGTGACCCACCTTGGATATGTGCTCCACCTTGAATCGCGCCCTACAACATGCACAGGGGTCATCGAACCACCGTCCAGCCACAGAAGTCCAGCCTCGCAGCCAAGGTCCAAGCCACAACCTGCAGGGTCACGTAACTCGCACCCTTCAGCATTCCCCTCTTTCTTTGTTTTTTTTTTTGCAGTAAACTTATATCCCCCCTTGAGTATTACCAGAGGGCAGTCGCAATACTGTTATTCAAACTGCACCACGCCCTTCCACTAGCCGCACGCGAACCATGGATCCAACAGGAAGCTAGGTATCAGCACGTTATGATGCCCCAGCATTCCGCAGCGGACAGGACCTATCGCAAGCAGTCTGCTACAAATGCATTGGCATCAAAGTGTCCCTCTCGCGACAGTCATCTGCCCAAGCCCTCTTCCTCGACCTCTAACTCTCTGCAACCTGCACAGCCTCTTGCCTTACACAGCAGCAGGGACGTTTGAGGGTTCCCAATTAGAATGTTCATTTTTCACAGCCACTATCAGTAGCATAGGTGAATGTGAAGCTTTCCCAGACACCGGATCACAGATCACTATTTTATCGAAGGAAAGAGCCAATGGTATGATGCTCATCCCTTGTACTCAGCCACCCCTAACTGTTGTAGGTGGATCAAGTGGTTTGCCAGAAGGCACAGTTTGCTTCAAAATCACTATCGGCTCCATCTCAGGTGTAGTCGAAGCCGCCGTCGTCTGCAACAACATACTGCCCCTTATATTGGATGAAGACTGGTTTCGTGCAAGTGGATCCCGCCTCATTTTTAAACCACCACATCCAGTCGAAATTCATCACCCCACCTCTACGACCACTGTACAAGCGCAGCAGCAACTGTATCCTCGTTCGACATGTGCTGTGATCGCGTGCCGTTCGTACTTTGCTCAGTACACAACTGTCCAGCCCATGCTAGCTTTAAGTGTACTGGGATAGCCAGTTTGACTTCGTCGAAACTCACATCTCCATTTTTTTCTTTATTCACATCACATCACATCACATCAGCTTTCCAGGACACGCCATTGTTGGACATGGAATCCCCCTGGAAAACATTAAGTAAAAGTCAGCCAGAGCCATCTCCAGGTACCAGTTCGGCACCTCACGGGACAACAGCTATACCTATTCATCAAGATTTTCCACCAGCTTTAGTGGGCACCAGCCTTCCAGCGTCACAAAAAGTAGAACTTGCCAGTGTTCTCTCTAAACATCACGAGACATTTGCCCGTAATGCCGACGATATTGGGCATCTCAAGGAAGTTCAACATGCCATTTACTTAATACCAGATGCTGAGCCGTATAGCAGAACATCGTATCGCTACTCCTCGGATGATCGCCAGTTCCTGAAAAAAAAAAAAAAAAAGAAACCCCCCAAAACTCTTAGCCCAAGGCATTATTCTCCCAGCTACCGGACCATGGTCATTTCCAGTTATTGTTGTAATGCGCGCTGCAAAGAAGCGCCTCTGTGTGAACAATCTTCCTCTGAACAAAATGACTATTAATGTCGTGCATCCCTTGCCCCATGCGGATGACATAATGCAAGATGTAGCTGGTGCATGGTATTTCACCTGCATGGACTTAAAGTGTGCCTATTGGCAAGTAAGCCTGAGACCTGAAGATTATGCCAAAAGGGCTTTCATAACACACAATGGAACTTACATGTAGGCATGAATGCCATTTGGGCCAAAGAACGCTCCAGCAACATTTCAGCGTCCCTTGCAAGTCGTCCTCGGAGATCTTAAAGTGCCTCAGAACTCTGGTATTAGAGTCTACTTAGATGACATTCTCCCATTTGCATCTCAGTTTCAAGACTTGGTGGGATTGCTTGACCTAGTGCTTCATCAACTGCAAACGCATGGACTCAAAGTGTCGCTCGATAAGCGCAGATACAGCCTTTCACGGATTCATTTCTTGGGTTACATCCTATGTAGCGAAGGCAAGCTCCCCGACCCAAGCAAAGTGAAAGCTATGAAGTGCATACCCCGTCCTCAGAATCGCAAGGAGGTGCTATCCTGGGTACAGACGGCACTTTTACCGTCGCTTCATCAAAAACTTTTCACGAATAGAATCGCCACTGTACTCTCTTGTGAAGTCCCCAGAATGATACTGGAACCCATCATGCGAACATGCTTTTCAGGTATTACGTAAGGCCCTTACAGAAGCCCCACTCCTGGGTCATTTTCTTGAAGCTGCCCACAGATGCCTCTGCATCAGCCCTGGGCGCGGTATTGTCCCAACTACAAAGTGGTAATGAAGTGGTCATCGAATACGCCAGCCGTGTGCTTGCACCGGATGAAAAGAAGCTCTACCGTAATGTCTGGGAGTGCACCGCTGTCCATTGGGCCATGATTCAGAGGTTCCGCCATTATCTTTTGAACAGAAAGTTCCGCCTCGTTACGGATAATTGGACCGTCGCCTGCCTCACAAGTAACATCCGACCATCTCGCCGCTTTACATCCATGCTCATAGACCATACAGAGTTCGAGTTCACTGTCGAACACCGCCCTGAGCGCCAAAACGTAGTCGCAGACCACCTATAACTTGTGGGAGCTTATCAGCCACGTGAACATCAGTGAGCAACTGGCCTGACACGTGCAAAACACGTAACTGGTCTGATGGCGCTACAGTCGGGGCAAGCTCCTCAAAAAGGGCGATCATTCTGGAAAGCGGGGTCACTTCTGGCTTGTACGCGATCAAGAGATCGGCGGGGTTGCTTGTTACTGAAGGTAATAAACCTTTCTGTTCTGTTGTTCATTTGACTGTGCTGCGTTTTCCTGGGTCGCTGAACGGACGGGCCGACGCCCCGGGAGTGGGAACCCTTGGGTTCCCACAATTGGCGCCCAACGTTTTCGGAACCGGGTCGTCCGTTCGGTGGCGGGGGGCACGCAGCCCAGACGTTCTCGGTGCTTGTATTCATCGGCATGGGAGTGTTCATTTCATCTTTTATCAGCTTTTTGGGGGGGAGTTGCACGTTAGTGCCTTGTTTTTGTGTCGTTTTTTGAGTGTTTTTCAGTTCCTGTCAACGCTTGGAAATGGAGCGTTCCCCTCCGCGCGGACACCTTCTACGTAGCGGTGCCCGCTACGGACTCCCAGAACAAGTCCAGCCGACAGGACCGGTCGGTGATGGGACAGCACCGGCGGGGGTGCCGCCCGTCGGCTGGGGTATCTGCAATGCCACAGCCAAACCCTGCAGTAACGACAGAGCTACTGACACGCATAACAGAGCTCTGTACGTTGACGACGCAACGCCTTGCAGCCGGGTTTGTTTCGCAGCCACAGGCTCAAGCGCCATTACGACTCTCTGTACCCGTCCCCACCTTTTCCGGGTACTCAGACAAAAAGTCGGTCGCAGACTTCCTAGATGACCTGACAGCCTATCAGACTGGCATGGGAATCTCGGAGGAAGTTCTGCTAGAACGCGTCCTGCAGGTTGCTCTAATCGGAGATGCCGCACGCTGGCTTCGGTTGCAGTCCAAGTTTAAGTCCCTGCGGGACTTCCAGCAGCGGTTCAAGAACGAATTCCTATCACCGGATTACGAATACCGTACCCTAGAGGAATTACATAGGCGAACTCAACACCCTAATGAGAGCCTATTGGAATTCGTTCGGGCCTTACAAGAACTGTACAAAAGAGCAGATCCCACCGCTCCAGAGGAACGACGGGTGGCACGGGCAATCCGACAATGCCACCCGCGCTTCCGGCCCTATCTCCGAGCCCAGCGCTTCAATAGTCTAGAAGCGTTGGCACAGGAGGCTCGTACTATACAAGGCGACCTCCTGGCAGAAGCAGAGTATCGGCCCCCGCCACCACCCGAAGAGGTCTTGGAACCGCGTTGCGCGTGGTCTGCGGGTGTGGCCCCGGTTGAGCACTCACCTGCGGTGAGTCTGGATGACAGCTACCGTAACCCTTACATTGCGGAGTCATCCCACCGGCAACTTGACCCCTTTATTTATGAACGAAGGGTGACCCCAGCAGGACTGCATCCTACTAGACCTAGCGCGACCCGAAGCTTTGGGGAGCAGCGCACGGGAGCCCAAGAACAGCGGTACCCTCCGCGACAAGAGCGCAGAACGTCCGCTGGCTGTTGGAGTTGCGGCAGCCCCGACCATTTTCGTCGGGATTGCCCGCGTGGCAGACGGAATTCCCGTAATTTGCAAACGGGAAACGACCGAAGCCGACGTCACTGAACACCCGCTCAGCGCACGTCGGCAGTTACCACTGGCCCTAATCATTCTAAAGCTGGCTTTACAAGCAGCAAGATAAAAAATGGAGACGCTTTAGCTCCTTTTGCTTTTTCTGTCCGGGATAACATTCAGGATATAGAACCAAACATTGCTGTTCGAATTTTGGGTAAAGATTACATCGCCCTTATCGACACTGGAGCTACGCTCTCGCTTATCGGTGACTGTGTTTACGAGCACTGCCTATCTAGACACGTGCACCTGCAGACCACGGAAGTTTCCCTACGCCTTGCTTCCGATGACGTCATTCTAGCACAGACTGCAGTAGCACTCTGGTTGTGCTTCGATGGCAGACGACGAAAGCAGCGCTTCGTCCACCTTCCCGGCCTCGCAGTGCCTATTATCCTGGACAGGGACTTCATCATCCGGCAGAAGTTGGCGCTGGACCTGCCCAATGGAGGATACGTTTACCACGGATCGGCAGGATTTTTTCCCTTCGCCGTGGCACAGGAAAACAGTTCAGCTCAGCAAGCTGCTGCGACTTCCGTTGAACAGTCTCCGTTCCCGACTGTCTCGGGGTCATTCCATGGTCCTGAGGAGGAACGCCGTCAGCTTGAACAAGTACTGCGGCAGTTTGACGGTGTCTTCACGGAGAAACCCGGTAAGTCGTCTGTGTTACAGCATAGCATAGACACGGGTAACGCTAGGCCCTGGCGTTGTAATCAGAGGCCATTGACTGTGCATAAGCGTGCTTTGTTAGACGCTGCTCTTGATGAAATGCTCCAAACCGGTGCAGTTCAAAGGTCCCAGAGCCCTTGTCCTGGCTCCGAAACGTGATGGTACGGCTAGGTTATGCGTCGACTACCGTCGACTTAACGCAGTAACTGTAAGGGACTCTTACCCCTTTCCGTCCATCGAGTCTATTATGTATTCCCTGGGCAACGCTACAGTGTTTTCAACGCTTGATTGTAGCAGAGGGTTTTTGCAAATCCAAGTTGCCCCGGAGGATGTCCCGAAAACAGCCTTTACCTGTCATAGGGGTTTGTTCGAGTTCGTACGGATGCCTTTCGGTCTGTCTAACTCTCCCGCCAGTTTCCAACGGCTGATGGATACCGTATTGGGAGATGCGAAGTATAACTTCGCGATAGCGTACATGGATGATGTCGTAGTGTTTTCCAGAAACTTTCAGGAACACTTGGAACACCTGTCAATCGTCCTTGCAAGGATGAAGCAGGCGGGGCTAACCATCAACCCCCGCAAGGTGCAGCTGGCATCGCCTAGGATCAGCCTTCTCGGCTTCATGGTGGACGGAGGAACCATCAGTCCTAGCGATGACAAGCTAAAGGCGATCATGGAGTATCCGGTTCCCGGTAACGTAAAAGCCTTGCAGCGTTTCTTGGGTATGGTTGGTTTCTACAGACAATTCATTCCTAATTGCGCTGAGTTAGCGCAGCCGCTCAACCGGTTGTTGCGCAACGATACACCCTGGCAGTGGGCAGAGGAGCACGAACGATCATTTCGAGCTCTTTCTCACGCAATCGCTAATACGGCCAGGCTATATTTGCCTGACCTGAACAAACCGTTTGTAGTGCAAACAGATGCTAGCGATTATGGTGTTGGCGCAGTTCTCTTGCAGGAGCATGACGCTATTCTCTGTCCAGTGGCTTTTGCAAGTCGCACGCTGAATCCGGCACAACGGAATTACTCCGTCACGGAAAAGGAATGCTTGGCGATCATCTTCGCTCTCAGGAAGTTTGATCTGTACCTGGACGGCACCACTTTCACCGTCCAGACTGACCACCAGGCACTTTCCTGGCTGCAGCGGCTCCACAACCCATCTGGACGTCTTGCCAGGTGGGCCCTGACGCTACAAGGCTACTCCTTCAACGTGGAGTACAGGCGGGGCTCGACAAACGTGGTAGCAGACGCGCTTTCCCGTGCGCCTCTACCGGAGAGGGGAGAGGAAGACACCGATGCGCCTTCCCAGCTCCTGGCAGCAGCACAAGTGGCACGAGACTTATCTTCGTCTTGGGGCACGGTCGTGAGCAGAGAGCAGCTCCTAGACGCTCAGAGAGCGGACGGCCTTTGTCAGCGGGTGTCTCAAGGGTTAGCTGAGCAGGACTCGGCAGGCACCGGAACGACTGACGGACGGCACGACTCCTATCTGCTGGGCGAGGATGGCATCCTGTTCAGATACATACCCCAGGCGGATGACGATGACGGCTTATCCCCATTCAGAGTCGTGGTGCCACGGAAGGTGCGTAAGTCTTTCATACGTTACTTTCATGATTCGGCCTTGGCAGGTCACAGCAGTGGCAAGAAAACTTATGAAAAGTTATGTCGTGTTGCGACATGGCCAGGAATGAGGCAGGATGTAACAAAGTATGTTCGTACTTGTCCCGTATGCCAAAGAGCAAAACCTCGTGGTGGTTTACCCCCTGGGCGCTTACAGCCTATTCAGAGTAATAGGCCCTGGCAGATAGTTGCTTGTGATGTGATGGGACCGTTTCCACGTAGTCCTAGAGGTAACCAGTATTTGTTTGTGGTTACTGATCATTTCACGAAATGGGTTGAGCTGTTTCCTCTCAGGACGCTGACTTCCCAGAGAGTGTGGGAAAGACTACTGGACACCTTTTGCCGGTTCGGGTTTCCTGCTCAGCTCATCACAGATAACGCTACCTACTTTACAAGTAAGGTGTTCTCAGATTCTTGCGCTGTCTTAGGCATTCAGCACAAGAAGACTTCCCCATATCACCCTCAGGCTAACATTACCGAACGTGTTAATCGAAACCTGAAAATGATGTTGGTTGCTTTTACTAGTCAGCACCACCGTGATTGGGATCTTCGCCTGGCTGAACTGGCGTTCGCTACACGGACAACAGTAAACAGGTCTACAGGCTTCACCCCGGCGTTCCTGAACTTGGGACGAGAGGCACCTTTTCCAGTGGAGAATGCTCTACGCCTCCGGGATGGCAGTACCCAGCCCCCTTATTCAAGGTTCGCTGAAGAACTCCGGAGTCGACTGGACGATGCAGCTCGGACGGCTCGGGAGAACCTGGACGTCGCACGGTTGGACCAGGCTCGCCAGTACAACCGAGGACGACGGAACCTCACCTACAGCGTCGGTGACCTCGTCCTTCGACGGACTCACCCGCTAAGTGATGCGGCACGCGGCTTTGCAGCTTCGCTTGCAGATAGGTGGGATGGCCCCTTCGAGGTAAGTGCGTGCTCCTCCGGCCTCACTTACAGGCTTCGTCGCTGTGACACGGGCGAAGCAACTGGGCCAGTGCACATCTCGGACCTGAAACCTTACCACCTCCGAGACCCCGAGAGCGGAGACTCTGACCTTCCGCCTCCTCAACACCTGGACCAGGATCCCGCTACCGGACCAGCTTCCAGTCGCTACAACTTGCGTCCCCGCAGGCAGCGCACGTAGTAGCCACTATCTCGGTCACTAGGACCTAGTGCTCACGATTTATGTGATATTAGTGTGATTTCTGTTTCACAGTTTTCCACAAAGCCATTTTAGGGGAGAGCCCTTTCGAGCTCTCACGATGTGGAGATAACCTCTCACCGTATTCCCTTCTTCTCCTCTCGGCAGGTACCATGCCACGACCCTCCCGGCACAGATCCGACCGTCCTTACCGCCTGGAACCAACCCGCAACCAGTCGACGCCTAGAGCTCCTCCAGGGCCCTCTCAACGCTCTGCGGCAACGTGGACCGTGGTCCATGAGCACCGTCCCTTAGGATGGGCATCTCATGCCAGGTGGGCCACCCAGGCTCGGCCCCTCAGAGGCGCTCCCTCCTCGAGGATTCCTCTTCCATTCAGAGGCCTCACATTGTCGGATCGACATCCACCTATACCCCTGACGCCCGAGGAGCAACGGATCCTTTGTCCCCAGTGTGGGGTGCCGGAAATACACAGGACCACTCACCAACGGGGAGCCCTGCACCGCTCCCGGATTGAGTCAGCCCCCTCTCCAGAGATCGCCTTATCGACAGCTCTAGATACGGTGAGGCGTCTACGACCAGATCTCCTTCGGCAAGGTCCCCCGCGCATCCCGGTACCACCTGCGGACGATGTTATCATCGAGATGCCGGACATTTCGGATGAGGACTTATGAGAAACGTCGTGGTGCAAGGTGTTGGGGTGGGGGAGTGTGGGAGCTTATCAGCCACGTGAACTTCAGTGAGCAACTGGCCTGACACGTGCAAAACACGTAACTGGTCTGATGGCGCTACAGTCGGGGCAAGCTCCTCAAAAAGGACGATCATTCTGGAAAGCGGGGTCACTTCTTGCTTGTACGCGATCAAGAGATCGGCGGGGTTGCTTGTTACTGAAGGTAATAAACCTTTCTGTTCTGTTGTTCATTTGACTGTGCTGCGTTTTCCTGGGTCGCTGAACGGACGGGCCGACGCCCCGGGAGTGGGAACCCTTGGGTTCCCACAAACTTTAAAGAAAGGGTTTGTACGACCAGACCCATCGCCCGCATGCATTCGAGATCGGAGATTTTGTATGGATTCGCCGACAGCAACCAGTGCTCGAGGGTGTCGGAAAACTTGCTCCTCGGTTTAAAGGCATTTAATGTCTTGTGGACCGCCCTACTCCATCCACATTTAAAGTAGCCCCTGTCTTAAGTCAGTCAACTAGACAGCCCAACATACACCGAACTGTGCACGTTTCACAGCTCAAAAAGTACACAGCCCCATACCAACTCAAGGTATCGAGGACGTACATGCTTCAGCTCCCCAGCAACTTGAGTTGAAGGAATCACACCAGTCATGGCACGAAATAATGGCCGATCCTAATCATCTCCAGCAAAGTACTCCACCCGAGCAAGCAACCACCCTGTCACAACGATCTGGAAGACAACATCCGAAATATTTAAGGGACTATGAACTTTAATTTTAAGACTGTGTTAACTTGTTCTTTTTTTCAGCATCCTTTGTTGTATTCAAGTTGACTGACAATTTTGTCGGGTCATATTTTGCGCACTCAAATGGGACTTTGAGTCCAAAAAGGGGTCGGGTGTTTGAGCATCATCCTCGCCTGCCCTCTCCCCCTCTCCCTAGTACGCCAGGGACACAACCACCACCATACCGTACAGCACTCCCAGAAGAGTTCTGCACGAGGATCCCCTGGTTGGAGAGCAGAATCAGCAGAATGACTTGAGTAGCCATGTCGGTACCTCGCTTTCCCGGCCCGCAGCGTTCAGCCCCTTATGTATCGTAACGCACCTGAATAAACAAGCAATGGTATCTCTAGCGCACGCCTCGTCCCGCCCCAGCTATCTCACCCCATATAGGAGTTGAAATGGAGAAACAATTACTGGAGCATTCAGTGATCAGTTCGTTCGATCTTTAGAGCATATTTTCCTTAGTATCGAGACGAGGGTCGCATTGCTTCTCTCAATGAGGCCGTTCCTCGCTGCTCAGTAAGCAATGGAATGATGAAGCTGTATTATGGTGACTAGATGAATATTGTCTGGTGTGAGGAGCGCCACCAGCCTCCGACGGAGCGGGACTCTTGCGGAAGACGGCCACCAGGCGCGCTGCTCCATGGATGTATGCTAGTTTCTGGGCGCTCTGGCTGGTCCCTGGGCGGAGTTCTTTCGCTGTGACATATCAGAGGGTGGGATAGCGACGCTGTCGCGTCTTTCAAGTGCTTTATTTTACTTTATCGTCGGCTGTGCACTGTTTCTGTGGAATGTGAACCTTTAGCAGCCTTCTGACGCCCCTGTGAAGAAAAAAGCGGCGTGCAAAAACGAACAGAGCGCCGACCATCCGTCGTCGTACATGAACGAATTCAACAGGGGGTCCCACGCTAATATTCAGAAACACTCTTGAAGCTTGTCTCCAAACTTGCAGATACCTTCACAATGCTGTTTTCATATCATAAATGGCATGCAGACAGCCTACTAGAAGTATTGGCATGTGCTAGGGGCAGTGATGGGCAGTACTTGATGTACCAAGTACTCAAGTAGAACTTTAAGTACATTTCTGTGTACTTGTACTTTACTTTAAGTACATTTTAAACCGCGTACTTTGTACCGTACTTAAAGTACTTTTTTCCAAATACTTTCTCATCAAGTACTCAAGTACACAAACTTGGGCTCCAGACAAAAAGTCACAAAAGAGTATCAAAAATGCCCATCAATGCTTTTAGTGGGATGCTGTACCAAGAGTCCGTCTGACATTTTAGTAAAAAGGATTTTTGTGCTGTTAAAGAGCATACTTGTTGAAGCAAATTTATTGTTGAGGGGCTTGGAACGTTGAAAAGGTATCTACACTTCTATGATTATGTAAAACGAATGGAATGCACAGACATCCCACATTATAACACTGCAACCGACAGCACAATGACTTGGTCAATTGTCATTTCAGTTCTTCCAATGCACGGTTCTATGCTTTTTTATATTGTTTCGTTCACTGGCAATTAATAATCATTTTATATCACAGTGTGTGATTGCATTACATGATGAACACTCTGAAAGACACAGATGCTTTACTTTTTACATTTTACGTTTTTTAATTGGTCACATGGATTAGATTGCTGCAGATCACAGTCGTATAAAAATCATGGCTTGCATTGTGCTTCATCCTTTTTTATTTTCTTCGTATTCTTTTTTAAACATGTTGTATTTCAAAAAGCACCATGGAATGCCCAGAAATATATAATCTCTGTTGGCCTGTACTTTTTTCCCCATTGAAATTTCCTAGCCTGTTATAACAGAAGATTAGTACCGGAACACCACACTAGGCAGGTGATCTTCGATCAGTCAGGGTATAATACATAATCACAGCCCAGATGACTCATTACCTCTCTACGTGTAACTGCAAATTATGTCATCTGATTAAGTCCATATTCACGGGTTAGCACTTAACCTAGGACTTTATGGCTTTAGAGCATTTGTCAAGAATGCTCGCTAAAGTTTTGCAAACAAGCAAGACACATATACTAAACAGTGAAATGCAAAGTGATACAAATTAAATTCGCAATGTACTTGATGAATACTTGAAGTACTTTGCCTAGTACTTTGTACTTTACTTGAAGTACATTTGAAATTGGGTACTTTGTACTGTACTTGAAGTACTAATGACGCCAGGTACATGGTACTTTTGCTTTAAGTATAATTTTGAGGTACTTTTCCTATCACTGTCAAGGCGAAGCCTTGAGCATGTTGGCCGTCAAACCCATAGCGAATATCTCACAATGAACATTGTAAAATTCTATGCTGTGATGAGAATGCACTTCCCCGTAAAGGGCATTAACCGTCCTCGCGCAGAGAGGAGCAAAAAACAAACTTTCAAAGGAGGCGCGTCTCCATCAGTGAATACACTTATGTGAGCATTCAGAGTCGTGTACAGATGTTCTCTGTTTTCATTGTGTGCATATGTATGTACATATATATATCATGATGAGGGGACGAAACAGGTTGTTGCTATTGCTGTGTATAATAAATCTTGTTTTGACATTGCGAGGTTGAAATTTGGAGATGATCGTGTCTTCATTGACTGATAGGAAACTTTATACATCGAGGAACAAAAAGAAAAATTAACCGGCCTCGTTGCTGTGACATTGACATTTTTGACATTTTTTTTTACCAAAACAAATGAAAATACATAGATGAATATACACATAGAGGAACCAGAGGGAGTACTCCCGGCTAAAGGTTCCTCAACAATGGCAAAATGAAGGTATTATAACAGAGCACAGTGATAAAAATAATTTAAGATGATACAATACACTTGATGATGCTACAGATGCTATAGTACAATACACTTATATCATCGTCAAAAAAAGCAAGTGGAACGGAGATAGAATATACAAAGAAACGAAGTGGGTTACAAACGAGATGCATTATGAAATAACACATGCTTTAGTTTGTTTCTAAATAGCGGATAAGATCGAATGCATGTTATGTCACGTGTTAGTTGGTTCCACTCGCAAGCTGCACGGAACAAAAACGACAGCTTCCCATAGTTTGTATTAGACGTAGGTAGGTTCAACAGACCACCAGCTCCTGCCCTAGTACGCCGGGTTGAACGAAGCTGAAGAAAATTTATTTCTGGCAAAGTGAGGTTGTGGCGGCCCGTGTGTGATGACGAAGACGTGCCTCTGCTGCCACGCGCTACGGCGCTGGCACGGCAGTTCTACTGGCACCGTCCTAGCGTGAGGCCACGCACATCTGCCCGCTGGGACATTCCATCATCGCCGGTCAGGACTCATGTAGAGGAACACCACCTCCTCTACAAGGTTAAGTGTAATATACGGTAGGTCAGGTTTAGTGTACTATAAGAGATGATGTCATGAACTCTAAGAATACGGATTTCGTGATATGGGACATGAGCGAGCAACGGTAACCCAACTGTAATTCTGATAACTCTGGTTTGAATTACCTGAAGAGCACGAAGATGAGTTTTGTGAGTTAAACCCCACACAGAAGCACAGTACGTCAGATGAGAGTGTATGAAAACATAGTACACGTTAAGCAGAATGGACGGCGGAAAGTAATGTCGGGTTTTTACGAGTACGCTGATACCGTATGAACTCCTGCGAGTGATATCGTTAATATGGGACGTAAATCGAAGATGGCTGTCGAATACGACTCCTAAGAATTTAGTTTCTTGCCGAAACTGCAATGGAGTTCCCAAGATGGATAAAGAAGTGGGCGTATTGTCATTACGTTTATGCCAGTAGAAGGTCACTGTTTTGCTCACGTTCAAATGTAACCTATTAGTACGACACCAGTAGACTAAATTATTAATGTCTTCCTCTAATCTCAATGAAAGGTTATTAATATCGTTGCCAGTTAACAATAAAGTCGTGTCATCTGCATATAGAAATGCTTCTGAAAATTTTAATTGCTCAGGAAGATCATTTGTATAAAGTAAGAAAAGGATTGGACCTAATATGGACCCCTGTGGCACGCCAATGTTAGACAGTGAACGTTGAGAGAGAACTTCCTGGCATCTAACAATATGAGACCGATCCTCGAGATAAGATTTCATTAAGCTAAGTGCAGGTCCAGTGATCTCATATTTGGCTAGTTTACAAAGAAGAATTTTGTGGTTGACACAATCAAAAGCCTTAGAGAAGTCAAGGAAAAGAGACAGAGCTACCCCCCCCCCCCCCCCGATCAATTGACTGTTTGATGCGTTCCGTAAATGTTAAAGGAGCTGTTTCTGCAGAGTGGCCACTGCGAAAACCGAACTGGTTAGTACATATAACGTTAAATTTGTCTAGATAGCTCACCAGCCGCTTCTGCAAGAATCTTTCAATAATTTTGCTTATTACCGGAAGAATAGAAATCGGCTGATAATTGCGTTTCAGCGACTTAGGAAATTCGCCTTGGATAAATGAGAGATTTACAATGTGGGACAACGCAGGTGATATGGCAGCCTTAACTAGTTTTAATTTCGATACGGCTATGTTGTCATACCCTTGAGATGTATTACGTAGCGAGGATATGACCTCAGCCACTTCAATTGGCGTTGTCGGTAGAAGAAAAAAAGACTGCAGAAGACGACATGGCATTGGAGCAAATGGTGTGTCGTCTGTATCATGGCTGACGCATGTACAAAAAAAAAAGTCATTGAAAGCAGCAGCAATATCATATGGACTTTGGAATGTGGTATTATTACATATCACTTTGTCTATACGAGTATTGCTGGCGTTCCTGTTAAGAAATTTATTAACCACCTTCCATTTATCTTTAACGCATGAGCATGACGTGATTTGAGCATGGTAATAAAGCTTCTTTGCGTGATTCAATACCCGCGACAGGTAACGTGAGTATAGTGCGTACTTAGATCTCAGCGCTGGATTAAAGGGCTGTTTCTTAACCTTTTTTCCCGAGATTATGTTTCTTTTGTATGCATTTTAAAATACTGTGTGTGACCCAACGGGACTCCGGGCTGGCATATTTATTTCGACAGATACCACAGTATTTGCTGCAATAGCCGTAGTAATACAATCGGAAAATTGTTCGTAAGCAATATTAACACTTGAAGAGTTGAGAATAGAAGCCCAGTTGACACTTTCAACACATTTAACAAAGTTATCAACATTGAAACGAATAGTTTTAGTATGTCTAACGTTCTTCTTATGTTGGAGCATCAATACAGCGGCTACAGGGTAATTATCCGAAATGTCAACTTCAAAAACATCAGCGTGGGACAACTCACAGTCAGTTAGCCATATATGATCGAGCAAAATCGAAGAAGTCCAAGTTACTCTTGTAGGTGATTTAATAGGACAATCATAACCAAAACTACTAAGACAAGTCATAAATGAGAGGCAAACAGGATTTTGTTCATCGAGAATATTAATGTTAAAGTCTCCTACAAGCAATATAGATTTATTTTCGCGAGATAGGAAATCCAATGACTGTTCAAGAGCAGATATAAATTCGTAAACAGACTCAGAAGGAGGGCGGTAAATGACACCGATAACAATGTTTTTATGTGCACTTGAGAAAGAACATTTGTCTATCTCAACCCATAAACTTTCGCAAGTGGGATTGTTCAAGACTGCATCATTGCGAACAGTATGATTTAAAAGCGGCGATATAAACAAACCAACGCCACCACAGACATTATAAATGCCTGTACTGTCACGGCATACAAATTCAGAGTAATAATCTCGGTACTTATATAAGGAGACCTCATCACTCCTTAACCAAGTTTCGCTCAAAGCAATCAAAGAGTACTTGTGAATGTTAGCACACGGAAACGAATTTATGTTATCAAAATTCTTTCTCAGGCTTCTAGCGTTGAAATGAATTAAAGAAAAATCCATGGTAACAGTTTAATTGCCCGCTACAGTACTATAAACACAAAAAGTGACCAATCACATAGATACGATCTTAGCAAGATCCGCATCACATTTCACGCGTATAACAGGGCTATCGGTTAAGTGCCGCACTTTGATCTGACACAGATCCGTCCAAACGAACCCGTGCGACTTCCCTGCATCTCTTGCTTTAGCAAACAACTTTTTATTATCTGGGGTAAGATGATCATTAAAGTAGATAGGACATCTGACACTGGTAGTTAACCCAAGGTCATTAGCAGAAAGTCGCGCCTTTTTCGCCTTTTGCTGGAACACTTTTTTTTTCATTCTCGACGTAAAACGAACGATAATGTTTCTTTCATTCGCTTTGCTAAAAACTGGGACACGATGGACAGCGTCAATGTCAGATTCGAGAATCTGGACATTAATTTTTTCGCCAATGATCTGAACAATCTTTAGATAGTCCTCACCCTCTGTCACAGGCATCCCCTTGATTTCAGTGTTGTATAATCTCGAATACTGCTCGAGCTCGCCAACCCGCCGAGGTAACTCAGCCTTTGCCTTCTTCAAGTTCGAGTTTTCACTGAGTACCGCTTCCAACTTTTTTTGTGTCTCGTTAAATTTTTCATTCATGAAAACTATACGCTTCGTCACTTCTTCCATCTGAGCTAACACAGTTGAGTTTGCCGTCATGAAAGTTTCCGTTGATTCCCGAATGGCTTGCATTAACTGGGCCTTCATGTTTTTAATTTCATTTTCAAGCTCGATGTTAGTAGGCATTGTCAAGACACAGTCGCAAGAGCCAGGACTCAGCAAGCAGAAACAGGAATAGCAATTAACCAACCTGATAACAAACAAACAGACGTTATAGTCCTGAATACCAGGAGCAGTCCTGGCTCTACAGCGAAGTGCTCAAAGAATGGATCTCAGAAGCAGGCTGACAGGCTTATATGGCAACGATGACTGTTCGCACCGACGTCTGATGTTATAGCTGACTTCTAATCGCACGTGCCGATGGTGTAGACGATATGCAGACACGCTCCGTGCACCGTAGGAAGACAACGACGATAGGTTCCGTTCAGACGATATTAACCTGATAACAAACATGCAGACATCATTAAAAAAAAGAACTAAAAGTAAGAATGAACAAAGAAAAGTAACCTGATAAAAGAAAGAGATACAAAAGTTGAAAAGGAGGGTTGCCATCAGCCGTCCAAGCTACGCATGGGACATACAAAGCTGAATACCTGTTCCTTTGCGTGCTTGAATAAGCGGTCTACAATGTGTTTAAAGCTATTCGTTTTCCATTGATATTTACCCCCCACCGTTCCATTCATCTGCAAAACTTCTCGGACACATGGGCGAAAACGGCCCGTTCAGCAGACGCGCTTCGGGAGCGTTCGGGAGAATCTTCGCATACATCCGTGTTGGCGCGCCACCTGACGGCGTCTTCCGCGAACGGGCCGCCTCGGCTGCGCCGCCCCTCACACCAAACAATATTCATCTAGCAACCATAGCTGTACTCCATGGCTGTCTATGAAGCGTTGGAATTCTGTGGATTCAAATGCACTTCCATGGTCTGTAAAGCCGCGTTCCCAAAGACGCGATTTGCGCCAGCGACAGCGGCAATTTTTTCTGTTCCGCACAGGCGTGTGCTTGCGAACGGTCAGGAACGCCATATATGATGGAGGATGGGGTTTACAGCTTCTCGAGCTGAAGTGCCTGTGACTTCTGTTGGTACATATTTCATGGCGAAATCAATTACGTTGTGGCAGATTTCTTATCTGCCAGATATCCCAGCATCCCGTGCTACGAACTTGGTGGGGGGCGTGGGTTTTTTCTTATTTAAGGCAGGTAGCCTGGCCTTGTAGGTAATTTTTCCTATGTAATCGACATTCCACCACCACCTTTTAGGTAATTCTTTGCCAGGGTAAAATCGCGGCAGGAAGTGTTCGTCGCTCTGGTCGCTCGTCTGTGTTGAATCTGGTATGTCTGTTTGAATCTGCTTGTGTGCTGCTTGTTCCTTTGCGAGCGGAACGGACGGACTGACGCCCCGAGGTTGTCGGAACGAAGGTTTCCACAACTGGCGCCCAACGTTTGGGGTTCGAGCTCGGTTTGTCCCGTGGCGGGGAACACGCGGCACTGTTTGTTTGTAGTAGTAGTTTATAGTAGTATTTTATAGTTCATTGCTCTCGTTTGTGTGTGTGTGTGTGTGTTCGCGTGTGTTTTTCTTTGTGTCTTTGAGTTTTTACAGTTCCCGCCCAGTACCTGTGTCCCGGAAAAGATGTCGCACGGGCTATCCGTCAGTGCCACCCGCGCTTCCGGCCCTACTTAAGAGGACATACCACCCCCTGTTTTCTATGTGAACTTTGCATAGGTTTTGTGGCTGAACTACGAGACAGATCGGATTGCGGAAACTTTCATTGGAAAGGTGACGTCAAGATCTGAACTGAAACTGAAACTGAAACGTCTGAAATATCGCTCTAGCGATGTATTTTTTTTTTAAAAGAAAAAGAAACGAATTTTGTCGCTACCCAGCTTAAAAAAATTCAAATAAATAAATGAAAGCAAATAAAAACAATCCGCTTCTGAGGTTAACCGGGGACATGTTTCAGGATTCAAATGACGCGTTTTTTGTGTGTTCTTAGCAATCTGTTTTTCCGAAAATGAATTAAAAGTCAGTACAGGCATGCATCCAAGGCGTTTACCACTGATTCCGGAAGATGGCGCCGTCCGCTCGCAGCGCCCGAACGTAGTCCGCTTGTAAACATCCGCGTATTGCGCAGCAGCTGATCGGCGTCCGTGGTTTCGGTTCGTCCTGAAGTGACCAATTCGTGGCTAAGTTACGCGTTTTTTTCACTTTCTTGTCCTGTTCATTTGCTCTCTGTCCTTCTGTGTTTTCTGCGTGTTCATCATATTTACCCATTATGGCTCGAAGCCACGTCTACGGACAACGGAAACGTAAGAAGAAGGACTTTGCGAATTTACGTGGTAGAGGCAGGCATGTGACGGAACCTGTGGATTTGAGAGATTTTGGTAATGCAGGATGCTCCAGCCGTGCTGTTCCGAGTGATCGTTGCACTTCGACGACTCCACATCGCGCAGATATCGTTGTAGGCTCAACCTTTGGTGGTAGTGTTGTTCCTCAAACTGTAAGTGATGCCGGTCGGAATGCTTGTTTCGCTTCGAGCACAAGCGAAATTCGTCCTTCAAATTCGTCATTTGCTGATTCAGCTGAGGTAGATAATGTAGTCCCCTGCAGTTCAGGTTGTGACGAGCTTGCCGGTTCCAGAGCAAGTCCCGTTCCAACCACTGCCGCTGTTACACCCAGTCGATCTCCATCTTTCGATACTGGCAATGTTCACCAGACACAGAGTTAGCGCACAAGCAGTGTGAATGGTCGACGTATAGTGGAGATTGATCACTTCTTCTCGTCTTTGCAAAGTTTGTCGGTAGTCCGTTTGGTTGCGGCCTGGCTGACATGGAAATTGTATCAGAACATCGGCGAGGTCTGTGTGGCTCTTTCAGTTTGAAGTGCAGGATGTGTCTGAGGAAAGATGTAGTCACAACGGAGGCACCAGTTGATCAACTTGTTCAACAACGCATGGACGTCAATTCCTCAGCAGTGAACGGTATCGTGTTTATAGGTCCTGGTTTCTCAGGCCTGCTCGAGCTCCTAGGTGCTCTGGACATACCCGGCATGGCTAGTAGCACGTACAGTAAGTATCAGGATATTGTTGCTAAAGGAATCGATAAAACAGCTTGGGAAGAAACAAGAAAAGCAGGCATTGAGGAAGCTTGGTTAGCTAGGGAGGCTGGGGACGTCGATGCTGACGGTTTTCCTATAATTACGGTCGTTGCCGATGGTGCTTGGTGCAAGCGTTCATACAAGAACAAGTAAGACACTCTTTCTGGCTTGGTAAGTAAATATTTTTATCTACACTAAATAAAGGTGCCCGAAAAAGAAGGATTTATCTTGCACACCGCTTGGCAGACGGATACAGGAAGTCTGTGCCCACCATTTGCGGAAAGAACACTATGAGCCTTTATTTGGAGGAAAAAGTTGACCCCTCTTGTGCTATTAGTGGCACTGCTGTCTTTTGGTAAACACACTTACTAGAGTGGTATACATCCTGTGGCATGAGTTTGTACGATACGCATACAGATGCATAATTCCTGGAAACATTGTCATTGCGGGTAGAGTTTTGTGGAATACAATCCTGACTTTTTTTCGTTTTTGCAGGCTGTAATTGTTGGGTACCGCACAAAGAAAGTACTGTTCCTAGGCGTCCGGAACAAATTTTGTACACTGTGCGCAAGTTGCAAGGCAGGGTCGAGCCCAAAAAAGCATCTGTGCTTCAAGAACTGGGACAGCAGCTCTACCAGTATGGAGAAGGATATCGTCGTTGAAGGCTTCAGGCGCAGCATTGAGTTGCACGGGGTAAAGTACTTGCAGTTGATTGCTGACGGTGATTCGAGCACATACAAGTCAATTCTTGAAGCTGCACCGTACCAGCATCAGGTAGCTCAGAAGAGAGAATGTCGCAACCACCTTCTTCGAAACTATGTAAGTCGTCTTCGAGATATTGCTTTGGCAAAGAGAACAACCCCCATTCCCCCATCGCTGAAGAAGCTACTTCTCGATAATGCTGTTCGACTAAGAGTTGGAGTTGCTAGGGCTATTCACTATCGCAAAGAGCAGGCTGAGTTCAGCAAACAAGATCAGATTCGGAACCTGGTGGCTGATATCCGTAATGGGCCACTCCATGTGTTCAGCGACCACGCAAAATGTGCGGGTTACTTCTGAAGTGGTACAAAAGAAGGGGAAGTCAATCACGTCCCAGAGCTCAGGAAATGCGGACTTTTCAATGAAATCCTTGTAGCGATGAGTCGTTTGGCAAACAATGGTAGCAGCTTGATCCTTGACGTTAAAGGTGTTGCGACACTTTCTCTGATGTGTTGAAGCATAATATATATGCATCGTACTCATTATGAGAACACAGTGGGAAAAAGAATTTTTCTTCTCGCTAGATTGGTTCGGAAAATAGGCGCAGCCACAAAACGACGACCCACGGTGTGACCTCACGGACCCCTCTCCCCCATTTGGCTTGGGAGACGCGCGTCTTCCCTCACTGCTCCTGTGTGACGTCAATGATGTCGCTTCTTCGGGGCCGTTTTTCTCCGTACCTGTTCACGTCATGGACCTGAAAACTTGAATATGGGATGATGTCGGGTGATAGAATAGTTTTTCTTATTTATCTGGGAAAGCTCCAAACCAACTGTCACAACACCTTTAACAATAATGCTGCAGAACATTTCAATTCTCTCGTTGCAAAGCTTTCTGGCGGGAAAATAATAAACTTTTCCCAGAGGGGATCATTCGGAATGCGGGCTTCAGGGGCTGTCGTGTCTTTCAACTGTAAGCAGTACCATCGTGCTGTACATAAGGCAGTGTACAACACCAGCCCTGGGAGGTATGCAAAAATTTATGCTGAAGCGTAAAGCAGCTGTTCGTGCTGCTTGCATAAGGCATCGGAGTTCTGGGGCTGCTCGCTGTAAGCGTTTACTTGAAGGTGCGCCTTGCAAGCGTGCTTCCAGCGACAACCACTATGGTTCCATAGTGGATGCCCCAGACATGAACCACGATGACTATGTTGAAGATGCTGCGGCGTACAAGGATTCCCTTGTGCTCCCCCAACCAGATGCAGAGCAGCTCGAGGCTGATACTCGAGGTCAAGAAGGGAGCACTTTGTGGATGCAGGAGAGGCGAGAGCGACTCACCGGTTCCAATTTTGGCAAGGTATGCAAGATGCGAGATGCAACGAGCAGTGCAAGTACTGTTCGTTCCTTGCTCTATGGTCATTTTGACACTGAGGCTCTCCGATATGGTCGCGACACTGAGCCCATTGCAATTGCTAAGCTGCAGGATGAGTTAGGGGTGACTGTTTCACCATGCGGCCTTGTTGTTGATCGGGAGTTTGCATACCTTGCTGCAACACCTGATGGGCTTGTCGGTGACGACACTGTCGTGGAAGTGAAGTGCCCTTATTCGGCTCGGTCCCTTACCCCTGTGGAGGGGTGTGAGGCCATCATGGTATTCTACCTTAGCTTGAGTGTATGAAAATATAGCAAAGCTGTCCCCAAACCGTCGTCCTTCCAGGCATTGTTGAAACACGTCCGCACATTGATGCTATATGTGTGAGGCCATCATGGTATTCTACCTTGGCTTGAGTGTATGAAAATTGTGGAAAGAAACATGAATGGTGTTGCTAGCATTTTTGAAGCTCCACCAGCCTGTTCAGATGTCGACATCCTGAGTATGAATCCATTTTGATATTTTGACAAGGTCGGTAAGTATCATAATTGTGCAGAGCTGTCTCCCAACTGTCGCTAGTTCCCCGCATTGTTGAGCACGAGCAACATCCCAACATGTCGCCCTCCGTTACGACCTCTTGCCATCTTGCCTTTACTTGGGTGTCATTTCAACATATGAAAATTGCCTTTTCAGATTCAGGTTTCCAGTACTACTGCAGATATGATGGCCAGACGCCCAAAGGTCAAACTTCCTAAGTGTTACTGTCTTTATCTGTCATCTGAAAATTTCCCACTCTCTCCCTGATTATGAAGCACCTGCCCTTGGCAGTGTTGTACCTGGTTCAGCATTATGTGGCCAATGATGAATGGTACCCTGCTGGACATTTTTTTTTTCATAAACACACACTCTGAGGCCTTAGCTGCCAACTGACAAGCAAGGAAAGTCGTTGCTGAGTAACACGTTCCAAGTTTTTACTATTCCCATATGAATCTGGCTCTGTCCACCAGGATGCTATATGTTGATGCCGTATGTGCGAGACCTTCATGTCCAAGTGTGCCTACATGCAGCGGACTGTATGGTACTTTATTATGTGTTTATGCCACATCGCCAATGATGAAATGTGCTCTGTTGGATACTGTATCCACGAATGAACATTCTCAGGCTACAAGCATGAGCTGATACGCATAAGTAATGCAGAAAACGTGACGATGTATACATGCTGCGTTCTTCAATAAAATATCTCCAATCTACCAATAGTGAACACATGCTACTGATTTCTTTTTAATCTTTCGGGTGCTGGCTGTCTAGGATTTTCTGCTTGCAGGAAACTGTGAACCAGTGGTTACTAACAACGGCTATTGGTCACCTTGACCAGATTTCATCTGAAGAAAAACTTGAGTCCGGGGGAACAGTGCAAACACATCTGTACGGACCACAATACAAATTTGAGGAGAAATACATTTTTTCCCTTGAAAAACTTGCTATGAAGCATAATATATTTTATTAACCAAAAGATATCGCACGAGTTGCACCCGTAGGAAAATACCCAGCCATCTCATTCAGGCTACAGTGGGCATCAGTGACTCGCACTCATAGTGGCAAGCAATGCAGTAGTCTTTCAATTTCAAATTTCACACGCATTATCATGCACCACCTCGCTGTGTTTAGAGTTTCTGCTCCAGGAAATATCACGGGGAGGGGGGCATATGTGCCGTGGACCAACTTCTAAGGAAACTACTGGTCTCAGGGTGCCTAGGGTAACGAGCAGACAGCCCAGCCGGAAGCTGGCAGACGGCATGGAGCCATTACAAAATCGCCATTGGAATGATGATAGTTGTCTACGAAATTTTATCGGGCGGGTCTTGTGTAAGATGTGGGCCATTTGTACACTAATCATGGGACAAAGTATGCGATGGCAGGAGGAACAGGTTACAAAAAGCTTTGGCTACGTTGCTGCTGCTGACAGAAGTGAGCATAGGATTGGGAATCAGATGACGTGGTTGTTATAATAGCAAGTAATGGTGGTAACATCGTTCTGTGTCGTCATGACATGGCGGCAAAAATGGTGAGCGTTCACCACGGTGAGCGCACAGGCCTGCATGTACTCGTGGGGTGTCCCTTAGCACGACATTCTTCACACGACTCCATTGGCTTGAGTACGATGCCACGACCCCCCCGGTGCTTTCAGCCATCGGCCATAGCGTTTCACGAGGGCTGTCCGGAGGATGCCTGCTAGGCACGATAACCCCCGTCCCCTCGAAATGTGATAGCCATCCCGTGAAAGCATCCCCTCTTTCACCTCCTAGTTCATGGTAAAGACCTTGTGCTGGAAAAGATATTTGAACATATATACGGAATGTTTTTGCAAACAGCACTTCACAAAGACAGCAATACAAATAAACCGGAATTCCTGGTAGGCATGCGCCAGTACTTCGTACGCATTTTATTTTCGGAAAAATTGCGCGATAAAAAGCAACTGGAAACTAGCTTTGTGATACTTGAATTACAAACAGGTACCGCATCAAGACAATCACCTGTTATTCAAGCACCTGTTATTCAAGCACTAGGTAGCCCCAGTTACTTTTTGTCGCACTGTTTTTCCAAAACTAACGAGCATTATAAAATACCTGCCATGACCACCAGGAAGTTCCAGAGTTAGCGTTCGAGAAGCGACTACTCACGTCAATGCTCAACACCGTAGCGTCACCGGCACGGACAGCTGGAATCGTGCGCAGCATCGCGTTATATCCCTGAATTGTGCCAGAAAGTTCAGGCCGCCTTGTCTGTGGCATCAGCTTATACAGGAATATATGCTCCGCGTAGCCTTTCGCCACCTCAGCGGTATCCTGTGAAAGAAGACAATTCATGGAAATGAATCTTCCCTGGCGTGTAAGGGCCGGGTCCCATAGCTTTATGCGAGCAGCAGCAGCAAAGCAGCAGCGGTGCGGCAGCAGCAACACGGCAACATGGCGGCAGAGCCGCTTTCTGCTGCCGCTGCTCTGCTGCTGGAGGCGTCCCATAGCTTCGTTTTGAATTAGCGGCAGCAGCGGCTTAGGAAACACAAAACGTGTTGGCAACTGTGTCATTGTTTACATTTCGCACATTCCAAAGGCGTACGCAGGGGCTAAGCCTTTTAGTGCACACACCTAGGAACGCAATCCTAGGTGAAAGGCGTTTGTGTGAGAGATATTTGGAGCTCATAAGTGAACTTTGAGATGAGTGTGGTGGTGGTCTGAGCCTCGTATTACCTGATTGACTCTTCGTTGATGTGTAGTCAGTTCCATGACATTCAACGTAGGTTCGTCCTACTGCTGTGCAGAACAGTCCTTGCTGTGTCGTGTGGAGATTTTTCTACGGGATTTTGTCGTGTAAATATTGCCTCGTTACTATAGTATTCGATATTTTGATTTACGGTGACTGTCAAATGCGTACGTTGCTCTTAGTGAAATAAAATTGTCTAACGAAAACAAAGGCCCCTTCTGCTAGTACTCACTGCTTTCTGCCTGTTTTCACAAGGGATGAGTTCATTATCTATCTCTATCGAACCTTTTTTTGTTGTCTGAACGGTGTCTATCTCCATCTAACCCTTTTCAAGGGTCAGTTTCATTTACAACCACCTAGCAAGGTCTTGGAATACCGACCACAAGAAATTTGTTCGGTTTGGTTTTCACACGGCATGGACGTGAAAGTGCTTGTACGTTATCAGGTCACGGGTTTTGAAGTACTTTCCAGAAAACAAGCGAACACTTAGCTACAACTGGTACACAACATATGTATCACGTAGGTTCGGTCGAACACTTTATTGAACTTTATGAACTGAATTATGTCCTGAAAGCGCACTTCACGCAGTCCCGATGATTGAACACTCGCTCCAAACTACTGGCAATCACAAGCGTATCCAGGTTTTCAGAATCAAATCACAGAACAACCGGAAACAAACCTTCTGCCGTCAGTCACCGCCCTGCTAACCCTAAACACCGTCGAACGAAAACAATACCAACCAGCCTCCTGATTGGCTTTCAAGACCGGCTGCTCAGGCAGCAGAGCAACAGGGCAGCACAGCAACCAAAAATTCGGATACGAGAGCAGCAGGGAATTTCTGCAGCTCGGCAGCGCTGCTGCTCTCGCCCAGCGCTATGGGACCGCTCGTGTCGCTGCAGCTCTGCTGCTCCGCTGCTGTTGCTCTGCTGCTGCTGCTCAAATCGAGGCTATGGGACCCCGCCTTAAGAGGAAATGGGTTTTAGCAGCACAGAGATTGAAATCGTTGCAATCTGTACTTACTGAGACTTCCCGCAAAACAGCTGCGGCACTCTTCCCATCTTGGATATCGTTGCCACCGATATACATGATGATCCAGTCTACTGCTAGGTGCAGTCGATGGATTTTTTCTCTCAGACGGGCCGCTGTAGCTCCGGGATAGCTAAAAGTGACGATTTCCACGTCAGAGTCCACGAACAACCTGTCGCGCGTCATAAACTTCAGCTGGCTACTGCCAACCAACGCGCCTTTCATCGTTTACGTTTCTCTGGGATCACAATGCGTGATGCGGCGAACTGCAAAGTCAGTTGAACGCTAAACAAGTAAATCTCCGAAGAAGCTGCAAGGGAGAACCATGCGTGCGTCTGTGCCGTGCGCGAGACGCAGTTGGCGCCGTTGCGTAGTCCTCCTCTCCACAGCTGTCTGGTCGTCTGCTCGCTGAGGTCGACGCGACCACCAAGCCTTTGGCAGCCCGCTCGTGCAGACGCGGATGTTCTGTGACGGGGCCCACACAACAAACCCACCGCATGCAAATATATAAATAAAATCAAATGCGTTTGTGGTGTTTTGCACATTGGTTTAGGGCCTTATGGACCAGCCAAACCAAATATAGTGGGATGACCGTGAGGGTGGGGACGTTTGCCACAAGATTTCGCGGCACGCTACCCAAACCCGGATTTATTTGTCATGAGCATTCTGCATGTATTCCTAAGAATCCTTCGCTGTAGTGGGACGATCATATGTTTAAACACTAAAAACAACAAATTATTTATCGAGCGGTCAAAAGCTTCCTTTTATGAACTGTATATGCACCGCGGAAAGGATGGAAATTCGACTGCAATCTCTGACGGTGAAAATGAAATCATAGTTCGATTGCCGCGGAAATAAACACTTTCTTTTATTTTTGAATCGGATAGTCCGCAATTGATGCAAACTACACTGTGATAAACAGTCGCGTCCGAAATATCGAATATTCAGACAAACAATTCAACACGTCAGCCTGAACAGACTGGAAGACAGGTTGCTTTATCTTGGAATTATGAAATTTTTATCGTGGTTGAGGAAGGCCCGGCTAGCATTAAACCCCATAAAAAAGTAACAATAATACAGTGAAGGAAGTAACAAATTGATACCTGCCGTCTGCACGCACACTGTATCACGAAATTGGCCAAATCCGGCGGCCATTTACTCAAAATCGCCAAAATTTTGGCACGATTTTCGGGTATGTTATGGAGCTATCCTTCCCGAGAACACAGAAAGAAAATTGGAATGGACAAATGGGACTGGCCATCGGGCCCGCTGCGAGCCTGGGGAACACTTAGAGCAGAGGTGGGTTTGGATAGGGCCTCAGTATGGAAATATTGGTGTATGGGCAGGGCACGGGCCTGAAAATCCGGCCCATGCAGTGCTCTACCCCTTCTCAAGAGGCGACTACAGTGCCAAAATGCGCATGACCTGCCACCCGCGCTCTACCAGAAAATGAAATCCGCACCCAACCGGACCAGACCAGCAGGGGCTGCGGCGCCTTTGTTTACTTATTATTTGGTATGATCTTTTCTCTTCGTTGTTGTTGCTGTAGGCGTTGCTTGTTCGTGGCCGACCCGCCAGCAGTGCTTGTGCCAAAAACGCTGCCCGCAACAGTCTCGCTACCCGCGCGGGTGTCAATAATACCACCCGCAACCGACCCGCTACCCGCGTGAAACTCCAAACCGGGATCCGCACCGCAGGATAAAGCGTGTCGTGCAGAACCCTGCACTACGCCTGAAAACTCCGCACTTCGGCTTTCCTCTTGATCAGCGTCTCACTCTGCTTCACGGAGAGAGCGGTGTCGTGTGTACGCGGTTGCTCCTCTCTGGCTTTGTTGAAGGACGCTCCTTCTGCTGTCCAAACGCGCCCATCACGCCTTTGGGCCAACGTGTGTGAGTGCATGTGTGTGGAATTTGGAGTAGCAAGCCGTAGCCATCTGGCTGACATCTCCTAACCCCTATGAAGAAGAAGAACCGATACCCGACACAAACATTCAGCTGTCGAATCTCATGAAGTCTGTTGACGTACATGCCGCACCATGGTATGTGTTGTCGAGTCCGAACCTGGCACGGGCACGTGCGAAAAACGGAAGGCCCGGCCCGACAAGGCCCGCGCAATGCTCTAAAGGGGAGTGCGAAATCCTATCGAAATTTGCTAGCAGTCCTGTGCGAGCGCAGCGGCCTTGAGTTCTACTGTGAAATAATGCGAGCCGATTGATGATCTCTACAGTATGATCTCTACCAGTTGCCACAGGGTTCCTCCAGTTGGAAGCTTCTGCAAACTCTGTTGGTGAACCATAAGCCTGTTCAGTTCGAGATAGACTCAAGTGCTGCATGCTCCTCGATCAGTTTTTTTTAAATTCCGTGTTAACACCGCGAAGCAACTGTCGCTATGAGCGGCGTACAGACGTGGACAAATGGAGAGAGGACACCAGGAGGGAATGGGGGACTTGGATGCACTTTGCACTTTGGACCACCTACATGGAAGGAGGCATTGGTTGTTCCCATCTTGAAACCATGCAAGCCCCCAAATGCCCTATCCTCCTTTCGCCCTGTGAGCCTGACAAGCTATATGGGAAAACTGATAGAGAGAATGGTTTTGCATCGTCTCGACTGGTGGCTCGAAAAACAACGTGCGTTCCCTCACGAAATGGCTGGATTTCGTCGCCACCGAAGCTCCATGGAACCAGTTCTCGACCTAGTCTCTACAGTCCAACATGCTCGTGCCCATCGGCGGATCGTCCTATCGGTTTTCCTCGACATCAAGTGCGCATATGATACAGTCTCGCACATTTGTGTGCTGCACACCTTGCGCTCGTTTGGGGTGTCCGGTCGGCTCTTCATCTGGCTCCAAGACTTCCTTACGGACCGAACTGTCGCTGTCCGTACGTCCCAAGGCCAAAGCCCTCAGCATCCTGTTCTTCAAGGAGTCCCCCAAGGAAGTATTCTCAGTCCGACGCTCTTTAATGTGGTGATGTAATTCCTCGCAAAGTGTCGTTTTCCGTGTATGCAGATGACGTCGCCCTTTGGACAGTAGGAAAATTACGCCCAGCCATACAGCGCCGCGTGCAGCTCGCTAGAAATAATGTACATACGTACCTCACGCACCTTGGGATGGACCCTTCACCCGAAAAGTGCGTCGAGCTCCCTTTCACGCGCAAAGCTATGACCAATTTCCCTCTTTGGGTTGGTGCCAAGAAGCTTGAGCCGGTACGCTTCCACCGCTTCCTTGGCGTGGTAATCGACTCGGACTTGCGCTGGGCTCGGCACATTAAAGGAGCAGTCTAGACCGAGAGAAAAAAAAATTTTTGATCGTGATGGAATGTCCGATCACTAAATAACGCTTTCACGCAAGAAATATGAGCGTAGAAGAAAAATATCGCGCGCAGCAGTCGATTGATTCTCACGAGTGCGGAGAGCTCTCTCCTACTCTTGTGGAAGACACGTGAGAAATGACGGGCACCTCCGTCATGATGTGACGTTGTACGTTGCGTCCACTCCTAGGGCTCGCAAGTGACCTCGGCTGCGATCTGACACCGACAATTGTCAAGGTGACGGCGGGCTCCTTTCGCGCGCGTTGTTCTGCCCAGAGACGCATGCGCATAAGAAACGGCTGCCTTTCTTTTTTCTTTTCTTTTTTTACAGAACATGGCGTCGGAAACATTGGTCGTCTGATCAGTTTGCCGCCAGTGAACTTTCTTCGATTCTTTTCGGCTGCACGGCGAAGACACGCAGTGCAACGAAATCGGGAACTCGCGTGTGGATTGAGGTCAGCACTCCTCTAAAAGGGAATGGGGACGTGCAGGTGCAGTGCGAGTGGAAGTTGCGATCGTTGAACTAGTTCTATAAGTTTTAAATAGAAAGAACGCCCTTTGTTTTTTCTGGTTTTCCAGGAACGAATACGAGGTGAGCCGCGTCATGTTGCATCGCTTCGCGAACAGCAGGAACAGCACAGAGCCTTGTGGGACACCGTTTTCTTGTATAAATGGGCGTGATAAGGCCGTGCCAAGTTGAACTCTGAATGTTCTCCCTTCCAGAAGGTCAGCGATGCAGCATAGCATGCGACCACGGATTCCAAAAGAGCACAGATCTCGCAAGATACCATAGCGCCATGCGGTATCATAAGCTTTTTCTAAGTCAAAAAAGACAGAGAGGCAGTGTTGCCTTGTGACAAACGATACCCTAATAACTGTTTCCAGCCGCACGAGATGATCAGTGGTTGAACACGCAGCCCGGAACCCACACTGGTAACGGTCTAGACATTCGTTTTCCTCAAGGTAATAAACGAGACGATTGTTTATCATACGCTCAAAAGTTTTTCCAAGACAACTTGTTAGTGCTATGGACCTGTAGCTTGATGGATTTGATGGATCTTTCCCTGGTTTTAAGAAGGGGATAATGGTTGCAACTTTCCAACGGGAAGGAAGGTGACCCTCTTTCCACACGACGTTGAAGAATTGAAGAAGACCCTCTAGTGATTCCCTTGACAGTCGACAGAGCATAGAATATGTGATGCGGTCTGGTCCAGGAGCTGTGACTTTTGATGATGATAATGCTTTTAACAGTTCAGCCATCGTAAACGGCATATTATACGCATACTTGTCACCTGTTCCCTTTGAAATATTCTGTTTTTCAGCTTGCTTTTTGATTTTTAAGAACTCATTGCTATAGTGTGACGAGCTTGAGATACTTTGGAAGTGTACACCGAGCGCGTCTGCCTGTTGCTCTATGCCCTGGCAGGGTGTACCACTTATTTGCAGTAATGGCACAGAGAAGCTCACGTAATCACCCTTGATCTTATTGAGTCTGTCCCATACAACTTTGGAAGGTGTGTTATTGTTTAGGGATGATATAAAATTCCTCCACGATTCTCGCTTAGCTTGACGTCGGGTCCAACGTGCTTTAGCCCGAGTTTTCTTAAATGTAAGTAAATTTGCTGCAGTCGGGTACCTTCGGAAGATTCCCCAAGCACGATTTTGTTGCTTGCGAGTCTTTTCGCAATCACTAGTCCACCAAGGTTTAGGACGCCTGGGGACGAGACCACTTGTTTGTGGAATGGACTTTCTGGCTGCATTTATGATGGTGCTTGTTACAACATCATTTGCATGCTCAACAGACATAGATCCAAAGAATGACTGCATAAGATTAGCTTTTTTTTCGAATAAAGTCCAATCTGCCTGTGACAACTTCCATCGTGGTTGACGTGTCGTTAAACTAACTGAACTACCACGGAATTTTAGGACCACCGGGAAGTGGTCCTACCATATGGGTTCTCATCCACTTCCCAGTCTATGCACTGAAAGAGACATGGGCTACACAACGATATATCTATTGCCGAAAAGGCCTGTGTAGCTGCATTTACATAAGTTGGAGTGCCTGTATTTAGGAGGCAAAGAGAGGTATTAAGTAAGACGTCTTCTATCATCTTTCCTCGTCTGTCAGCTCTTGCACTGCCCCACAAAGGGTTGTGCGCATTGAGGTCACCTAGGATTAGAAACGGTGACGGCAGTTGGTTGCATAAATCTTCCAGTTCCCTCTTTTTCACTCTGATATTTGGAGGTAGGTACAAGGAGCAGACAGTGATGATCCTTTGGAAGGAAATCTGGACTGCCACAGCCTCCAGATCTGTTACAAGTGGAAAGCTTTTGGTAGGAAGGGTTTTTGGTGTTAGTATAGCCACACCACCTGATGAACGAGTGGCATCTGTACGATCTTTCCTGAAGATATTGCAATGACGGATTGGGTTTTCATGTTTCGTATTTAAGTATGTCTCTTGCAAACAAAAACAGAGTGTGTCGTACCTGTCAAGAAGATTGTTAACATCATCTATGTTGGAAGTGAATCCCCGGCAATTCCACTGGAGAACTGACTGACCCATAGCATATGTGTTACAAAGCAAATATACCAGGAAGTAGCAGCCCAGTAAGTGTCCTAATGTGTGAAGATGACCGATCATGTCTTTTTGGGTGCAGTTATTTTCTGCCTTGGAGCTTTCTTTCTGGCTTCTGCCAGCTCTTTGTCGGAAATATCAGGAAGTGAGCCGCTGGCAGGCAAGCCAGCTTTATGCTTTCTTTGTGGTTGTGAGTGCAAACTGGCAAAGGACAGTTCAGAGCTCGAGTCCTCATCATTCCACTCCATGGAACCTTCCATGTGGGAATGTGAGGTGGTAGGCAGCACTGTAGGTGTGCTGCTCTGTGTGGGAGGAAAAATAGTGTTGGTTTGCTTTTCTTGTGAATTTGGTACTGATTCTATCTCAGTTTGAGTTGCACATGTTGCCATTTTGGGCTTTTCTTTTATTACGGAAGCGAACGATTTTTCAAAGATAAACGGAGATGCTTTCTTTCTTGCCTCAGGGTAGGTTAAGTTTTGTGTCACCTTGATGTGTAGTATTTCTTTTTCAAGCTTCCATTTCGGACATGATCGGGAGTATGCTGGGTGGTCCACTGAGCAGTTAACACAACTACAAGAACCCTTGCAATCCTTTGTTTCATGCTGGGGTTGGCCACAGCGTGCACAGCAAGGTGAACCTCGACAGGCATCAGCCGCATGCCCGAATCTATTACACCTGAAGCAGCGCAAAGGATTTGCAATATACGGCCTAACTTCTGCTGAGAGGTATCCAATCTTAAGCTTCTCGGGGAGTGTAGGTTGATCAAATGTGACGATTAAGTTTCTAGTAGTGATGTACTCATTATTCTTGCGGATCTTTATCTTTCGCACATCAAAGACCCCCTGTTCCTTTAGATTTTCCAAGATCTCTTCTGTTGGCACATCTATCAGTTCTGAAACTGATATAACTCCTCTGCAAGTATTTAGTGTTTTGTGCAACGAGGCTGCAATGGGTGTCCCCATCATTTCTTTGGCATTCAGTATGTAGTTGCAGTCTGCTTCTGATGTACATTTCACTAGTATGTCCCCAGATCTCATTTTCTTGATTTCTGTGATATGCTTTGAAAGTGATCTTATAGCCTTTTCGATAAAGAAAGGCGACATTTTTCCTAATGGTGTGCATTTTTCTTTTCCATCTTTGCAGGTAGATGTAAGAACAAGGTACTTTGGGCTGAAGCCATTGGTTACAATTGAAAGGTCTTCGGTCCGCGGCCGTTTCGCGGCCGCGATCTTTGAGGAGTTTGAGTTTCCTTGAGGACATTCCTTGAAGTCGCCCACACTTCATGTCCATACATGTGGGAAGGTCAGGAGTTGTTACAACCCATCAGCCGGGGCTTGACCAAAACCCCGACTGCCACCGTTCAAGGTTTCTACTCTTCACCTTAAATCCCCTCGGCACGGTACGGATAACACCTTAGGACTGGGGGCTGGGGTCCGTGGTGGCACCACTCACCAAACACCAGCCGAAGCCAGTGCCCCCTGCGGGGTGGCATCCGAACTGTAAGATACTTTAAAGTCTGCAAATTCTGCACCTTTCATAGTTTCTGCAATGACGTTCTGGAAAAGTGCTATGCAATTTCATAATGCATGCTAGAAATGTGTACAATGTTTGCATTAGAACTGTCAGGAGGTTTTTATGGTTCACAACTTTATTGCTTCTGCAGTCATGTTCTGGGAAGTGCCAGTGCAATTTCATAATGCATGCTGGAAATGTATGTAAAGTTGGCATCCGAACTGTAAGAGACTTTTAAAGTCTGCAAAGCTGCACCTTTCATAGTTTCTGCAATGACGTTCTGGGAAAGTGCTAGTGCAATTTCATAATGCATGCTAGAAATGTGTATAATGTTTGCATTAGAACTGTCAGGAGGTTTTTATGGTTCACAACTTTACAGCTTCTCCAGTCATGTTCTGGGAAGTGCCAGTGAAATTTCATAGTGCATACTGGAAATGTATGTAAAGTTGGCATCCGAACTGTAAGAGACTTTTAAAGTCTGCAAAGTCTGCACCTTTCATAGTTTCTGCAATGACGTTCTGGGAAAGTGCTAGTGCAATTTCATAATGCATGCTGAAAATGTGTATAATGTTTGCATTAGAACTGTCAGGAAGTTTTTATGGTTCACGACTTTAGCTTCTCCAACCATGTCTTGGGAAGTGCCAGTGCAATCTCATAATGCATGCTGGAAATGTATGTAAAGTTGGCATCCGAACTGTAAGAGACTTTTAAAGTCTGCAAAGCTGCACCTTTCATAGTTTCTGCATTGATGTTCTGGGAAGTGCAAGTGAAATTTCATAATGCATACTGGAAATGTATGTAAAGTTGGCATCCCAACTGTAAGAGACTTTGAAAGTATGCAAAGTCTGCACTTTTCATCGTTTCTGCAATGATGTTCTGGGAAAGTGCTAGTGCGATTTCATAATGCATGCTGAAAATGTATATAATGTTTGCATTAGAACTGTCAGGAAGTGTTTATGGTTCACAACTTTAGCTTCTGCAGTCATATTCTGGGAAGTGCCAGTATAATCTCATAATGCATGATGAAATGTATGTAAAGTTGGCAACCGAACTGTTAGATACTTTTAAAGTCTGCAAAGTGTGCACCTTTCATAGTTTCTGCAATGACGTTCTGGAAAACTGCTAGTGCAATTTCATAATGCATGCTAGAAATGTGTATAATGTTTGCATTAGAACTGTCAGGAGGTTTTTATGGTTCACAACTTTATAGCTTCTGCAGTCATGTTCTTGGAAGTGCCAGTGCAATTTCATAATGCATACTGGAAATGTATGTAAAGTTGGCATCCGAACTGTAAGAGACTTTGAAAGTCTGCAAAGTCTGCACCTTTCATAGTTTCTGCAATGACGTTCTGGAAAAGTGCTAGTGCAATTTCATAATGCACGCTAGAAATTTGTATAATGTTTGCATTAGAACTGTCAGGAAGTTTTTATGGTTCACGACTTTAGCTTCTCCAATCATGTCTTGGGAAGTGCCAGTGCAATCTCATAATGCATGCTGGAAATGTATGTAAAGTTGGCATCCGAACTGTAAGAGACTTTTAAAGTCTGCAAAGTCTGCACCTTTCATAGTTTCTGCAATGACGTTCTGGGAAAGTGCTAGTGCAATTTCATAATGCATGCTGAAAATGTGTATAATGTTTGCATTAGAACTGTCAGGAAGTTTTTATGGTTCACGACTTTAGCTTCTCCAATCATGTCTTGGGAAGTGCCAGTGCAATCTCATAATGCATGCTGGAAATGTATGTAAAGTTGGCATCCGAACTGTAAGAGACTTTTAAAGTCTGCAAAGCTGCACCTTTCATAGTTTCTGCATTGACGTTCTGGGAAGTGCAAGTGAAATTTCATAATGCATACTGGAAATGTATGTAAAGTTGGCATCCCAACTGTAAGAGACTTTGAAAGTATGCAAAGTCTGCACTTTTCATCGTTTCTGCAATGACGTTCTGGGAAAGTGCTAGTGCGATTTCATAATGCATGCTGAAAATGTATATAATGTTTGCATTAGAACTGTCAGGAAGTGTTTATGGTTCACAACTTTAGCTTCTGCAGTCATGTTCTGGGAAGTGGCAGTATAATCTCATAATGCATGATGGAAATGTATGTAAAGTTGGCATCCGAACTGTAAGAGACTTTTAAAGTCTGCAAAGCTGCACCTTTCATAGTTTGTGCAATGACGTTCTGGGAAAGTGCTAGTGCAATTTCATAATGCATGCTGAAAATCTATATAATGTTTGCATTACAACTGTCAGGAGGTTTTTATGGTTCACAACTTTATAGCTTCTGCAGTCATGTTCTGGGAAGTGCCAGTACAATTTCATAATGATTGCAGGAAATGTATGTAAAGTTGGCATCCGAACTGTAAGAGACTTTTAAAGTCTGCAAAGTCTGCACCTTTCATAGTTTCTGCAATGACGTTCTGGAAAACTGCTAGTGCAATTTCATAATGCATGCTAGAAATGTGTATAATGTTTGCATTAGAACTGTCAGGAGGTTTTTATGGTTCACAACTAGCTTCTGCAGTCATGTTCTGGGAAGTGCCAGTGCAATTTCATAATGCATGCTGGAAATGTATGTAAAGTTGGCATCCGAACTGTAAGAGACTTTTAAAGTCTGCAAATTCTGCACCTTTCATAGTTTCTGCAATGACGTTCTCGAAAAGTGCTAGTGCAATTTCATAATGCATGCTAGAAATGTGTATAATGTTTGCATTAGAACTGTCAGGAAGTTTTTATGGTTCACGACTTTAGCTTCTCCAATCATGTCTTGGGAAGTGCCAGTGCAATCTCATAATGCATGCTGGAAATGTATGTAAAGTTGGCATGCGAACTGTAAGAGACTTTTAAAGTCTGCAAAGCTGCACCTTTCATAGTTTCTGCAATGACGTTCTGGGAAAGTGCCAGTGCAATTTCATAATGCATGCTGGAAATGTACGTAAAGTTGGCATCCGAACTGTAAGATACTTTTAAAGTTGCAAAGTCTGCACCTTTCATAGTTTCTGCAATGACGTTCTGGGAAGTGCAAGTGAAATTTCATAATGCATACTGGAAATGTATGTAAAGTTGGCATCCCAACTGTAAGAGACTTTGAAAGTCTGCAAAGTCTGCACTTTTCATAGTTTCTGCAATGACGTTCTGGAAAAGTTCTAGTGCAATTTCATAATGCATGCTAGAAATTTGTATAATGTTTGCATTAGAACTGTCAGGAAGTTTTTATGGTTCACAACTTTAGCTTCTCCAATCATGTCTTGGGAAGTGCTTGAAAGTCTGCAAAGTCTGCACCTTTCATAGTTTCTGCAATGACGTTCTGGAAAAGTGCTAGTGCAATTTCATAATGCATGATAGAAATTTGTATAATGTTTGCATTAGAACTGTCAGGAAGTTTTTATGGTTCACAGTGATGTTCTGGGAAGTGCCAGTGCAATCTCATAATGCATGCTGGAAATGTATGAAAAGTTGGCATCCGAACTGTAAGAGACTTTTAAAGTCTGCAAAGCTGCACCTTTCATAGTTTCTGCAATGACGTTCTGGGAAACTGCTAGTGCAATTTCATAATGCATGCTAGAAATGTGTATAATGTTTGCATTAGAACTGTCAGGAGGTTTTTATGGTTCACAACTTTATAGCTTCTGCAGTCATGTTCTGGGAAGTGCCAGTGCGATTTCATAATGCATGCTGGGAATGTAGGTAAAGTTGGCATCCAAACTGTAAGAGACTTTTAAAGTCTGCAAAGTCTGCACCTTTCATAGTTTCTGCAATGACGTTCTGGGAAAGTTCTAGTGCAATTTCATAATGCATGCTAGAAATTTGTATAATGTTTGCATTAGAACTGTCAGGAAGTTTTTATGGTTCACAACTTTAGCTTCTCCAATCATGTCTTGGGAAGTGCTTGAAAGTCTGCAAAGTCTGCACCTTTCATAGTTTCTGCAATGACGTTCTGGAAAAGTGCTATGCAATTTCATAATGCATGCTAGAAATGTGTGCAATGTTTGCATTAGAACTGTCAGGAGGTTTTTATGGTTCACAACTTTAGCTTCTCCAGTAATGTTCTTGGAAGTGCCAGTGCAATCTCATAATGCATGCTGGAAATGTATGTAAAGTTGGCATCCGAACTGTAAGAGACTTTTAATGTCTGCAAAGCTGCACCTTTCATAGTTTCTGCAATGACGTTCTGGAAAACTGCTAGTGCAATTTCATAATGCATGCTGAAAATGTATATAATGTTTGCATTAGAACTGTCAGGAGGTTTTTATGGTTCACAACTCTATAGCTTCTGGAGTCATGTTCTGGGAAGTGCCAGTGAAATTTCATAATGCATACTGGAAATGTATGTAAAGTTGGCATCCGAACTGTAAGAGACTTTGAAAGTCTGCAAAGTCTGCACGTTTCATAGTTTCTGCAATGACGTTCTGGGAAAGTGCTAGTGCAATTTCATAATGCATGCTGAAAATGTGTATAATGTTTGCATTAGAACTGTCAGGAAGTTTTTATGGTTCACAACTTTAGCTTCTCCAATCATGTCTTGGGAAGTGCCAGTGCAATCTCATAATGTATGCTGGAAATGTATGTAAAGTTGGCATCCGAACTGTAAGAGACTTTTAAAGTCTGCAAAGCTGCACCTTTCATAGTTTCTGCATTGACGTTCTGGGAAGTGCAAGTGAAATTTCATAATGCATACTGGAAATGTATGTAAAGTTGGCATCCCAACTGTAAGAGACTTTGAAAGTCTGCAAAGTCTGCACTTTTCATAGTTTCTGCAATGACGTTCTGGAAAAGTTCTAGTGCAATTTCATAATGCATGCTAGAAATTTGTATAATGTTTGCATTAGAACTGTCAGGAAGTTTTTATGGTTCACAACTTTAGCTTCTCCAATCATGTCTTGGGAAGTGCTTGAAAGTCTGCAAAGTCTGCACCTTTCATAGTTTCTGCAATGACGTTCTGGAAAAGTGCTAGTGCAATTTCATAATGCATGATAGAAATTTGTATAATGTTTGCATTAGAACTGTCAGGAAGTTTTTATGGTTCACGGTCATGTTCTGGGAAGTGCCAGTGCAATCTCATAATGCATGCTGGAAATGTATGAAAAGTTGGCATCCGAACTGTAAGAGACTTTTAAAGTCTGCAAAGCTGCACCTTTCATAGTTTCTGCAATGACGTTCTGGGAAAGTGTTAGTGCAATTTCATAATGCATACTGAAAATGTATATAATGTTTGCATTAGAACTGTCAGGAGGTTTTTATGGTTCACAACTCTATAGCTTCTGCAGTCATGTTCAGGGAAGTGCCAGTGCAATTTCATAATGCATGCTGGAAATGTATGTAAAGTTGGCATCCGAACTGTAAGAGACTTTTAAAGTCTGCAAAGTCTGCACCTTTCATAGTTTCTGCAATGACGTTCTGGAAAACTGCTAGTGCAATTTCATAATGCATGCTAGAAATGTGTATAATGTTTGCATTAGAACTGTCAGGAGGTTTTTATGGTTCACAACTTTATAGCTTCTGCAGTCATGTTCTGGGAAGTGCCAGTGCGATTTCATAATGCATGCTGGGAATGTAGGTAAAGTTGGCATCCAAACTGTAAGAGACTTTTAAAGTCTGCAAAGTCTGCACCTTTCATAGTTTCTGCAATGACGTTCTGGGAAAGTTCTAGTGCAATTTCATAATGCATGCTAGAAATTTGTATAATGTTTGCATTAGAACTGTCAGGAAGTTTTTATGGTTCACAACTTTAGCTTCTCCAATCATGTCTTGGGAAGTGCTTGAAAGTCTGCAAAGTCTGCACCTTTCATAGTTTCTGCAATGACGTTCTGGAAAAGTGCTATGCAATTTCATAATGCATGCTAGAAATGTGTGCAATGTTTGCATTAGAACTGTCAGGAGGTTTTTATGGTTCACAACTTTAGCTTCTCCAGTAATGTTCTTGGAAGTGCCAGTGCAATCTCATAATGCATGCTGGAAATGTATGTAAAGTTGGCATCCGAACTGTAAGAGACTTTTAATGTCTGCAAAGCTGCACCTTTCATAGTTTCTGCAATGACGTTCTGGAAAACTGCTAGTGCAATTTCATAATGCATGCTGAAAATGTATATAATGTTTGCATTAGAACTGTCAGGAGGTTTTTATGGTTCACAACTCTATAGCTTCTGGAGTCATGTTCTGGGAAGTGCCAGTGAAATTTCATAATGCATACTGGAAATGTATGTAAAGTTGGCATCCGAACTGTAAGAGACTTTGAAAGTCTGCAAAGTCTGCACGTTTCATAGTTTCTGCAATGACGTTCTGGGAAAGTGCTAGTGCAATTTCATAATGCATGCTGAAAATGTGTATAATGTTTGCATTAGAACTGTCAGGAAGTTTTTATGGTTCACAACTTTAGCTTCTCCAATCATGTCTTGGGAAGTGCCAGTGCAATCTCATAATGTATGCTGGAAATGTATGTAAAGTTGGCATCCGAACTGTAAGAGACTTTTAAAGTCTGCAAAGCTGCACCTTTCATAGTTTCTGCATTGACGTTCTGGGAAGTGCAAGTGAAATTTCATAATGCATACTGGAAATGTATGTAAAGTTGGCATCCCAACTGTAAGAGACTTTGAAAGTCTGCAAAGTCTGCACTTTTCATAGTTTCTGCAATGACGTTCTGGAAAAGTTCTAGTGCAATTTCATAATGCATGCTAGAAATTTGTATAATGTTTGCATTAGAACTGTCAGGAAGTTTTTATGGTTCACAACTTTAGCTTCTCCAATCATGTCTTGGGAAGTGCTTGAAAGTCTGCAAAGTCTGCACCTTTCATAGTTTCTGCAATGACGTTCTGGAAAAGTGCTAGTGCAATTTCATAATGCATGATAGAAATTTGTATAATGTTTGCATTAGAACTGTCAGGAAGTTTTTATGGTTCACGGTCATGTTCTGGGAAGTGCCAGTGCAATCTCATAATGCATGCTGGAAATGTATGAAAAGTTGGCATCCGAACTGTAAGAGACTTTTAAAGTCTGCAAAGCTGCACCTTTCATAGTTTGTGCAATGACGTTCTGGGAAAGTGCTAGTGCAATTTAATAATGCATGCTGAAAATGTATGTAATGTTTGCATTAGAACTGTCAGGAGGTTTTATGGTTCACAACTCTATAGCTTCTGGAGTCATGTTCTGGGAAGTGCCAGTGAAATTTCATAATGCATACTAGAAATGTATGTAAAGTTGGCATCCGAACTGTAAGAGACTTTGAAAGTCTGCAAAGTCTGCACTTTTCATAGTTTCTGCAATGACGTTCTGCGAAAGTGCTAGTGCAATTTCATAATGCATGCTAGAAATTTGTATAATGTTTGCATTAGAACTGTCAGGAAGTTTTTATGGTTCACAGTCATGTTCTGGGAAGTGCCAGTGCAATCTCATAATGCATGCTGGAAATGTATGTAAAGTTGGCATCCGAACTGTAAGAGACTTTTAAAGTCTGCAAAGTCTGCACCTTTCATAGTTTCTGCAATGACGTTCTGGGAAAGTGCTAGTGCAATTTCATAATGCATGCTGAAAATGTGTATAATGTTTGCATTAGAACTGTCAGGAAGTTTTTATGGTTCACAACTTTAGCTTCTCCAATCATGTCTTGGGAAGTGCCAGTGCAATCTCATAATGCATGCTGGAAATGTATGTAAAGTTGGCATCCGAACTGTAAGAGACTTTTAAAGTCTGCAAAGCTGCACCTTTCATAGTTTCTGCATTGACGTTCTGGGAAGTGCAAGTGAAATTTCATAATGCATACTGGAAATGTATGTAAAGTTGGCATCCCAACTGTAAGAGACTTTGAAAGTATGCAAAGTCTGCACTTTTCATCGTTTCTGCAATGACGTTCTGGGAAAGTGCTAGTGCGATTTCATAATGCATGCTGAAAATGTATATAATGTTTGCATTAGAACTGTCAGGAAGTGTTTATGGTTCACAACTTTAGCTTCTGCAGTCATGTTCTGGGAAGTGCCAGTATAATCTCATAATGCATGATGGAAATGTATGTAAAGTTGGCATCCGAACTGTAAGAGACTTTTAAAGCCTGCAAAGCTGCACCTTTCATAGTTTGTGCAATGACGTTCTGGGAAAGTGCTAGTGCAATTTCATAATGCATGCTGAAAATCTATATAATGTTTGCATTACAACTGTCAGGAGGTTTTTATGGTTCACAACTTTATAGCTTCTGCAGTCATGTTCTGGGAAGTGCCAGTACAATTTCATAATGCATGCAGGAAATGTATGTAAAGTTGGCATCCGAACTGTAAGAGACTTTTAAAGTCTGCGAAGTCTGCACCTTTCATAGTTTCTGCAATGACGTTCTGGAAAACTGCTAGTGCAATTTCATAATGCATGCTAGAAATGTGTATAATGTTTGCATTAGAACTGTCAGGAGGTTTTTATGGTTCACAACTAGCTTCTGCAGTCATGTTCTGGGAAGTGCCAGTGCAATTTCATAATGCATGCTGGAAATGTATGTAAAGTTGGCATCCGAACTGTAAGAGACTTTTAAAGTCTGCAAATTCTGCACCTTTCATAGTTTCTGCAATGACGTTCTCGAAAAGTACTAGTGCAATTTCATAATGCATGCTAGAAATGTGTATAATCTTTGCATTAGAACTGTCAGGAGGTTTTTATGGTTCACAACTTTATAGCTTCTGAGTCATGTTCTGGGGAGTGCCAGTGCAATTTCATAATGCATGCTGGAAATGTATGTAAAGCTGGCATGCGAACTGTAAGAGACTTTTAAAGTCTGCAAAGCTGCACCTTTCATAGTTTCTGCAATGACGTTCTGGGAAAGTGACAGTGCAATTTCATAATGCATGCTGGAAATGTACGTAAAGTTGGCATCCGAACTGTAAGATACTTTTAAAGTTGCAAAGTCTGCACCTTTCATAGTTTCTGCAATGACGTTCTGGAAAAGTTCTAGTGCAATTTCATAATGCATGCTAGAAACGTGTATAATGTTTGCATTAGAACTGTCAGGAAGTTTTTATGGTTCACAACTTTAGCTTCTCCAATCATGTCTTGGGAATTGCTTGAAAGTCTGCAAAGTCTGCACCTTTCATAGTTTCTGCAATGACGTTCTGGAAAAGTGCTAGTGCAATTTCATAATGCATGCTAGAAATTTGTATAATGTTTGCATTAGAACTGTCAGGAAGTTTTTATGGTTCACAGTCATGTTCTGGGAAGTGCCAGTGCAATCTCATAATGCATGCTGGAAATGTATGTAAAGTTGGCATCCGAACTGCAAGAGACTTTTAAAGTCTGCAAAGCTGCACCTTTCATAGTTTCTGCAATGACGTTCTGGGAAAGTGTTAGTGCAATTTCATAATGCATACTGAAAATGTATATAATGTTTGCATTAGAACTGTCAGGAGGTTTTTATGGTTCACAACTTTATAGCTTCTGCAGTCATGTTCTGGGAAGTGCCAGTGCAATTTCATAATGCATGCTGGAAATGTATGTAAAGTTGGCATCCGAACTGTAAGATACTTTTAAAGTTGCAAAGTCTGCACCTTTCATAGTTTCTGCAATGGCGTTCTGGAAAAGTTCTAGTGCAATTTCATAATGCATGCTAGAAATTTGTATAATGTTTGCATTAGAACTGTCAGAAAGTTTTTATGGTTCACAACTTTAGCTTCTCCAATCATGTCTTGGGAAGTGCTTGAAAGTCTGCAAAGTCTGCACCTTTCATAGTTTCTGCAATGACGTTCTGGAAAAGTGCTAGTGCAATTTCATAATGCATGCTAGAAATTTGTATAATGTTTGCATTAGAACTGTCAGGAAGTGTTTATGGTTCACAACTTTATATGTTCTGCAGTCATGTTCTGGGAAGTGCCAGTGCAATTTCATAATGCATGCTGGAAATGTGTGTAAAGTTGGCATCCGAACTGTAAGATACTTTTAAAATCTGCAAAGTCTGCACCTTTCATAGTTTCTGCAATGACGTTCTGGAAAAGTGCTATGCAATTTCATAATGCATGCTAGAAATGTGTGCAATGTTTGCATTAGAACTGTCAGGAGGTTTTTATGGTTCACAACTTTAGCTTCTGCAGTAATGTTCTGGGAAGTGCCAGTATAATCTCATAATGCATGATGGAAATGTATGTAAAGTTGGCATGCGAACTGTAAGAGACTTTTAAAGTCTGCAAAGCTGCACCTTTCATAGTTTCTGCAATGACGTTCTGGGAAAGTGCCAGTGCAATTTCATAATGCATGCTGGAAATGTACGTAAAGTTGGCATCCGAACTGTAAGATACTTTTAAAGTTACAAAGTCTGCACCTTTCATAGTTTCTGCAATGACGTTCTGGAAAAGTTCTAGTGCAATTTCATAATGCATGCTAGAAATGTGTATAATGTTTGCATTAGAACTGTCAGGAAGTTTTTATGGTTCACAACTTTAGCTTCTCCAACCATGTCTTGGGAATTGCTTGAAAGTCTGCAAAGTCTGAACCTTTCATAGTTTCTGCAATGACGTTCTGGAAAAGTGCTAGTGCAATTTCATAATGCATGCTAGAAATTTGTATAATGTTTGCATTAGAACTGTCAGGAAGTTTTTATGGTTCACAGTCATGTTCTGGGAAGTGCCAGTGCAATCTCATAATGCATGCTGGAAATGTATGTAAAGTTGGCATCCGAACTGCAAGAGACTTTTAAAGTCTGCAAAGCTGCACCTTTCATAGTTTCTGCAATGACGTTCTGGGAAAGTGTTAGTGCAATTTCATAATGCATACTGAAAATGTATATAATGTTTGCATTAGAACTGTCAGGAGGTTTTTATGGTTCACAACTTTATAGCTTCTGCAGTCATGTTCTGGGAAGTGCCAGTGCAATTTCATAATGCATGCTGGAAATGTATGTAAAGTTGGCATCCGAACTGTAAGATACTTTTAAAGTTGCAAAGTCTGCACCTTTCATAGTTTCTGCAATGGCGTTCTGGAAAAGTTCTAGTGCAATTTCATAATGCATGCTAGAAATTTGTATAATGTTTACATTAGAACTGTCAGAAAGTTTTTATGGTTCACAACTTTAGCTTCTCCAATCATGTCTTGGGAAGTGCTTGAAAGTCTGCAAAGTCTGCACCTTTCATAGTTTCTGCAATGACGTTCTGGAAAAGTGCTAGTGCAATTTCATAATGCATGCTAGAAATTTGTATAATGTTTGCATTAGAACTGTCAGGAAGTGTTTATGGTTCACAACTTTATAGCTTCTGCAGTCATGTTCTGGGAAATGCCAGTGCAATTTCATAATGCATGCTGGAAATGTGTGTAAAGTTGGCATCCGAACTGTAAGATACTTTTAAAATCTGCAAAGTCTGCACCTTTCATAGTTTCTGCAATGACGTTCTGGAAAAGTGCTATGCAATTTCATAATGCATGCTAGAAATGTGTGCAATGTTTGCATTAGAACTGTCAGGAGGTTTTTATGGTTCACAACTTTAGCTTCTGCAGTAATGTTCTTGGAAGTGCCAGTGCAATCTCATAATGCATGCTGGAAATGTATGTAAAGTTGGCATCCGAACTGTAAGAGACTTTTAATGTCTGCAAAGCTGCACCTTTCATAGTTTCTGCAATGACGTTCTGGAAAACTGCTAGTGCAATTTCATAATGCATGCTGAAAATGTATATAATGTTTGCATTAGAACTGTCAGGAGGGTTTTATGGTTCACAACTCTATAGCTTCTGGAGTCATGTTCTGGGGAGTGCCAGTGAAATTTCATTATGCATACTGGAAATGTATGTAAAGTTGGCATCCGAACTGTAAGAGACTTTGAAAGTCTGCAAAGTCTGCACGTTTCATAGTTTCTGCAATGACGTTGTGGAAAAGTGCTAGTGGAATTTCATAATGCATGCTAGAAATTTGTATAATGTTTGCATTAGAACTGTCAGGAAGTTTTTATGGTTCACAGTCATGTTCTGGGAAGTGCCAGTGCAATCTCATAATGCATGCTGGAAATGTGTGTAAAGTTGGCATCCGAACTGTAAGAGACTTTTAAAGTCTGCAAAGCTGCACCTTTCATAGTTTCTGCAATGACGTTCTGGGAAAGTGTTAGTGCAATTTCATAATGCATGCTGAAAATGTATATAATGTTTGCATTAGAACTGTCAGGAGGTTTTTATGGTTCACAACTCTATAGCTTCTGCAGTCATGTTCTGGGAAGTGCCAGTGCAATTTCATAATGGATGCTGGAAATGTATGTAAAGTTGGCATCCGAACTGCAAGAGACTTTTAAAGTCTGCAAAGCTGCACCTTTCATAGTTTCTGCAATGACGTTCTGGGAAAGTGTTAGTGCAATTTCATAATGCATACTGAAAATGTATATAATGTTTGCATTAGAACTGTCAGGAGGTTTTTATGGTTCACAACTTTATAGCTTCTGCAGTCATGTTCTGGGAAGTGCCAGTGCAATTTCATAATGCATGCTGGAAATGTATGTAAAGTTGGCATCCGAACTGTAAGATACTTTTAAAGTTGCAAAGTCTGCACCTTTCATAGTTTCTGCAATGGCGTTCTGGAAAAGTTCTAGTGCAATTTCATAATGCATGCTAGAAATTTGTATAATGTTTGCATTAGAACTGTCAGAAAGTTTTTATGGTTCACAACTTTAGCTTCTCCAATCATGTCTTGGGAAGTGCTTGAAAGTCTGCAAAGTCTGCACCTTTCATAGTTTCTGCAATGACGTTCTGGAAAAGTGCCAGTGCAATTTCATAATGCATGCTAGAAATTTGTATAATGTTTGCATTAGAACTGTCAGGAAGTGTTTATGGTTCACAACTTTATAGCTTCTGCAGTCATGTTCTGGGAAGTGCCAGTGCAATTTCATAATGCATGCTGGAAATGTGTGTAAAGTTGGCATCCGAACTGTAAGATACTTTTAAAATCTGCAAAGTCTGCACCTTTCATAGTTTCTGCAATGACGTTCTGGAAAAGTGCTATGCAATTTCATAATGCATGCTAGAAATGTGTGCAATGTTTGCATTAGAACTGTCAGGAGGTTTTTATGGTTCACAACTTTAGCTTCTGCAGTAATGTTCTTGGAAGTGCCAGTGCAATCTCATAATGCATGCTGGAAATGTGTGTAAAGTTGGCATCCGAACTGTAAGAGACTTTTAAAGTCCGCAAAGTCTGCACCTTTCATAGTTTCTGCAATGACGTTCTGGGAAAGTGCTAGTGCAATTTCATAATGCATGCTGAAAATGTGTATAATGTTTGCATTAGAACTGTCAGGAAGTTTTTATGGTTCACAACTTTAGCTTCTCCAATCATGTCTTGGGAAGTGCCAGTGCAATTTCATAATGCATGCTGGAAATGTATGTAAAGTTGGCATCCGAACTGTAAGAGACTTTGAAAGTCTGCAAAGTCTGCACTTTTCATAGTTTCTGCAATGACGTTCTAGAAAAGTGCTAGTGCAATTTCATAATGCATGCTAGAAATTTGTATAATGTTTGCATTAGAACTGTCAGGAAGTGTTTATAGTTCACAACTTTATAGCTTCTGCAGTCATGTTCTGGGAAGTGCCAGTGCAATTTCATAATGCATGCTGGAAATGTATGTAAAGTTGGCATCCGAACTGTAAGATACTTTTAAAGTTGCAAAGTCTGCACCTTTCATAGTTTCTGCAATGGCGTTCTGGAAAAGTTCTAGTGCAATTTCATAATGCATGCTAGAAATTTGTATAATGTTTGCATTAGAACTGTCAGAAAGTTTTTATGGTTCACAACTTTAGCTTCTCCAATCATGTCTTGGGAAGTGCTTGAAAGTCTGCAAAGTCTGCACCTTTCATAGTTTCTGCAATGACGTTCTGGAAAAGTGCTAGTGCAATTTCATAATGCATGCTAGAAATTTGTATAATGTTTGCATTAGAACTGTCAGGAAGTGTTTATGGTTCACAACTTTATATGTTCTGCAGTCATGTTCTGGGAAGTGCCAGTGCAATTTCATAATGCATGCTGGAAATGTGTGTAAAGTTGGCATCCGAACTGTAAGATACTTTTAAAATCTGCAAAGTCTGCACCTTTCATAGTTTCTGCAATGACGTTCTGGAAAAGTGCTATGCAATTTCATAATGCATGCTAGAAATGTGTGCAATGTTTGCATTAGAACTGTCAGGAGGTTTTTATGGTTCACAGCTTTAGCTTCTGCAGTAATGTTCTGGGAAGTGCCAGTATAATCTCATAATGCATGATGGAAATGTATGTAAAGTTGGCATGCGAACTGTAAGAGACTTTTAAAGTCTGCAAAGCTGCACCTTTCATAGTTTCTGCAATGACGTTCTGGGAAAGTGCCAGTGCAATTTCATAATGCATGCTGGAAATGTACGTAAAGTTGGCATCCGAACTGTAAGATACTTTTAAAGTTACAAAGTCTGCACCTTTCATAGTTTCTGCAATGACGTTCTGGAAAAGTTCTAGTGCAATTTCATAATGCATGCTAGAAATGTGTATAATGTTTGCATTAGAACTGTCAGGAAGTTTTTATGGTTCACAACTTTAGCTTCTCCAACCATGTCTTGGGAATTGCTTGAAAGTCTGCAAAGTCTGCACCTTTCATAGTTTCTGCAATGACGTTCTGGAAAAGTGCTAGTGCAATTTCATAATGCATACTGAAAATGTATATAATGTTTGCATTAGAACTGTCAGGAGGTTTTTATGGTTCACAACTTTATAGCTTCTGCAGTCATGTTCTGGGAAGTGCCAGTGCAATTTCATAATGCATGCTGGAAATGTATGTAAAGTTGGCATCCGAACTGTAAGATACTTTTAAAGTTGCAAAGTCTGCACCTTTCATAGTTTCTGCAATGGCGTTCTGGAAAAGTTCTAGTGCAATTTCATAATGCATGCTAGAAATTTGTATAATGTTTGCATTAGAACTGTCAGAAAGTTTTTATGGTTCACAACTTTAGCTTCTCCAATCATGTCTTGGGAAGTGCTTGAAAGTCTGCAAAGTCTGCACCTTTCATAGTTTCTGCAATGACGTTCTGGAAAAGTGCTAGTGCAATTTCATAATGCATGCTAGAAATTTGTATAATGTTTGCATTAGAACTGTCAGGAAGTGTTTATGGTTCACAACTTTATAGCTTCTGCAGTCATGTTCTGGGAAGTGCCAGTGCAATTTCATAATGCATGCTGGAAATGTGTGTAAAGTTGGCATCCGAACTGTAAGATACTTTTAAAATCTGCAAAGTCTGCACCTTTCATAGTTTCTCCAATGACGTTCTGGAAAAGTGCTATGCAATTTCATAATGCATGCTAGAAATGTGTGCAATGTTTGCATTAGAACTGTCAGGAGGTTTTTATGGTTCACAACTTTAGCTTCTGCAGTAATGTTCTTGGAAGTGCCAGTGCAATCTCATAATGCATGCTGGAAATGTATGTAAAGTTGGCATCCGAACTGTAAGAGACTTTTAATGTCTGCAAAGCTGCACCTTTCATAGTTTCTGCAATGACGTTCTGGAAAACTGCTAGTGCAATTTCATAATGCATGCTGAAAATGTATATAATGTTTGCATTAGAACTGTCAGGAGGTTTTTATGGTTCACAACTCTATAGCTTCTGGAGTCATGTTCTGGGGAGTGCCAGTGAAATTTCATAATGCATACTGGAAATGTATGTAAAGTTGGCATCCGAACTGTAAGAGACTTTGAAAGTCTGCAAAGTCTGCACGTTTCATAGTTTCTGCAATGACGTTGTGGAAAAGTGCTAGTGCAATTTCATAATGCATGCTAGAAATTTGTATAATGTTTGCATTAGAACTGTCAGGAAGTTTTTATGGTTCACAGTCATGTTCTGGGAAGTGCCAGTGCAATCTCATAATGCATGCTGGAAATGTGTGTAAAGTTGGCATCCGAACTGTAAGAGACTTTTAAAGTCTGCAAAGCTGCACCTTTCATAGTTTCTGCAATGACGTTCTGGGAAAGTGTTAGTGCAATTTCATAATGCATGCTGAAAATGTATATAATGTTTGCATTAGAACTGTCAGGAGGTTTTTATGGTTCACAACTCTATAGCTTCTGCAGTCATGTTCTGGGAAGTGCCAGTGCAATTTCATAATGGATGCTGGAAATGTATGTAAAGTTGGCATCCGAACTGCAAGAGACTTTTAAAGTCTGCAAAGCTGCACCTTTCATAGTTTCTGCAATGACGTTCTGGGAAAGTGTTAGTGCAATTTCATAATGCATACTGAAAATGTATATAATGTTTGCATTAGAACTGTCAGGAGGTTTTTATGGTTCACAACTTTATAGCTTCTGCAGTCATGTTCTGGGAAGTGCCAGTGCAATTTCATAATGCATGCTGGAAATGTATGTAAAGTTGGCATCCGAACTGTAAGATACTTTTAAAGTTGCAAAGTCTGCACCTTTCATAGTTTCTGCAATGGCGTTCTGGAAAAGTTCTAGTGCAATTTCATAATGCATGCTAGAAATTTGTATAATGTTTGCATTAGAACTGTCAGAAAGTTTTTATGGTTCACAATTTTAGCTTCTCCAATCATGTCTTGGGAAGTGCTTGAAAGTCTGCAAAGTCTGCACCTTTCATAGTTTCTGCAATGACGTTCTGGAAAAGTGCTAGTGCAATTTCATAATGCATGCTAGAAATGTGTACAATGTTTGCTTTAGAACTGTCAGGAGGTTTTTATGGTTCACAACTTTATTGCTTCTGCAGTCATGTTCTGGGAAGTGTCAGTGCAATTTCATAATGCATGCTGGAAATGTATGTAAAGTTGGCATCCGAACTGTAAGAGACTTTTAAAGTCTGCAAAGTCTGCACCTTTCATAGTTTCTGCAATGACGTTCTGGAAAAGTGCTAGTGCAATTTCATAATGCATGCTAGAAATGTGTATGATGTTTGCATTAGAACTGTCAGGAGGTTTTTATGGTTCACAACTTTATAGCTTCTGCAGTCATGTTCTGGGAAGTGCCAGTGCAATTTCATAATGCTTGCCCGAAATGTATGTAAAGTTGGCATCCGAACTGTAAGAGACTTTTAAAGTCTGCACCTTTCGCAGTTTCTGCAATGACGTTTTGGAAAAGTGCTAGTGCAATTTCATAATGCATGCTAGAAATGTGTATAATGTTTGCATTAGAACTGTCAGGAGGTTTTTATGGTTCACAACTTTATAGCTTCTGCAGTCATGTTCTGGGAAGTGCCAGTGCAATTTCATAATGCATGCTAGAAATTTGTATAATGTTTGCATTAGAACTGTCAGGAAGTGTTTATGGTTCACAACTTTAGCTTCTGCAGTCATGTTCTGGGAAGTGCCAGTGCAATTTCATAATGGATGCTGGAAATGTATGTAAAGTTGGCATCCGAACTGCAAGAGACTTTTAAAGTCTGCAAAGCTGCACCTTTCATAGTTTCTGCAATGACGTTCTGGGAAAGTGTTAGTGCAATTTCATAATGCATACTGAAAATGTATATAATGTTTGCATTAGAACTGTCAGGAGGTTTTTATGGTTCACAACTTTATAGCTTCTGCAGTCATGTTCTGGGAAGTGCCAGTGCAATTTCATAATGCATGCTGGAAATGTGTGTAAAGTTGGCATCCGAACTGTAAGATACTTTTAAAATCTGCAAAGTCTGCACCTTTCATAGTTTCTGCAATGACGTTCTGGAAAAGTGCTATGCAATTTCATAATGCATGCTAGAAATGTGTGCAATGTTTGCATTAGAACTGTCAGGAGGTTTTTATGGTTCACAACTTTAGCTTCTGCAGTAATGTTCTTGGAAGTGCCAGTGCAATTTCATAATGCATGCTGGAAATGTGTGTAAAGTTGGCATCCGAACTGTAAGAGACTTTTAAAGTCTGCAAAGTCTGCACCTTTCATAGTTTCTGCAATGACGTTCTGGGAAAGTGCTAGTGCAATTTCATAATGCATGCTGAAAATGTGTATAATGTTTGCATTAGAACTGTCAGGAAGTTTTTATGGTTCACAACTTTAGCTTCTCCAATCATGTCTTGGGAAGTGCCAGTGCAATTTCGTAATGCATGCTGGAAATGTATGTAAAGTTGGCATCCAAACTGTAAGAGACTTTTAAAGTCTGCAAAGTCTGCACCTTTTATAGTTTCTGCAATGACGTTCTGGAAAAGTGCTAGTGCAATTTCATAATGCATGCTAGAAATGTGTATAATGTTTGCATTAGAACTGTCAGGAGGTTTTTATGGTTCACAACTTTAGCTTCTGCAGTCATGTTCTGGGAAGTGCCAGTGCAATCTCATAATGCATGATGGAAATGTATGTAAAGTTGGCATCCGAACTGTAAGAGACTTTTAAAGTCTGCAAAGTCAGCACCTTTCATAGTTTCAGCAATGACGTTCTGGGAAGTGTAAGTGAAATTTCATAATGCATACTGGAAATGTATGTAAAGTTGGCATCCGAACTGTAAGAGACTTTGAAAGTCTGCAAAGTCTGCACCTTTCATAGTTTCTGCAATGACGTTCTGGAAAAGTGCTAGTGAAATTTCATAATGCATACTGGAAATGTATGTAAAGTTGGCATCGGAACTGTAAGAGACTTTTAAAGTCTGCAAAGCTGCACCTTTCATAGTTTCTGCATTGACGTTCTGGGAAGTGCAAGTGAAATTTCATAATGCATACTGGAAATGTATGTAAAGTTGGCATCCGAACTGTAAGAGACTTTGAAAGTCTGCAAAGTCTGCACCTTTCATAGTTTCTGCAATGACGTTCTGGAAAAGTGCTAGTGCAATTTCATAATGCATGCTAGAAATTTGTATAATGTTTGCATTAGAACTGTCAGGAAGTGTTTATGGTTCACAACTTTAGCTTCTGCAGTCATGTTCTGGGAAGTGCCAGTGCAATCTCATAATGAATGATGGAAATGTATGTAAAGTTGGCATCCGAACTGTAAGAGACTTTTAAAGTCTGCAAAGTCAGCACCTTTCATAGTTTCAGCAATGGCGTTCTGGGAACGTGCTAGTGCAATTTCATAATGCATGCTGAAAATGTGTATAATGTTTGCATTAGAACTGTCAGGAAGTTTTTGTGGTTCACAACTTTAGCTTCTCCAATCATATCTTGGGAAGTGCCAGTGCAATCTCATAATGCATGCTGGAAATGTATGTAAAGTTGGCATCCGAACTGTAAGAGACTTTTAAAGTCTGCAAAGCTGCACCTTTCATAGTTTCTGCATTGACGTTCTGGGAAGTGCAAGTGAAATTTCATACTGCATACTGGAAATGTATGTAAAGTTGGCACCCGAACTGTAAGAGACTTTGAAAGTCTGCAAAGTCTGCACTTTTCATAGTTTCTGCAATGACGTTCTGGAAAAGTGCTAGTGCAATTTCATAATGCATGCTAGAAATTTGTATAATGTTTGCATTAGAACTGTCAGGAAGTGTTTATGGTTCACAACTTTATAGCTTCTGCAGTCATGTTCTGGGAAGTGCCAGTGCAATTTCATAATGCATGCTGGAAATGTGTGTAAAGTTGGCATCCGAACTGTATGATACTTTTAAAATCTGCAAAGTCTGCACCTTTCATAGTTTCTGCAATGACGTTCTGGAAAAGTGCTATGCAATTTCATAATGCATGCTAGAAATGTGTGCTATGTTTGCATTAGAACTGTCAGGAGGTTTTTATGGTTCACAACTTTAGCTTCTGCAGTAATGTTCTTGGAAGTGCCAGTGCAATCTCATAATGCATGCTGGAAATGTATGTAAAGTTGGCATCCGAACTGTAAGAGACTTTTAATGTCTGCAAAGCTGCACCTTTCATAGTTTCTGCAATGACGTTCTGGAAAACTGCTAGTGCAATTTCATAATGCATGCTGAAAATGTATATAATGTTTGCATTAGAACTGTCAGGAGGTTTTTATGGTTCACAACTCTACAGCTTCTGGAGTCATGTTCTTGGGAGTGCCAGTGAAATTTCATAATGCATACTGGAAATGTATGTAAAGTTGGCATCCGAACTGTAAGAGACTTTGAGTCTGCAAAGTCTGCACGTTTCATAGTTTCTGCAATGACGTTGTGGAAAAGTGCTAGTGCAATTTCATAACGCATGCTAGAAATTTGTATAATGTTTGCATTAGAACTGTCAGGAAGTTTTTATGGTTCACAGTCATGTTCTGGGAAGTGCCAGTGCAATTTCATAATGCATGCTGGAAATGTATGTAAAGTTGGCATCCGAAGTGTAAGATACTTTTAAAGTTGCAAAGTCTGCACCTTTCATAGTTTCTGCAATGGCGTTCTGGAAAAGTTATAGTGCAATTTCATAATGCATGCTAGAAATTTGTATAATGTTTGCATTAGAACTGTCAGAAAGTTTTTATGGTTCACAACTTTAGCTTCTCCAATCATGTCTTGGGAAGTGCCAGTGCAATCTCATAATGCATGCGGGAAATGTATGTAAAGTTGGCATCCGAACTGTAAGAGACTTTTAAAGTCTGCAAAGCTGCACCTTTCATAGTTTCTGCATTGACGTTCTTGGAAGTGCAAGTGAAATTTCATAATGCATACTGGAAATGTATGTAAAGTTGGCATCCGAACTGTAAGAGACTTTGAAAGTCTGCAAAGTCTGCACCTTTCATAGTTTCTGCAATGACGTTCTGGAAAAGTGCTAGTGCAATTTCATAATGCATGCTAGAAATTTGTATAATGTTTGCATTAGAACTGTCAGGAAGTGTTTATGGTTCACAACTTTAGCTTCTGCAGTCATGTTCTGAGAAGTGCCAGTGCAATCTCATAATGCATGATGGAAATGTATGTAAAGTTGGCATCCGAACTGTAAGAGACTTTTAAAGTCTGCAAAGTCAGCACCTTTCATAGTTTCAGCAATGACGTTCTGGGAAAGTGCTAGTGCAATTTCATAATGCATGCTGAAAATGTGTATAATGTTTGCATTAGAACTGTCAGGAAGTTTTTATGGTTCACAACTTTAGCTTCTCCAATCATGTCTTGGGAAGTGCCAGTGCAATCTCATAATGCATGCTGGAAATGTATGTAAAGTTGGCATCCGAACTGTAAGAGACTTTGAAAGTCTGAAAAGCTGCACCTTTCATAGTTTCTGCATTGACGTTCTGGGAAGTGCAAGTGAAATTTCATACTGCATACTGGAAATGTATGTAAAGTTGGCATCCGAACTGTAAGAGACTTTGAAAGTCTGCAAAGTCTGCACTTTTCATAGTTTCTGCAATGACGTTCTGGAAAAGTGCTAGTGCAATTTCATAATGCATGCTAGAAATTTGTATAATGTTTGCATTAGAACTGTCAGGAAGTGTTTATGGTTCACAACTTTATAGCTTCTGCAGTCATGTTCTGGGAAGTGCCAGTGCAATTTCATAATGCATGCTGGAAATGTATGTAAAGTTGGCATCCGAACTGTAGGAGACTTTTAAAGTCTGCAAAGTCTGCACCTTTCATAGTTTCTGCAATGTCGTTCTCGAAAAGTGCTAGTGCAATTTCATAATGCATGCTAGAAATGTGTATAATGTTTGCATTAAACTGTCAGGAGGTTTTTATGGTTCACAACTTTATTGCTTCTGCAGTCATGTTCTGGGAAGTGCCAGTGCAATTTCATAATGCATGCTGGAAATGCATGTAAAGTTGGCATCCGAACTGTAAGAGACTTTTAAAGTCTGCAAAGCTGCACCTTTCATAGTTTCTGCAATGACGTTCTGGAAAAGTTCTAGTGCAATTTCATAATGCATGCTAGAAATTTGTATAATGTTTGCATTAGAACTCTCAGGAAGTTTTTATGGTTCACAACTTTAGCTTCTCCAATCATGTCTTGGGAAGTGCCAGTGCAATCTCATAATGCATGCTGGAAATGTATGTAAAGTTGGCATCCGAACTGTAAGAGACTTTTAAAGTCTGCAAAGCTGCACCTTTCATAGTTTCTGCAATGACGTTCTGGGAAAGTGCTAGTGCAATTTCATAATGCATGCTAGGAATGTGTATAATGTTTGCATTAGAACTGTCAGGAGGTTTTTATGGCTCACAACTTTATAGCTTCTGCAGTCATGTTCTGGGAAGTGCCAGTGCAATTTCGTAATGCATGCTGGAAATGTGTGTAAAGTTGGCATCCGAACTGTAAGATACTTTTAAAGTCTGCAAAGTCTGCACCTTTCATAGTTTCTGCAATGACGTTCTGGAAAAGTGCTATGCAATTTCATAATGCATGCTAGAAATGTGTACAATGTTTGCTTTAGAACTGTCAGGAGGTTTTTATGGTTCACAACTTTATTGCTTCTGCAGTCATGTTCTGGGAAGTGTCAGTGCAATTTCATAATGCATGCTGGAAATGTATGTAAAGTTGGCATCCGAACTGTAAGAGACTTTTAAAGTCTGCAAAGTCTGCACCTTTCATAGTTTCTGCAATGACGTTCTGGAAAAGTGCTAGTGCAATTTCATAATGCATGCTAGAAATGTGTATGATGTTTGCATTAGAACTGTCAGGAGGTTTTGATGGTTCACAACTTTATAGCTTCTGCAGTCATGTTCTGGGAAGTGCCAGTGCAATTTCATAATGCTTGCCCGAAATGTATGTAAAGTTGGCATCCGAACTGTAAGAGACTTTTAAAGTCTGCACCTTTCGCAGTTTCTGCAATGACGTTTTGGAAAAGTGCTAGTGCAATTTCATAATGCATGCTAGAAATGTGTATAATGTTTGCATTAGAACTGTCAGGAGGTTTTTATGGTTCACAACTTTATAGCTTCTGCAGTCATGTTCTGGGAAGTGCCAGTGCAATTTCATAATGCATGCTGGAAATGTATGTAAAGTTGGCATCCGAACTGTAAGATACTTTTAAAATCTGCAAAGTCTGCACCTTTCATAGTTTCTGCAATGACGTTCTGGAAAAGTGCTATGCAATTTCATAATGCATGCTAGAAATGTGTGCAATGTTTGCATTAGAACTGTCAGGAGGTTTTTATGGTTCACAACTTTAGCTTCTGCAGTAATGTTCTGGGAAGTGCCAGTATAATCTCATAATGCATGATGGAAATGTATGTAAAGTTGGCATGCGAACTGTAAGAGACTTTTAAAGTCTGCAAAGCTGCACCTTTCATAGTTTCTGCAATGACGTTCTGGGAAAGTGCCAGTGCAATTTCATAATGCATGCTGGAAATGTACGTAAAGTTGGCATCCGAACTGTAAGATACTTTTAAAGTTACAAAGTCTGCACCTTTCATAGTTCCTGCAATGACGTTCTGGAAAAGTTCTAGTGCAATTTCATAATGCATGCTAGAAATGTGTATAATGTTTGCATTAGAACTGTCAGGAAGTTTTTATGGTTCACAACTTTAGCTTCTCCAACCATGTCTTGGGAATTGCTTGAAAGTCTGCAAAGTCTGCACCTTTCATAGTTTCTGCAATGACGTTCTGGAAAAGTGCTAGTGCAATTTCATAATGCATACTGAAAATGTATATAATGTTTGCATTAGAACTGTCAGGAGGTTTTTATGGTTCACAACTTTATAGCTTCTGCAGTCATGTTCTGGGAAGTGCCAGTGCAATTTCATAATGCATGCTGGAAATGTATGTAAAGTTGGCATCCGAACTGTAAGATACTTTTAAAGTTGCAAAGTCTGCACCTTTCATAGTTTCTGCAATGGCGTTCTGGAAAAGTTCTAGTGCAATTTCATAATGCATGCTAGAAATTTGTATAATGTTTGCATTAGAACTGTCAGAAAGTTTTTATGGTTCACAACTTTAGCTTCTCCAATCATGTCTTGGGAAGTGCCAGTGCAATTTCATAATGCATGCTGGAAATGTGTGTAAAGTTGGCATCCGAACTGTAAGATACTTTTAAAGTCTGCAAAGTCTGCACCTTTCATAGTTTCTGCAATGACGTTCTGGAAAAGTGCTAGTGCAATTTCATAATGCATGCTAGAAATGTGTATAATGTTTGCATTAGAACTGTCAGGAGGTTTTTATGGCTCACAACTTTATAGCTTCTGCAGTCATGTTCTGGGAAGTGCTAGTGCAATTTCGTAATGCATGGTGGAAATGTGTGTAAAGTTGGCATCCGAACTGTAAGATACTTTTAAAGTCTGCAAAGTCTGCACCTTTCATAGTTTCTGCAATGACGTTCTGGAAAAGTGCTAGTGCAATTTCATAATGCATGCTAGAAATGTGTCTGATGTTTGCATTAGAACTGTCAGGAGGTTTTTATGGGTCACAACTTTATAGCTTCTGCAGTCATGTTCTGGGAAGTGCCAGTGCAATTTCATAATGCTTGCCCGAAATGTATGTAAAGTTGGCATCCGAACTGTAAGAGACTTTTAAAGTCTGCACCTTTCGCAGTTTCTGCAATGACGTTTTGGAAAAGTGCTAGTGCAATTTCATAATGCATGCTAGAAATGTGTATAATGTTTGCATTAGAACTGTCAGGAGGTTTTTATGGTTCACAACTTTATAGCTTCTGCAGTCATGTTCTGGGAAGTGCCAGTGCAATTTCATAATGCATGCTGGAAATGTGTGTAAAGTTGGCATCCGAACTGTAAGATACTTTTAAAGTCTGCAAAGTCTGCACCTTTCATAGTTTCTGCAATGACGTTCTGGAAAAGTGCTAGTGCAATTTCATAATGCATGCTAGAAATGTGTATAATGTTTGCATTAGAACTGTCAGGAGGTTTTTATGGCTCACAACTTTATAGCTTCTGCAGTCATGTTCTGGGAAGTGCTAGTGCAATTTCGTAATGCATGGTGGAAATGTGTGTAAAGTTGGCATCCGAACTGTAAGATACTTTTAAAGTCTGCAAAGTCTGCACCTTTCATAGTTTCTGCAATGACGTTCTGGAAAAGTGCTAGTGCAATTTCATAATGCATGCTAGAAATGTGTCTGATGTTTGCATTAGAACTGTCAGGAGGTTTTTATGGGTCACAACTTTATAGCTTCTGCAGTCATGTTCTGGGAAGTGCCAGTGCAATTTCATAATGCTTGCCCGAAATGTATGTAAAGTTGGCATCCGAACTGTAAGAGACTTTTAAAGTCTGCAAAGTCTGCACCTTTCATAGTTTCTGCAATGACGTTCTGGAAAAGTGCTATGCAATTTCATAATGCATGCTAGAAATGTGTACAATGTTTGCTTTAGAACTGTCAGGAGGTTTTTATGGTTCACAACTTTATTGCTTCTGCAGTCATGTTCTGGGAAGTGCCAGTGCAATTTCGTAATGCATGCTGGAAATGTGTGTAAAGTTGGCATCCGAACTGTAAGATACTTTTAAAGTCTGCAAAGTCTGCACCTTTCATAGTTTCTGCAATGACGTTCTGGAAAAGTGCTATGCAATTTCATAATGCATGCTAGAAATGTGTACAATGTTTGCTTTAGAACTGTCGGGGGGTTTTTATGGTTCACAACTTTATAGCTTCTGCAGTCATGTTCTGGGAAGTGTCAGTGCAATTTCATAATGCATGCTGGAAATGTATGTAAAGTTGGCATCCGAACTGTAAGAGACTTTTAAAGTCTGCAAAGTCTGCACCTTTCATAGTTTCTGCAATGACGTTCTGGAAAAGTGCTAGTGCAATTTCATAATGCATGCTAGAAATGTGTATGATGTTTGCATTAGAACTGTCAGGAGGTTTTTATGGTTCACAACTTTATAGCTTCTGCAGTCATGTTCTGGGAAGTGCCAGTGCAATTTCATAATGCTTGCCCGAAATGTATGTAAAGTTGGCATCCGAACTGTAAGAGACTTTTAAAGTCTGCAAAGTCTGCACCTTTCGTAGTTTCTGCAATGACGTTCTGGAAAAGTGCTAGTGCAATTTCATAATGCATGCTAGAAATGTGTATAATGTTTGCATTAGAACTGTCAGGAGGTTTTTATGGTTCATAACTTTATAGCTTCTGCAGTCATGTTCTGGGAAGTGCCAGTGCAATTTCATAATGCATGCTGGAAATGTATGTAAGGTTGGCATCCGAACTGTAAGAGACTTTTAAAGTCTGCAAAGTCTGCACCTTTCATAGTTTCTGCAATGACGTTCTGGAAAAGTGCTAGTGCAATTTCATAATGCATGCTAGAAATGTGTATAATGTTTGCATTAGAACTGTCAGGAGGTTTTTGATGGTTCACAACTTTATAGCTTCTGCAGTCATGTTCTGGGAAGTGCCAGTGCAATTTCATAATGCATGCTGGAAATGTATGTAAAGTTGGCATCCGAACTGTAAGATACTTTTAAAATCTGCAAAGTCTGCACCTTTCATAGTTTCTGCAATGACGTTCTGGAAAAGTGCTATGCAATTTCATAATGCATGCTAGAAATGTGTGCAATGTTTGCATTAGAACTGTCAGGAGGTTTTTATGGTTCACAACTTTAGCTTCTGCAGTAATGTTCTGGGAAGTGCCAGTATAATCTCATAATGCATGATGGAAATGTATGTAAAGTTGGCATGCGAACTGTAAGAGACTTTTAAAGTCTGCAAAGCTGCACCTTTCATAGTTTCTGCAATGACGTTCTGGGAAAGTGCCAGTGCAATTTCATAATGCATGCTGGAAATGTACGTAAAGTTGGCATCCGAACTGTAAGATACTTTTAAAGTTACAAAGTCTGCACCTTTCATAGTTTCTGCAATGACGTTCTGGAAAAGTTCTAGTGCAATTTCATAATGCATGCTAGAAATGTGTATAATGTTTGCATTAGAACTGTCAGGAAGTTTTTATGGTTCACAACTTTAGCTTCTCCAACCATGTCTTGGGAATTGCTTGAAAGTCTGCAAAGTCTGCACCTTTCATAGTTTCTGCAATGACGTTCTGGAAAAGTGCTAGTGCAATTTCATAATGCATACTGAAAATGTATATAATGTTTGCATTAGAACTGTCAGGAGGTTTTTATGGTTCACAACTTTATAGCTTCTGCAGTCATGTTCTGGGAAGTGCCAGTGCAATTTCATAATGCATGCTGGAAATGTATGTAAAGTTGGCATCCGAACTGTAAGATACTTTTAAAGTTGCAAAGTCTGCACCTTTCATAGTTTCTGCAATGGCGTTCTGGAAAAGTTCTAGTGCAATTTCATAATGCATGCTAGAAATTTGTATAATGTTTGCATTAGAACTGTCAGAAAGTTTTTATGGTTCACAACTTTAGCTTCTCCAATCATGTCTTGGGAAGTGCTTGAAAGTCTGCAAAGTCTGCACCTTTCATAGTTTCTGCAATGACGTTCTGGAAAAGTGCTAGTGCAATTTCATAATGCATGCTAGAAATTTGTATAATGTTTGCATTAGAACTGTCAGGAAGTGTTTATGGTTCACAACTTTATAGCTTCTGCAGTCATGTTCTGGGAAGTGCCAGTGCAATTTCATAATGCATGCTGGAAATGTGTGTAAAGTTGGCATCCGAACTGTAAGATACTTTTAAAGTCTGCAAAGTCTGCACCTTTCATAGTTTCTGCAATGACGTTCTGGAAAAGTGCTATGCAATTTCATAATGCATGCTAGAAATGTGTACAATGTTTGCTTTAGAACTGTCAGGAGGTTTTTATGGTTCACAACTTTATTGCTTCTGCAGTCATGTTCTGGGAAGTGTCAGTGCAATTTCATAATGCATGCTGGAAATGTATGTAAAGTTGGCATCCGAACTGTAAGAGACTTTTAAAGTCTGCAAAGTCTGCACCTTTCATAGTTTCTGCAATTACGTTCTGGAAAAGTGCTAGTGCAATTTCATAATGCATGCTAGAAATGTGTATGATGTTTGCATTAGAACTGTCAGGAGGTTTTGATGGTTCACAACTTTATAGCTTCTGCAGTCATGTTCTGGGAAGTGCCAGTGCAATTTCATAATGCTTGCCCGAAATGTATGTAAAGTTGGCATCCGAACTGTAAGAGACTTTTAAAGTCTGCACCTTTCGCAGTTTCTGCAATGACGTTTTGGAAAAGTGCTAGTGCAATTTCATAATGCATGCTAGAAATGTGTATAATGTTTGCATTAGAACTGTCAGGAGGTTTTTATGGTTCACAACTTTATAGCTTCTGCAGTCATGTTCTGGGAAGTGCCAGTGCAATTTCATAATGCATGCTGGAAATGTGTGTAAAGTTGGCATCCGAACTGTAAGATACTTTTAAAGTCTGCAAAGTCTGCACCTTTCATAGTTTCTGCAATGACGTTCTGGAAAAGTGCTAGTGCAATTTCATAATGCATGCTAGAAATGTGTATAATGTTTGCATTAGAACTGTCAGGAGGTTTTTATGGCTCACAACTTTATAGCTTCTGCAGTCATGTTCTGGGAAGTGCTAGTGCAATTTCGTAATGCATGGTGGAAATGTGTGTAAAGTTGGCATCCGAACTGTAAGATACTTTTAAAGTCTGCAAAGTCTGCACCTTTCATAGTTTCTGCAATGACGTTCTGGAAAAGTGCTAGTGCAATTTCATAATGCATGCTAGAAATGTGTCTGATGTTTGCATTAGAACTGTCAGGAGGTTTTTATGGGTCACAACTTTATAGCTTCTGCAGTCATGTTCTGGGAAGTGCCAGTGCAATTTCATAATGCATGCTGGAAATGTATGTAAAGTTCGCATCCGAACTGTAAGACACTTTTAAAGTCTGGAAAGTCTGCACCTTTCATAGTTTCTGCAATGACGTTCTGGAAAAGTGCTATGCAATTTCATAATGCATGCTAGAAATGTGTACAATGTTTGCTTTAGAACTGTCAGGAGGTTTTTATGGTTCACAACTTTATTGCTTCTGCAGTCATGTTCTGGGAAGTGCCAGTGCAATTTCGTAATGCATGCTGGAAATGTGTGTAAAGTTGGCATCCGAACTGTAAGATACTTTTAAAGTCTGCAAAGTCTGCACCTTTCATAGTTTCTGCAATGACGTTCTGGAAAAGTGCTATGCAATTTCATAATGCATGCTAGAAATGTGTACAATGTTTGCTTTAGAACTGTCGGGGGGTTTTTATGGTTCACAACTTTATAGCTTCTGCAGTCATGTTCTGGGAAGTGTCAGTGCAATTTCATAATGCATGCTGGAAATGTATGTAAAGTTGGCATCCGAACTGTAAGAGACTTTTAAAGTCTGCAAAGTCTGCACCTTTCATAGTTTCTGCAATGACGTTCTGGAAAAGTGCTAGTGCAATTTCATAATGCATGCTAGAAATGTGTATGATGTTTGCATTAGAACTGTCAGGAGGTTTTTATGGTTCACAACTTTATAGCTTCTGCAGTCATGTTCTGGGAAGTGCCAGTGCAATTTCATAATGCTTGCCCGAAATGTATGTAAAGTTGGCATCCGAACTGTAAGAGACTTTTAAAGTCTGCAAAGTCTGCACCTTTCGTAGTTTCTGCAATGACGTTCTGGAAAAGTGCTAGTGCAATTTCATAATGCATGCTAGAAATGTGTATAATGTTTGCATTAGAACTGTCAGGAGGTTTTTATGGTTCATAACTTTATAGCTTCTGCAGTCATGTTCTGGGAAGTGCCAGTGCAATTTCATAATGCATGCTGGAAATGTATGTAAGGTTGGCATCCGAACTGTAAGAGACTTTTAAAGTCTGCAAAGTCTGCACCTTTCATAGTTTCTGCAATGACGTTCTGGAAAAGTGCTAGTGCAATTTCATAATGCATGCTAGAAATGTGTATAATGTTTGCATTAGAACTGTCAGGAGGTTTTTGATGGTTCACAACTTTATAGCTTCTGCAGTCATGTTCTGGGAAGTGCCAGTGCAATTTCATAATGCATGCTGGAAATGTATGTAAAGTTGGCATCCGAACTGTAAGATACTTTTATAGTCTGGAAAGTGTGCACCTTTCATAGTTTCTGCAATGACGCTCTGGAAAAGTGCTAGTGCAATTTCATAATGCATGCTAGAAATGTGTATAATGTTTGCATTAGAACTGTCAGGAGGTTTTTATGGTTCACAACTTTATAGCTTCTGCAGTCATGTTCTGGGAAGTGCCAGTGCAATCTCATAAGCATGCTGGAAATGTATGTAAAGTTGGCATCCGAACTGTAAGAGACTTTTAAAGTCTGCAAAGCTGCACCTTTCATAGTTTCTGCAATGACGTTCTGGGAAAGTGCTAGTGCAATTTCATAATGCATGCTGAAAATGTATATATTGTTTGCATTAGAACTGTCAGGAGGTTTTTATGGTTCACAACTTTATAGCTTCTGCAGTCATGTTCTGGGAAGTGCCAGTGAAATTTCATAATGCATACTGGAAATGTAGGTAAAGTTGGCATCCGAACTGTAAGAGACTTTTAAAGTCTGCAAAGTCTGCACCTTTCATAGTTTCTGCAATGACGTTCTGGAAAAGTGCTATGCAATTTCATAATGCATGGTAGAAATGCGTATAATGTTTGCATTAGAACTGTCAGGAGGTTTTTATGGTTCACAACTTTATAGCTTCTGCAGTCATGTTCTGGGAAGTGTCAGTGCAATTTCATAATGCATGCTGGAAATGTATGTAAAGTTGGCATCCGAACTGCAAGAGACTTTTAAAGTCTGCAAAGTCTGCACCTTTCGTAGTTGTGGCAGCTTCATCGGTACGTTCGTTGCCTGGTATGCACAGGAGTTCCTTGTATGCGCTGGGTACCAAGCAAAAGTTTAAAGAAAGTTGTCTGATCATTATTCCACTGGCAAGGCACACTCGCTCTCCGTACAACAAGGTTCTTTGATATCTGTATGTTACATATGGCTTGTAGGCAACTGAATGAGACAGTGGTAATGACTAAAAACCTGATGTGATGCTCTAGGATGTAATTCAGTGCTAACATTACACCATAGACTTCGGCGTTGAAGATTGATAACACGTTTGGTAGGCGGTACGATCTTGTAGAAGTCTCGGTTACCATCGCACATGAAACCCCTGTACTGGTCTTCGAGCCGTCCGTATAAAAGGCTACATGCTCTCCAAAGCTTTGCTTTAGTGCAAGAAATTCCTCCTGTAGCATCACAGGCGGAGTACCCTGTTTCTTATATTTAGTTAATGAAGAGTTATGCTGTGGTGGTGGGTGTCACGAGGGAGCTCTTCCGCTACATTCTACAACCGGACAACTATATCCAAAGAAACCATATGATTCAACCCCGTGCTGAATACGCATGCCAAGTGGTGGGACATCCGCAGGACTATGAAACTAGTACCTTTGATACTCGGCAGAGCTGGATGACACGGGTATTCCCTTACTTTTAATGCATCCAAGCTAGGTAGAATCTGTGTCATTCCAATGACCACCCATTACGTTTCACGTAGAGACTTTCGACTGGCGAGGTGTGGAATTCTTCCAGAACCAGTGTCAGCCCAAGGTGGTGAATGGAGTCTAGACATCTCAGGACAGATTGACGTGCTGAGCTGTAAACCACAGAGACATAGTCAAGTTTGGAGCGAATAATTTATATGTAGATTCGGTGTAGAGCTTCTCGATCTGCTCCCCACGGTCTGTGCGACAGCACTTTCAGGTGATTTAAGGATTTCGTGCACTTCGTGCTGAGACGTTTGATATGACATGAGATGGTGAGCTTTATATCAAAGACAATACCTCAGAATATACACTCTGACTTGACTGTTAAATCATGCCCATTAATTTTTAACCAGGGTTGAGGCTTTACCCTCTCGCTTTGGAAAATGGAACACATACTGTTTCGTCTGATGAGATCTTAAAATCATTTTCAGCGGCCCATTTGCTTAACTTGTTTATAGTGAGCTGCAACTGTCTTTTCGCGCCGACCGGCGTCAATGCAACTGCATGATATTTGAAAATTGTCCACGTACAAGGAATAATTGACAGAAGGGGGGACGACCTTAGCAATGGAATCCGTTTCAACAATAAACAGTGAGACAACAACAACACACAGCACAGAGCCTTGTGGAACACCGTTTTCCTGTAAAAATGGGTGTTGCAAGGCCGTGCCAAGTTGAACCCTGAATGTCCTGGATCCCTTCTAGAAAGTCAGCGATGCAACACAGCATACGACCACTGATTCCAAAGGAGCATAGGTCTCGCAAGAAACCATAGCACCATGCGGTATCATAAGGTTTTTCTGAGCCAAAAAAGAAAGACAGGCAATCCTGCCTTCTGACAAATGATTCCCTGATAAGTGTTTCCAGTTACACAACATGGCCAGTAGTTGAGCACGCACCCCGGAACCCACACTGGTACCAGTCTAGACAGTCGCTTTCCTCAATATAATATACGAGATGATTGTTCACCATACGCTCAAAAGTTTTGCCAAGACAACTTGTGAGTGTTATAAGCCTATAGATTGATGGATTTGATGGATCTTTCCCTGGCTTTAAGAGAGGGATAATAGTTGCAACATTCCAAAGGGCATGGAAAATGTACTTCTTGCCACACCACATTAAAGAATTCAAGAAGACCCTGTTTGTATGTACATATGTAGTTCGAGGTTTTCTGGCACAAGGGCTACTTTGGCCAAAGAACACAGTCATTGATGAAAAAAATTCATGGAATATGTAATGAATGATTCGTTTAAATTCAGATAGACATTAAAATGTATGCGTATATGTAAAACTTATCTCTAGAGGTGAAGACTAAAAGACTTATATACCCTGTAAAATCTTGATAAAATCTAAAGACCTTAGAACATTCAGGTGAGGTATGATGGGCTCGTTGCCAAGCAAAAGTGAGGGTGAGATGGTATGCAATACCGATAGATGATGATGATGATGATTGAATTTTCATGGCGCAAGAGCAACAAGGGCCAAAAAGCGCCAAGACTGTGGTAGTGAATGTAACAAATTAGGTTAACAACAATGATGTTTTAAATGATTAAGTTAAAGGTAAAACATGTAAAATGTGGCACAAACATGACTCTATAACATAAGAGATAGACAATTATAGTGCACTGAGAAACCCGATATCCCTAAAAATGCTAAGAGTTCTTGAGGGAGGTACAAGAGGTTCATCACCCAGCAAAAGGGCCGGATGTGGTGGTGTGTGATCTCGATAAAATTCAAGAAAATATTGGCGACGATGAGGCTCGTGTGATGAACAGCTGATCAGGATCGGTAGAACAGAGAGTTGCACCCCACTGCTCAGACACTGGGGTGCATCCTTCCTGCGTAGCAGAAAACCATGTGTCAAGTGTATGTGTCCTATCCTGAGTCGGCTCAAAATTACTTCATGTGAACCGTTTTTGAAAGAGAAAGTGGAGCGGCCTATATTAGCCTTATTAGTGAGATTGTGTTAAAATATTACTTTTCGCGTTGATATGTCTCCTGTGTATAACATTTACTCTGTGTATTTTTCTTCTTTTTCTTCTGGCGCGAGAAGCTCGTCCTTCGTTCCCTTCCTGGTTATCACGAGATCGAGTACGGAAGTGTCTCTCATACTTGGACAAAAAGAACGATGCTGTGGTATTACCACTAGCTTCTACACCTGATGCGTATCTGCCAACAGCTTGTTCATTTCCAGAGAATCCCAGTCTTGTTGCTGTGTTTGTTGCAGATAAAGAACTTGAAAAGGAATCACCACGGAGAGCTGCGAGTTCATTGCCGGGTATGCCAACATGGCTCGGCACCCAGCAGAACACTATGGGAAGACCTTTATTGGTAGCTCTGAATGCCAGACATTGTGCACGCTGGACAAGGAGTTTTTTCTGTGTGTATGGAGGCTATATATGACTTGCAAACAGTTGAGGGAGTCCCCATATATAACCAATGATTTGATGTCATGTTGTATGATGTGATTTAAGACTAAAATTACACCGTATACTTCAGCACTGAAGATAGAAGATGCTTTCTAGTGGTATCCGCACAAGTACGAGTGGTGTCTGTACGATCTTTCCTGGAGATATTGCAGTGACTGATAGGATTTTCATGTTTTGCATTCAAGTACGTTGTTTGCAAGTACTTCTTGCAAACAAAAACAGAGTGTCTTACCTGTGAAAAAGATTAACATCACTTATGTTGGAAGTGACAGTTCCACTGGGGAACTGACTGACCTCTAACATGTGTGTTACAAAGCAAATATACCAGGAAGTAGCGGCTCAGGATGTGTCCTAATGCGTGAACATGACTTATCATACCTTTTTGGTGCAGTTACTTTCTGCCTCGGAGCTTTCCTTCTGGCTTCTGCCAGCTATTTGTCGAGATGTCAGGAAGTGAGCCGCTGTCAGACAAGCCAGCTTTCTGCTTTTTTGTGGTTGTGAGCTCATACCTCCTAAAGACAGTTTGGAGTTCGAGTCCCTATCATTCCACTCCATGGTACCTTCTATGGGGGAATGTGAAGCAGTACCATAGCCGCCCTGCTCTTTGGGGGTGCAGTAAAAGTGTCCGTTTGCTCTTCATGTGAGTTTGGTGCTGATTCCGTAATGTCAGTTTCAGTTGAAACTGTTGAGATTGTTGACTTTTCTTATATTGCAGCTGCAAATGACTTTTCGAAAATGAACGGAGATGCTTTCTTTCTCGCTTCTGGGTAAGTAAAGTTTCGTATTACCTTGATATGGAGTATTTCTTTTTTAACCTTCCATTTCGGACATGATCGAGAGTGTGCTGGATCATCCCCTGAACAGCTAACACAACGACAAAAATCCGTACGGTCTTTTGTTTCATGTTGATGTTGGGAACAGCGCACACAACAAGGCGAACCACGACAAGCATCAGCCGCATGTGCGAATTTATTACATCTGATGCAGCGAAGTGGATTTGGAATGTACGGCCTAACGTCTGCTGAGAGGTATCTGATCTGAAGCTTCTCTAGAAGAGCACGTTGGTCAAAAGTTACTACTAAGTTCCTTGTGGCGATATGCTCGTTATTCTTCCGGATTTTTATCTTTTGCACGTCAGTGACCTAATGTTCCTTTAGATTTATCGAGATTTCTTCCACTGGCACATCTATCATTTCTGAAACGGATATAACTCCTGTGCAAATATTTAGTGTTTTGTGTAAGGAGGCTGCAACGAGTGTCCCCATCAATACTTTGGCATTCAGTATGTAGTTGAGTCTGCTTCAATGAATCTGCTGCAATCTGGCAAACTTATTACCGACCTCTACAAGAAGCCAACCAATAAACGTCAGTACCAACACTTCCAGAGTCACTACCCAAACTTCCAAAAAAGGAATATACCGTAAGGCCAATTTACACGCCTTAAAGTAGCACAGAAGTCATTTTTAACACCCAGTTTTCTTCCTATAAAACTGTTAAGTAGGCCAGTAAGATGCACCATGCGGAGTAATTTACACCACAGAGTCATAATTATCGCAGAAATTGAATTTAAAATACGCCGCAAAAAGCGACCGTGCGCAACGGTGGTGAAGAGCAGTACCAGCCTGTGATCTGCCTGGAACCTCGCGCTGACGCTATAAGGAGAACGCTCGCTGATTGGCCTAGACAAATGTTGTCTGCTACTCCGCTGTCGTCTGCTACTCGGCTGTTCGGGGTTCTGATAAAGCCTTTCTCCTTGCTCGGTAATGCTTCGGCCGCTCCTTCTATCCCCAATTCTCCGGGAAAACTGGCAAAACAGGTTTACGGCGGCAAAGGGACAAGGCGCTGACCCCCACTGACCGGCAAACGAGAACGAGTCTCCTTATGCCGTCATCGGTGACGTGCCGTCATCGGTGACGTGCCATCATACCTCCTCATCCTCGTTATAGCTGGAGTGGCGAGTTAAGGGTGAACGCGCGGAGCTACGTTTATGTGAGTTGTTTTCTGGGAAACAAATTGCACACATCAAAACCTTTCGCGCTATTCGGTATAATGACACACACACTTTCATCACATGTCTTAATCTGAAAATTTTTTGGATGGCCCTCTGTACTCCTTTAAGCGCATATGATCAAACGATACCGGTGTTCTTCGGCGTGCTAGAGAAATGTCAATTGACTTTCAGAAACGCAATTATCGGCCCAAACTGATAGAGAACGCTCTATTAAAATGTAGTTTTTTTTCGCAGAGATATACATTGCTCTCCCATCAGCCTATTAAACAGCGCGATGATATCGCTTTCGTCAGCGTGTGCAACAAAACCTTGAACAGCACTAGATAAATTTTTGAACGTCATCTGAACATACTGCACAGCGATGAAACACTGATATTTTTCCAACTGCTCCAGTTGTAACTTTCCGCAGGTCGCGCAGTATTCACAACATCCTCACCTCCTCGCGCTTAATGCGGCAGCAACCCGGTTGCTCTCCTTGCAATAAAACACGCTGTCAAACATGCCATTTCATAAACCCATGTACATCTATCTCTGGCAACGCTAATTCCTTTACATTCAAGATGCGACACTCTTTACACTGCAATTCATTTAATTTATGCTATTTGATTATGTGCAAAGATGCACCGTCCAATATATTGGTGAAACATCAAACTCCATGCGAGAAAGATTTTATGGCCACAAATCTGACATAATCAATAATCGCCCCACCCCTGTCTCTGTACACTTTGCATCGGGGCATGATTTTAATACTCATCTATCAATTGCACTCCTTGAATCCGGATATGCAAATGACATAAAACGAAAAAATCACGAATCCTACCAGATCTCTAAGTTGTGCTCCCTTCAGCCACATTGGTTAAACATATACGCTGGCCCGTTACCGTTGTTGACTTTTTAATTATGCTTCAAGTGGGTCGTCCTTTGTTATCCAGGAAGTGTGGGTGTTGGGGTTGGATGTGTTTGCAGGCCGGGCAGCGCGGCCGGCTGGAGATCGCGGAGCGACCTTGAGCCTTCCCCGAAACTCCCGAGTACAAGGAGCATCGAAGGGATCGCCTTGCGTTTTTCGGCTGTCCACGCTCTGAACTTTCCCCTGTTATGGCCCTGGGTTGTAGTTTTCTTTTTGGTCTTGTCCGGCCTGCTTCGCTTGTTACTTATTTTACCTATTGTTTTTTCAACTCCCTCGGCTAGATGAGTGTCTTCGATTGTGTTTTTGCTTTTCTATTTCCCTTTCTCCCTCCCTTTCTACTGGGATATATATGTCCTGTTGTAGGGCTACTCTTTAACCTGATGAAGTGCAGGCTCTGCACGAAAGCCTTGTTCATGTTAATTGTAATAAAGTGTTCCTACCCGTTTTACCTTCCCTCAGCGTACACACTTCACTAGTATGTCCCCACATATCATTTTCTTGATTTGCGTGATATTCTTTCAAAGCGATCGCGCAGCCTTTTCAATAAAGGATGGTGACATTTTCCCCAATGGAATGCATTTTCATTTCTGTCTTTGCTGGTATACATAAGAATTATGTACTTTGCGCTGTAGCCCTTGGATACAACTGATATCATCGGCCCGCGGCTGCGATCTTTGAAAGATTTGAATTTCTAACGATGCAGGTTCGATCCATAAAGATTCCTTGAAGTCGCCCACACTTCATGCCCCCATGCTAGGGTTGATCAAAAAGTTCCCGGACGAGCCCTATAAAAAATGCAACCAGATCATCTATGCAAATTTCTGCTCCTTCAAAGTAGTCTCCTTGGGCACCTACACATCACTCCCAGCGCCGCTGCCATTGTCGGAACGCTTCCTATAAGTCTTGTTCTTCCAGCTGCTGAAGCACCTTCTGCGATTCCACCTGGATCGTCTGGACGTCGTCAAATCGGCGGCCCTTTAGCTGCGACATCGGCTTAGGGAATAGAAAGAAGTCGCAGGGGGCCAAGTCCGGCGAATACAGGGGGTGGGGAGCGACGATCATGCCGTTACATACATGGAACTCCTGTGTTTCGCAATATCGCAAATGTCGAAGAAAACGAAGAAAATGCAAAAGTTTCCGCCCTGCTGCTTGTGGATGGTTTTCCTGACCGTTTATCGTCGTCCAGTGGTTCTGAGACTTCTAAAACGTGGGTGCCACTCAAAACACGTTGTCCGGCTCACTGATTTATCGACATAGGCCTGCTGAATCATCTCAAACGTCTCCATTGCAGATTTCTCAGGTGAGAAACACACAAAACTTGACACAAAACTTGACACAAAACACAAACTTACACAAAACTTGATATTTGTTCTCTGCTCATGTTTCATGTTCATGACGAAATCGCAGATGGGGTCCTGTCTGTGACCAGAAAATTGCTAATAACTCTGGTCCCTGAGCAGATAAGGTAACACCACGCGGAACGCTGATTGCTCAGGGTCACATCTCCCAGAGGGGCCACCGCACCCTTGTGCTACCCTCTGTCAGTCAACAATAAAATCAGACCGGGAACCTTTTGATCAACCCTCGTATGTGCGAAGGTCCCATAGTTGTTACAACCCATCAGCCGGGGCTTGGCCAAGACGCCGGCTGCCACCGTTGAAGGCTTCTACCCTTCACCATAAATTCCCTTGGCATGGTACGGTTAACTCTTGGGCCTGGGGGCTAGAGTCCGCGATGGCGCAACTGACTAAACGCCAGCCGAAGTTGGTGCCCCCTGCGGGGTGCTCTCAGGAAGTGCTAGTGTAATTTCATAATGCATGCCGAAAATGTACGTAAAGAAACAACCAGGACACTTTTAAACTTCACAACACCACACATTGAATACATTCCACAATAATATTCTTAAAACTGTTACTTGGAATTCATAATGCATGCTCGAAATACAGGGTGTTCAAAATTAAGCTTTCACTAGCACTTGATAAACAGGCGAACAAAAGAAAACTGGTGCTATTTTTCTGTTCCTTGAGTAAGAAACAGGTGCTACATAATTAGCAGCACCTGTTTCTTACACAACTAGCGTAAAGTTATCATCCGGTTTCCTGTCATCGCTGTGTTTGCGTAGCGCTCGTGAAAGCTTAATTTTGAACACACTGTATACGTTGTAGCAGCCGACAGGCTGTATTATTTCTCGAAAACCGACTTCCTTCGCGGCCCCCGCTTCTTCACAGACACACGCTGTGCCAGACCGATCACGTGAACCCGCGACACTGTAAATTTCTTCGAACTCGCGTGGTCGCCTGGCATGCGTGGTCTGCCTCTCGGACGCGGTGTAACCTGACACCCGGTTTGCGCGTCACGAGGGGGCAGTCTGGACTGGGGTTCCGAAGGAAGCGGACGCTAAAATAAACACGGCTCATAACGTAAAAGAAATTGTCTGTCTTCTGTGACTCCAAATTCAATCTTACAACTGGTGACCCTCTACACTTCGCAACAAATTGGTTCTCGAAAACCGACTTCCTTCGCGGCCCCCGCTTCTTCACAGACACACGCCGTGCCAGACCGATCACGTGAACCCGCTACACTGTAAATTTCTTCGAACTCGCGGGGTCGCCTGGCATGCGTGGTCTGCCTCTCAGACGCGGTGTAACCTGACACCCGGTTTGCGCGTCACGAGGGGGCAGTCTGGACTGGGGTTCCGAAGGAAGCGGACGCTAAAATAAACACGGCTCATAACGTAAAAGAAGTTGTCTTTCTTCTGTGACTCCAAATTCAATCTTACAACTGGTGACCCTCTACACTTCGCAACAAATTGGTGACTCCGGACTTGGAACTTTTGTGCACCTTCTCTACACGCTTCTCTGCTCATCATCGTCCGCCCTGTGATTCTGGATTACGCTCCACTTCGCTTGGCTCCTTCCGATTTCTACTTAGTCGCCTTCGCTCCTTCATCCGCCACACATCGCCATGCCTGGTGACACCGAACCCGCCAATGGTACCGCAGCCCAGACTCCCGCCCAGACTCCAGCTCACGAACATCATATTCAAGCCGTGAGTTTGAAACTTCCCCAGTATTGGCCGTCTGATCCCGAACTTTGGTTGTGCCAAGTCGAAGCACAATTCCGCGCACGTGGAATTTGCATGCGGATCACCAAATACGGACATGTAATTAGTGCTCTGCCACCGGAGATTGCTGCAGAAGTGCGCGACATTATCGTGTCACCTCCTCCGCACAACCCGTACGACAAAGTGAAAGAGGACTTGATTCGACGGACAGCAGCGTCGGAACAACGACGTCTTCAACAGCTCCTCATCGCGGAGGAACTAGGTGACAGGAAGCCGTCGCAACTTTTGCGACGCATGCAGCAACTTCTTGGCTCCAACACACTGGACAACACGATTCTGCGTGAGTTGTTTTTGCAGCGCCTGCCATCGCAAGTGCGCATGGTGCTTACAGCAGCAGGCGATATCAGCATCGATGACCAGGCACGTCTCGCTGACCGTATCTTGGAACTTTCGATTCAGTCAACATCTCCGATCGCGTCGGTCGACGCAGCCGCAGCGTCGAGCTCAAGCACCGGTGCGTCACACACGCCACCTATTCAACAGGTTGTGCCAGTGTCCGAATCTATCGCAGCACTTACGACCAACGTCCAGCAACTACAGAGCACTGTAGCACACTTGACAAACATGGTCGCCAATATGCAAGGATTCGTCCGTACGACACGCCAACCCGGTCGAACACCATCGCGGTCCCGTCGCACTCGCTCAGCTTCACCGGCCGCCAACAGTACCATGTGCTGGTACCACCGCACCTTTGGTGACGCCGCCCAACGTTGCCGCCCACCCTGTGCAAGATCGGGAAACGCAACTCCCAGCCACTAACGACGGCTGGTGCTGCCGGGGAATGTGAAAGCCGTCTCTTCTTCGTTGCTGATAAGTGCTACGGTACGAGATTCCTTGTGGACACTGGTGCTGACGTAAGCATCATCCCGCCGACCCCACAAGACCGTCGTTTGCGCTCTCCAGAGTACAAGTTGCGCGCAGTGAACCACTCTGCCATCGCCACTTACGGAGAACGTTCACTGACTCTGAACCTAGGACTTCGCAGAACATTTCAGTGGATATTCGTTATTGCTGATCTACCCCACGCCATTCTCGGTGCCGACTTTCTCAAGTTCTTCGATCTCCTCGTTGACGTACGCCGGAAGAGGCTCGTGGACAATTCCACCACCCTGAGCATCTGCGGCGTGCCATCTGCTTACTCCCCCATCGGATCTACGTTTCTCCTCCCTTCGACATCTACTCGATTCTCATCTCTTCTGCGAGACTTTCCTGATGTTGTGCGTGCTACACCATCTCCTACGCCAGCGCGTCACAACGTCACTCACCACATCGTGACGAGCGGTCCGCCTGCACACGCTCGTCCAAGACGCCTCCCTGCTGAACGTCTTGCGATTGCTAAGCGTGAATTCGACCATATGTTGGAGATGGGTATCGTTCACACGTCTTCCAGCCCATGGGCATCCCCCCTGCATATGGTCCCCAAAAAGAATCCTGGCGACTGGAGGCCGTGTGGAGACTACCGTGCGTTGAACAACATCACCGTTCCGGACAGATATCCAGTCCCACATATCCAAGACTTCACATCTCATCTACATGGTGCCACAATGTTTTCCAAGATTGACCTCATGAAGGCCTACTTCCAAATCCCGGTAGAGTCTGCAGACATTCCCAAAACGGCCATCATAACACCTTTCGGTCTCTTTGAGTATGTCCGTATGCCATTTGACCTACGTAACGCCGTTCAGACCTTCCAGAGATTCATCGACGATGTGTTACGCGGACTCGACTTCTGCTTCGCGTACGTCGATGACATCCTGGTCGCCAGCACGTCAGAAGAAGAGCATGAACATCACCTTCGCTTGCTTTTCCAACGACTGCAGGACAACGGCGTAGTGATCAACGCCGCTAAATGCATCTTCGGCGTAGATGCATTGGAATTCCTTGGCCATCGCATTGATGGACACGGCATAACACCGCTGCCAGAGAAAGTCGATGTCATCAAAGACTTTCCCCTACCATCGACCCGTCGAAAGCTGCGAGAATACTTGGGACTTGTGAACTTCTACCGACGGTTCATTCCTCACTGCGCCCAAATTCTCGAGCCTCTTCACAACCTCTTGACGAGCTAACGCAATCCAACCAGTGCCGTGGAATGGAACCCTCAAGCGAAAAATGCGTTCGACCTAGCAAAACAAGCCCTTTCCGATGCCGTACGATTGGCCCACCCTCGTCCTGGTGCTCCAACGTGTCTCATGGTTGACGCTTCGCACAAAGCTGTCGGAGCCGCACTTCACCAACGAGATGACTATGGACATTTGCAACCACTCGGATTCTTCTCCAGGAAGATGAAACCTGCTGAAACCAGATACAGCACATTCGGCCGCGAATTGCTCGCAGTGTATCTGGCTGTCAAGCATTACCGTCATTTCCTGGAGGGACGTTAGTTTACCATCTTTACTGACCACAAGCCCCTCACATTTGCCATCAAGTCCGGCAGTTCCAATCATTCACCACGAGAACTTCGTTACATGTCCTTCGCGAGTGAATTCACCACCGACATCCAGCATATCGGCGGAAGTAGCAACGTCGTTGCCGACGCGTTATCGCGCCTCGACGTCAACGCCATCGCTGCTTCCCCGTCTCCCGCTGTCGATTTCGCTGCCATGGCTACAGCGCAACGTGAGGACATCGAGTTGGAAGCCTTCCGAAATTCACTTTCCACCAACTGCCAGGAAGTCGCCCTACCTGTGTCCGCACAAACGCTCATTTGTGACATGTCGACAGGAACACCACGTCCATTCGTACCTGCTGGATTCCGACGCCAAGTGTTCGACTCGCTGCATTCCCTTTCGCATCCTGGGATTCGTGCAACGCAGCGTCTAGTCACAATTCCCCCCAAAGTCCAAAGTGCAAAGGCACACCGTCACACCCTTGTCACGTTTCATACCGCCAGACAAACGATTTGACCAAGTCCATATCGATATCGTTGGACCTCTACCGTCATCTGGCGGACGCAGTTACCTGCTCACGATGGTCGATCGTTTCACCGGCTGGTTGGAAGCTGTGCCTATACCTGACATCAGTGCCTTCATGTCGGGGTGGATATCACACTTTGGCGTTCCCTCCACAGTCACGACGGACCGTGGACGCCAATTTGAATCCCGTCTGTTCCAAGCACTTTGCAGGACGCTAGGAACGAATCATATCCACACGACAGCCTACCACCCTTCTGCCAATGGGATGGTGGAACGATTTCACCGGCAACTCAAGGCGTCCCTTCGAGCTACTGAGGATCAATCCCACTGGCTGGAACGATTGCCGCTCGTGCTGCTCGGTCTCCGTTCAGCTCTCAAGCAAGATCTTGGCTGCAGCGTGGCCGAACTCGTCTATGGAACGTCACTTCGCTTACCTGGCGAATTTTTCGTTCCCGTACCCTCAGACGCAGTTCCCGACCCCACCTGCTACGTCACGCGACTGCAGTCCGCTCTACAAGATCGTCGACCGAAACCCCCACGACAACCAGACCGCCGCACCGTGTTCATCGATGAAAACATGAACACGTGTACACACGTTTTCGTTCGGCACGATGCAACTCGCAAGCCATTGCAACAACCGTACGACGGACCATATCGCGTCATACAGCGACGAGACAAGTATTTCGTTATTTCCATCAACGGTCACGAAGACACAGTCTCCGTCGATAGGCTAAAGCCGGCGCACATCGACATCACGCCGCATGGGACTCCTCCGCCTATGACAATTGTGAGTGTGACACGCTCAGCTGCCCGCCGTCAGACTCTCCGTCGTGTGCACTGGTCACCACAACTGACAACTTCATGCTGACAACTTTGCATCATGACTCTCAACTATTCAACTATTCTACTCTCTATTCAACTCTCAACTATGCAGTGCAATATTTCATGTTAAATTATTTAATCATGTTATTTCTCGAGCATTCGTACGAATTTACTATATAGTGTATATATTCGCAATGTACTATGTTTTTCTTTTTTTTTCGCAGTTTCACGCTATAAGGGACCGAAAGTCTTCCCCTTCTAGTTTGAACAACGACCTTTTTCTATATCGTTCACTTGTTCACTAGGAGGGGGACCCTTGTAGCAGCCGACAGGCTGTATTATTTCTCGAAAACCGACTTCCTTCGCGGCCCCCGCTTCTTCACAGACACACGCCGTGCCAGACCGATCACGTGAACCCGCGACACTGTAAATTTCTTCGAACTCGCGGGGTCGCCTTGCATGCGTGGTCTGCCTCTCGGACGCGGTGTAACCTGACACCCGGTTTGCGCGTCACGAGGGGGCAGTCTGGACCGGGGTTCCGAAGGAAGCGGACGCTAAAATAAACACGGCTCATAATGTAAAAGAAGTTGTCTTTCTTCTGTGACTCCAAATTCAATCTTACAACTGGTGACCCTCTACACTTCGCAACAACGTAAAGTCTGCATGAGGACTGCCAGGAGGCTTTCAGAGTTAAAAAAATTTATAGCTTCTGCACTTATGTTCTGGGAAGTGCTAGGGAAGTGCCCCCCCCCTTATCTTGCTCTCAAATCATTACTGACGTGGAATACATCCAACTGCATTCAATAGAAATGCAGCTGCGTAGCGCGTTAACCTTTTTCTTCTGCCGAACCAGAGCGTATGGCAGTTTTCTAAAGTCTTTCACCGAGGTACCATGTAAGAACAGCTCCAGTATATGCTCTGCCCAGCTCACACCTAAAATAAATCAGCCTACATTTGATGTACCTTACCGTCAGGCGATTTTGTTACCCTTCCAACCATTACTATATCAGTGCTATACTGCTGCATTCGACTTGATCTGGACATTCTGTGTAGTGGAATAATATCTTGCGATATCCCACTCATTACACAATATGTGGATGACACCGTGAAGCTGTCGTTGGCACGGTAAAAGGGGACCGATAAGAAGACACGTAGCACAAAGACGTCTTTGCTCAGCGAGGTTTACTTTGCGACTAAAAAACTAATGCCTTTTCCTGGGGTCCAGAGACCTCCAAGCTCGAACAAGTAAAAAACAAGAAACGCAGTTAAGACACAGGAAAAAAAGGGAGACAGTTTCCCCTCTACTTCCAGGGAAACTGGAGTTCCGTGCCCCCCTTCTCCTGGGTGCGTCATGACAGCCACTTGTCACTCCGTGTCGCAGCCGTCCAGCTGCAGACCCGTTTTTGGCCGAACACAGTTTTACAACATCTTCCCCCCCCCCAAAAAAAAAGAGCATGCAAAGATTGCTCATTTAAGAGGGTGTGGGCGACTCTGAGGCCTCCAGGGATACAGTAGCTGCGCGGGCCGCCTTGTGAAAGTCCCTCTCGGCATCTTCACAGTGTAGGCCCGTACGTGCCCGTCCCTTCCAGGGTGTCTGGCAACAATGCGCACCGTTCTCCACATGTGTCGTGGCACATTATCCTCTCGAAGGATAGCGAGGTCCCCTTCTTTCAGTGATTTTGACTTGCGGTCCGGCGTTAAATGGGCTGACCGCAGCTCTAGGAGGTATTCCTTTTGCCAGCGCTGCCAGAAGTTGTTCATTAAGCGTTGTCTGTATTTCTGTGATGCAGTGGTGAGTGGAAGCTGCTGGCGTTGCTTCAACTTCTGGCAAAGCTGTCAGCCTTTTCCCGATAAGGAAGTGCGCTGGTGTTAGCGCCACAGGCTCGCTGGCATCCGCGTGGATATAGGTTAAAGGACGGGAGTTGATTGATGCCTCGATGTCCACCAATACAGTCATAAGCTCTTCGAAGGTGAGGCTCAGCCTGCCGAGAACTTTCCGAAGTGAACTCTTTACTGTGCGCACCATCCGCTCCCACCATCCCCCCCACCAGGGTGCCCACTCCACAATGATATGAAAATGCTGCAAAGCTGCACCTTTCATAGTTTCTGCAATGACGTTCCGGGAAAGTGCTACTGCAATTTCGGACCGGCATAGTCAAGCCCTACAACGTTAAAGGGATGACTCTGGTCGACTCGCTCTTTCGGGAGGGGCGCAGTAGGAGCACTGGCAGGTTCCAATCGGCACCTTCGACAAATAAGACACTTGAAAATTGTCCGTTTCACCACCTGCCGGGCGCTAGGAATATTTCTCACGAATATCAGACAGCGTAGACTGTAGTCCACCATGCAACGTTCGTAGGTGAGCAGCGTTTACGATCAGCGTGGTCACATCACTGTCTTTTGGAAGAAGAATTGGGTGTTTCGTTTCTTCTGAAATGTTGGCGTAGTGCAGACGTCCCTTCACTCTTAGACATCCATTGTCATCTATGTAAGGTTGAAGGTCGGCGATCGATGAGCCACGTTGCACCTGACCCTCGTGTTCTAGATGACGGATTTCGTTCGCGTAGCAGTTGATCTGAGCCTGCTTGATCCACAGGATTTCCGCTCTGTTGATTTCAGCTGTGGTCAAAAACGTTTCAGACGCGAGAAGTTGTCTCCGACACTTGTTAACAAACCGTAGTAACCACGCGGTGACTCGAAGTAACTTTGTGTAGGAGCTGAAATCTGACACTGTCGTCAACGGTGGTGGTGCAACCACGGTGGTCATGACGATGACCTCTTGTCGTCGTTTTTCTATTTCAACAGGCTGTAGATTTTCCGTGCTGTGAGCTTCCTGGCGAGGCCAATGTTCTTCTTGTTCTGAAAGCCAGCTCTGCCACCACAGTTGACTGTCACGTAGTGTTTCGACTGTTTCTCCGCGTGTCAGTGCGTCCGCCGGATTTTGAGAGCCAGGGCAATGATTCCACGCGTCCGGGTCACTCAGCGACTGTACCTCGGACACTCTATTTGCGACGAATGGCTTCCAGGCATTGGCAGTCCCGCGAATCTAACAGAGCGTAATTGTGGAATCTGTCCAGCAGTACACGGGCAGCTTTTCAGCAAGGAAGGATGTCCGCAAGAATGACGCCATTCGTGCCCCAATCACTGCTCCCATGAGTTCAAGTCGAGGTAACGTTAGTTTCTTCAGCGGTGGAACACGAGATTTCGCAAACACTAGGTTGACGCTGACCTGCCTATCGTTGTCTTCTGCTACGAGGTAGGCACATGCGCCATAGGCTAGCGGACTTGCGTCGGTGAATACGTGAAGTTGGAGATTTTCCACCCGTCTTATTCCCGTCATTAGGTATCGCGGAGCAGTTATATGGTTGGTAGGTTTCTCAGCTCTGAACTCCATGATCTCCAGTCAGCCAGTGTGCCGTCTGGTAAACGATCGTCCCAATCCAAACCGATCTCCCAAAGACGCTGAAATAAGATCTTCACGCGGATGAAGTACGGTACGAGAAATCCGAGAGGGTCAAATACCCGTGCCGACATCTGAAGTACGGAACGTTTCGTATTCCGTAGGATGGTGAGGACCTCCAGTAAGTGTTCACCCGAGAACCTGAAGCAGTCGTTCTTGTGGTCCCAAACTATTCCAAGTACTTTGGAAACTTCTCCCGCTTTTATATTGTTCTCGGGTTCCGTTATTGATGGAGCTGCAGTGGAGCTCGGGCCGTTGATATACTTCTGTAGCTCCGTCGAATTCGAACTCCATTTCGTTAGGTTCATGCCGGCTTCCGCCATCAAGGCTTGAGCTGTGTCCTTTATTGTCTTTGCCTCCTCCACTGTAGAGGCGCCCGCGAGAAGGTCGTCTACGTAGAACGAGCGCTCCAAAATCGCCGCGACGTGCGCTTGGTCATCCCGCGCATTCCTGAGATGGTATTGTAAGGTGGCTCCTAGAAGAAATGGGCTAGTGGTTGTCCCGAATGGCACCCGTGTCATGCGCCATTCCTCCACCGCCGGGAACGGATGGTTGACTGTCGGCACGTCAGCAAACCACAGGAATCGCAGAGCGTCGCGATCTGCTTCGTTAATGGCGATCTGAAGGAAGGCCTTCTCGATATCGGCTGTCAGGGCAATTGCGTTCATCCTGAACCGGAGTAATACTGGAACTAAGTCGGAGTTGATCTTGGAACCCCTCTCCAGATGGTCCTTGAGGGAACTTGATTTACTGGCATGCGACGATGCGTCGAAGACCACTCGGAGCCGGGTGGATGATGAGTCAGGCTTTATAACCGCTCGATGTGGCATGTAGTACACACGCCCATGTGTTCCAGTGGCGTCCGGAGCCTTTTCAGCATGACCTCGTTTCAGGTACCCCCTGACAGCTTCGTCATATTCGCTGAGGCAGCCATTTGAGGTCAGCCGGTTGACCAACCTATGCAGCCTCTTCTCGGCAACGGCATAGTTATCGTCCAAAGTGTTTGGATTTGCCTTCCAAGGCAGAGAGACCACATAGTGGCCGTCAATTTTAACGATGCTTTTTTCGAGTTCTCTGTGGACCTCTTCGTTTTGTAGTGTGTTAGATTTTGGATCATCTGTTATTCCGATACTGTCCAGTTCCCATAGCTGGCGTATAGGGAGGTTTGATGGTCATCGTTTTGTATCCCTGCTCGCAGCACACATACCATGACATTAGGAGCGTCGGTAATGGTGCTTCTGGTACAGTGCTGTCCCTGAAATGTCCATCCGAGCACGGTGGAGATGGCAACGAGGTCTGGATGGCTCTCACAGCGACGGACGTCCCCGCACAAAAGCTTCCACATCTGGTCAGCACCAAAAAGCAGGCTGATTCCCTCGACGCCAGCGATAGATGGGAAAAGGAGACGATCCGCAATCTCCATACCTTGTTGACGCAAGCTCGTTACGAAAGAGTCGTCGATGGGAGTTTGTACCACGTCTTTGCAGATGAACGGTATGGCGATTGCCTCGAGGATGTGTTCTGTGGTCTTGTACTGGCTCCTTAGACGCAACTGAACAACCCTCAAGCTTCTGCTGTGATGGCCTGCGCACGAAGTTGCGAAGGTATTGAGGCGTATATTGGTTGTTCCAATTACTGGTAATCCCAGCTTGTCCACGAGGTCCTCACGGACGAACGTTCGTTGGCTACCGCCATCAATTATGCCTCGCACGTATGCACAGTTGAGATCCGTAACAGCCCAAGCGCGGAAAGTTTGAAGTAGCACCTCCGTGTGCGGTAAAGTCGGAGAATCACTCGCGGAGAACACGTTGGCGGTGGTCATCTGCTGGGCGGCATCCTGCGGTAACTTCGGTTTCCAGGATGGATCACATAGCGATACACAATGTCTTCCACCACATTTTGCGCATCTTCCCCCATACCGACAGTTCTTAGACATGTGCCCCTGCTTTGTACACCGGAAGCATCTTTTCGATGATCCAAGTTTCCTTTTCTTCTCCTCCAATGTAAGGTCTCCCGTGCAAGCATCTGCATTATGGCCTTTTGATCCACAGAAGAAGCAACCGGAGCTCACCTTGCCGGTGCTGTGGAGCACTAGCGCCGATGGAGGGTTCCCTCCGTGTTTACGTTTGGGTGCGGGTGTGTTGTCCCATTTACTGTCCAACACACCCGCGCGTTCGCGGCTTTCGATCTCCACGCGCAGGAAATTTAGGAGCTTCACCATTTCTGTAGAGGCCTGAGAGGCATCCGACGCCGTCCCCGACGATCCTCGAGATGCAGCAGAGGGCGCGTCATCTTCCAGTCTGCAGGAGGACTCCATTGTGCTTAACTTTCGGTGATATTCAACCACGATGTCGGACGGAAGCACCGATAAAAGAATGTCCACCATCATGGAGGAATATGTAGTGCTGAAGACCCCAAGTGATTGCACACCGCGTGTGTTCGTTTGGACCCGGTCGTACAGCTTTCGGAGCGCCGGAACATCTTCTGACGACTTGACGCGAGGAAGGTGTCTCAGATTGTGGAGATGCTCACGTTCGATACGGCGTTTGTCTCCAAAACGTTGGGTGAGGATGTCCAGCGCGTCTTTGTAGCACGCTGCTGTGCACTGTAATCCAGATATTGCACCAGCTGCTGGGCCCACCAGAAGCGAACGCAGGTATTGCAGTTTCTCTACGTCCGACAGTTGATCGTTGTTGTAGACTGTCGCTTCAAATTGTTCCTAGAACGGTTGCCACTGTGATTCTCCCTTGAACTGAATCAACTGAAGTTTAGGAAGTTTTACACCCGTGTTGCGGGGCTTTTCGGGGCCGGTCGCCGAGCTGTTGGCAGGAGGAGACGCGCTTGATGACATTTGTAAAGCAGCCAACTTACTCTTGATGTCACTCAGGGCCTTCACAAACTCATCCTCGTAGTCTCCGACAGGGCGCAACGAGGTTCGATCTGCAGTCGATCTGCACGTTAAGTTGCTTCAGTTCGTCGTTGCTTGCGATGAGACGATCGCGAAGGCCGTTGAGGGCAGTCACGGTGATGTCGGGCTCTTGAAGCAAGGAACACACCTCGTTAATCAGCTTGGTGTTCTTCGTCCGTCGAACCGAACGCTTTGTCTTGAATCGATCCATGGCGATAGAGCTTCACAAGTGTAATCCCGGGTTTCGGCACCAGAAAATGTAGTGGAATAATATCTTGCGATATCCCACTCGTTACACAATATATGGATGACAACGTGAAGCTGTCGTTGGCCCGGTGAAAGGGGACCGATAAGAAGACACGTAGCACAAAGACGTCTTTGCTCAGCGAGGTTTATTTTGCGACTAAAAAACTAATGCCTTTTCCTGGGGTCCAGAGACCTCCAAGTTCGAACAAGAAAAAAACAAGAAACGCAGTTAGGGTGGGTTCACACGAGGGACGCATCCCCGGGATAAGTCCGCGGATGGTGTAAGCGTCACAGCCTACGTCACCAAAATGTGCGTTATCTCCGGAGGACCGGAATACAACCGCGGACCATTCGTCTCCGACCCACAAACGGTCCCCGTGTTGGCGGGGGCTTGGGGATGGAGCAGCGTCTTTTGACTGTTTTCTTTTGTTCTTTCGACTGGCTGTTTTACAACTCTGACCGCTGAAGCAGAGGGTATTCGAAGAAAAGCGTAATAAAAGAAAGGAATCGTGTACGGGTCTTCACGAAGCAAGAAAAAAAAATGGGGAAATCGAGGGTTTTGCTACGAGCAAGCGGATCTCCAAATACAATACCCACTATAGCACGGCGTGGGAATGTGACCTTACTGCACGATAGAACAATAACAGATAAATTATGATTATGATAGGTTTTGCATATGCATTTGTCGCTTTGTACTGTAAATAGCTTTTACTACGTGTCCAGACTCGAGAACTCACAGTTGTCTGTTTCCTTCGCTGAAAACTCAGTGCAGTTTGAGTTGTTTCTTTTCAACCAAGTGGACATTTTATGATTCCGCGGCACGGCAACACTGCTCGTACGTAAAGGCGTCGTCTGCGAAATGTGTGTTGTTATCGACAATAGCAGTTTCTTTTTTATTTCGCTAGTGCAGTGGTTACCTCCATTGTGAAATGCTGGAGGTGCAATAATGTACCGCAACGTATAAAATGCCATTTTTTCTGTTCAACCACAGTGCAGAAAAGTGCGAAAACTAGTTCACGCAGCCTGATAAGTGTAGTTGGAGACGGACTTGGAGACGGACCGCTCCAATCCCTCGTCCCGTGTGAATACTCAGGGGGGACCGGGACTTCTCCGTCCACGTGACGTCACCGCCCGCCGCGGACTTATCCCGGGGATGCGTCCCTCGTGTGAACCCACCCTTAAGACACAGGAAAAAAAGGAAGACAGTTTCCCCTCTACTTCCAGGGAAACTGGAGTTCCGTGTCCACCTTCTCCTGGGTGCGTCATGACAGCCACTTAACCCGAGCAGCACAGAGCGCCGGGTCGGAGTCGGGGCCCCGTCGGGGCGACCGGCACCCGCTGGGGAATATCGGCTACCGCAAGCCGCCACGACCCCATCTCGTTCCCGGCACATGTGGGAAAGGGGGTGTAGAGAGTAATACCTTCCGCCGATATAATCCCAGCAGGTATCCGGTGCTGCGCACGTCGACTGGGAGCCCACCGGCGGCCGATGCTCTCCCTGTCCTTCTCCTGCTTCATCATGCTATAGCGCGCATGCCCGACTTTTGTTTTCATCTCCTCTTGAATCAGACGCGTTGGCGGCGAACTGCGAAACTCGAAGAATCCTCCTTCAGCAAAGGTTTGTTCATGATCTTGAGTTTTCTAGCACCACAGTACGATGTGCGGTGCTTGACTTATTGAAGGGAAGTGATATATGCTTGCTAATAAGCGTCAGAAGTGAGGTAATACGAAGCGTCATATCAGAACATTAAACTGGCGTGACAGATGGCAATCAACGGTTGCTGACCGCTTCTTAGTCGCTTGTTTCCAGTGTTAATGACCCCGAATTGGTTGAAATTGGACCGCAGCCCCGTTGAAATCTTTATCAGTGGTGCTGCATTCCCACGCAGTAGGTGGACCTACCTACGTCCTTAGTGGTGTACTCAATACTGCTCTCCCAGCAGGATGTCAAGATGGGCACGATACCGTTCTGTTCGCACGGAGATGGAGCAAATTCTCCGACAAGTCGAGCGTGCAGAAGCTACGGCCAATGATGTGAATGTTCCGGAAGGAACTGAACATGCTACTAACATCTCCACATTTGAGGAATCAACTGTAACAGCTCAAGGTGACTGCACGGAGCTGGAAAGCAGCAGGTATACCTGGTGGGTTTCTCTTCCACCTGTAACTTTCTCGTTTTTTCACATTTTATTTTCCCAAGTATCTGTGAGTCTTTTGCCCATCAAGGCATGGAACACTCTCGGACATTAAAATCTTTGTTTCCGGTCGTGGTGTTCAAATATTTGCACGTCGACCCATGTATTTTCTTCCAGGTCGAACTTTTGTCACGCATGGGTGGAAACTCTGTGTAAGAAACTGTACGTCTGATCATGAACCGGGTGATGAGGAACACGGTAGCACTGGAGTACAGCCTGAAAGGAGCGCAGCAAAAAAGAACTTTTCGTCTTTGCGACTCTACTCTTGCGTTGTTGGTAAATATCATACAAGCTTGTTCTTCTTGTTTCCAGAAAGTGCATCTGCCTACCATTCCGGGTACGTTCCATACTTCTTTCCTTCAGGATGTGTTGCTCAAGAGGTACCAGACAGCCACCGAGCGACAAATTGATGGGAGAATTGGACGCTACTTGGCTGGAGCTCCTGACCGAGATGGTGGACGTGAAGCTCGCAAAAGAAAATCGGGGACGGCGGCCGAAGAAGAACATTGAATGGTTTTAGTAGCGTTGGGTCACGCAATAAATCAGAACACGCCTACATCTACCTTTTACACGGTTTGTCATGAGCATTATTATTGGATAGCTATGGATAGTGCATCACTATCCAATGCCAATATGCCAGCAGCATAGCGCGGCATGCCTTGCCACTGAAGGGGAACGAACCAGGCACAGGAGTCCACCTGCCAAGGTCTGAGCAAACAAATACATAAAACATTAATTTAAAAATATAAATACAATAAATGTCACCCCAGAACCACGACGGAACCAATACAGAAATCGTAATGGGGACGCGTCGGGCGTCGGTACCGGGAGCCAATATTGGGCCGGTGCGGGTGTGATGTTGCACTCCCGGAGCGCTCCCGGTACTGAACCCCGGGGAAACCCCGTTTGGGAACCAATGCTCCGCCGACGTCGGACCGGTGGGTTGTGCTGCTCGGGTTGTCACTCCGTGTCGCAGCCGTCCAGCTGCAGACCCGTTTTTGGCCGAACACAGTTTTACAACATTCTGTAAAGCCTATGCAACGACTTGACATTGCGTATAGTTGGTGAACTGCAACTCTTACTTGCTGATAACCATGGGGCCAATACAGTTGTTGAATGGGCTGTATGGCAGCGTAACATAGAATACATCCAGTGGTTGCGTAACGAGTGAAATTTGGCAGCGCGTACAATTAGTCGAGGCATAAATGAACCGGCGTGAGAGAGGAGGAATGCGAAACAGAAACTTGAACCGCGCGCTTTTTGTAGAATGGAGCAATTTCGCTTGGAAAAAAATTTCGACATGTTAGTTTCTCGACAGGAAGAAGCCTTTCCACCAAACAAATTATGGGGTAGAGAAGGAGAAATGGTCGGGGCAGGCTGGCCGGAGATTCAGGTTTGATTCCAGGCGACAACACCTCTTTTCTCCCGAGTTGATTAAACTAGGGAAATCTCCTTCGTCAGCTGTAGAACGGGCTCAGACAGAACAATGGAACGGAACCAATAGAAATAGGTCTCAAGAAGAAACTTGAGAAGATCCAAAAACGAGCCGTTAGGTGGGTAACAGGCAACTACCCGCCTTATGTTAAGGCCTCTAGTTTACAATCCGTGCTGGGTTGGACCACGTTAAAAACTCGTCGTAGGATAGCAAATCTTAGATTCTTTTGTGATATTTATTATGGTACTATCGCTATTTCACGTGATCTTTATTTGATGCCCTCCAACTTCATTTCCGATCGACTAGATCACGAATGTAAAATTGAACCATGTCGTTTTCGCACCTCTGTGTCTCAAAATTCATTTTTTGTTCGCTCAATACCACATTGGAACAGCCTTCCGCGTGACCTTGTCCTCTCAAACTCGGCTACTCTGTTTTCACAAAAACTGGTTTCTTTCTTTTCGGAGTAACGGCTCACACTTTGGTTAGATTTTGTACTTGTGTGTGTTGTAGATGTGTTTTCACGCTATACATTCTTTTGGCTCAATGCGTACTACGTGTTATTGTATTTTGTTATTACTGCATGTCGTGTACTGCACTCTCCCCTACGTAATTCCACTGATGTGGAGCAGTAGGGTATGATTGATAAATAAATAAAAAAAGATGGCTATTTCCAAGCGATCTGCCTTCGTGCGTCCTGGACACAGGGAACTGTCTTAAATTGTCCGAAGGAATTAACACAGCCTGATTCGAACCCGGGTCACCTCCAAGTCTAGGCGTGGAATGCCATCATCTTGGCCGCAAGCTGGGGTGCTACAGCCCAGCAGCCCTGTACTTAGAGCTCATCACAGTTGTAGCAACGGCGATATTTGGTGTACGAGAATGTGTGTTCGTTGGGACTCAACATCATTGAGAACGGACGACACACACAAAAGATGGGTAAGCTTGGGGTATTAGACACTGTAGGTATGGCGCAGCAGTGTACACCACGGTTGCTGGTCTCCCCGTTCTCCATTTGTTTCACAATTTGTCTGCAGTTGAGTCCTCCTGTGTTTTTCTCTGCTATTTCTGTCCCTCGTCTACACTGCTGCGCCATGCCTACAGTGTCACCATGCTTGTGCGACTGCGAACTATCGCAGGGCTGATGTCCGAAAAAAGAAAGCCATTGCATGGTAATTAGCAGGTAAAGTCATCCCTTCACCGTAATTTACTTGATATTCATGTTAGCGATACTTAGTTGCTTTTTTCTCTCTTGGTGGATCTTTGGATACTTCCTCTTTCGAGGAGGTTTCTGCTTTCTGTACCCAAATGATCCTAACCAAGATACTGATGAGGATACTAGTATTCTTGGAGAAACAACTACATTGTGGTCCATGTGGTGCGTTATGATATGTGTGGCGAAGAGTTGAAATACACCGTGTGCCCGGCTGTTTGTTAGCAATAAATGGGCATTTCTCTTAGTGATTTATGTTTGTATGAGTCTTTTCTAAGTGAGATCGAAAGGCAAGGCAATAGTTTTATTTCTTTTCTTCTTTTTTTCGTATTCGTGCCCGCCTGTACGTTTCCGCATTTACAGAAAGCACATTGTTTAATCAAACTATGTAGAAATACGGCGGCCGATACCCCGTTGAAAAATGTGCTATGTAATGCGACGGACTTGGGATTGAAATTACTTCATCGTGTGACTCATGTATTCCAACGACTTTCATGTGCCACACCTTAAAAGGAGTTGTAGCTTCGCAATGAACGATGCCAAAATAGGTAAATTTAGATCTTTTCGGGGCTAAATAAATTGTCATGGCCATTAGTCCCTTTCTGTACTAAATGCGTGGGGATAAATTAATGTCACAGAGTGCACATCAGACTTTGTCCTCGCAGTCGTCATGCACATAATCCACGTGCATAAATGAAAATACTTTCACTTAAATTGTGAACCGTGATATATCCAGGAAGATGTGTATACGACAGAATGTGCCGAGGTAGAACTACTATTTATTACCATGTGGGCAAAAAATTTCGCAAGTATATAGTTTTGTTCTATCAAATTCACAAAGAGAAGCAGACGGTTGCATTCAGAGAACCATCTGTGAAGTTTAGTAACTATTTTGGGAGTCAATGGACTCAATGGACACTCTTCTTGGGGTCGCTAAAAGAGATTATTACTTCGGTGAAATTGAAAATTATAAAAGCGACCCCAGGAAAAGTTGGAATGTCATCAAAAATTTTGCAGGCAAAAATAAGGCGCATGCATTTCCCTCCGAAATGTCCTCGGGTGAAAATCTTTTAAAAGGTGAGAGTGAAATCGCCAACGCTTTCAGTGTCCATTTGACTACAATACCAAGCTAGACTTGTGCAACTAAGCCATTTGTACCTCTGAATAGGCGTCATCATTTTTTCTACTTGCAACCCACCTCCCCTGTTCCGAGGTGCCTCGCTCGCGCAATCGAGTCGTTTGCAAGCGACGGCACGTGGTGTGTGATGTCATCGAACGACAGCGCCGATAATTTGGTATTCCTGTGCTTCCCGACGAGCCGCGCGTGAACGATCCTGTCGTTTGACCGATGCGCACGCTTGTTCTGCGGGGAGAGCTCAGCAGAAGGGAACGTGAACAAGAGCAACTTTCAACACGAACCACCAGAAGAAAACTACCGCCTGGTGCCGACCCTCTTAAGCTAGCAACGTGTGTAATGCTTTTTCTTTTTTTGCTACATTCTATAGAGGCTTCGCGCTCAGCAATTTTTGCCACGGCTGACAGTGAATACATGCAGTGAAAAGCAGTCGGAGGTGCGAAAGGCAAAGGCAAAGGAACCACTGACAACTTCCCAATCCGTTGAGCAGCTACCACATGTAGTTCCGGACCACCGACGGTGTCGGTAGGCGAAGCGATCGAGGAGGCGGGAACGATACATGCCACTTTTGGTATTTCGGGTTACGTCTAACGATCGCGCGCTTGGTTTATTTACCATCGTTCAGCCCGTCGACATGTTCAACGTCACTGTCACGCGCATCCCAGACGACGACGACAAAGCGATTGCACGAGCGCGTTCGCAAATATCACTTTGTGCATTTGAGATAAAAGAAAACATAGGCAACGAAAACCAACGCCAAAAAAAAAATAAAATAAAAAAATAAATAAATAAAAAATAAAAAGAAACAAGCTGTGCTTCTTTTTTTTTCGTATAATTTCCTCTATCTGCGATGGATTCACCGGTACGCGCTTCACGTCCCACCTCGGAGCAGTTTCACATTGTGCTCGACTATGGGCCGGTTTCACCAACGCGGATTAAGTTAGCGCTAAACGGAGATCTCATAACGGAGCACCGAGTCACAAATCGCAGTTAGTCGAGTTTTCACGACTGCAAAACTCCGATTTCGTCGGCGCAGCTAGCTGATCGGACTCCCTAGGCTAGGGAAAACAGCGAGCGGGATTTGATTGGTCGAGAGCCGCGGAGGCCAGAGACAGTGACGTGTGGGTGACGGCGGCTCGCGTTGGCTTTGTTGTTCGTTTACGTGGTTTCTCCCTGTGCAATTTTGAAACTACGCATCATGGCACCGACGTTTCACAGGTTTTATTTGCTTCACTGTGCTGTCGCAGGGCGATCTTATTTCTGCTTTCCTATGCAGGGCGAGATGTACCCAGCTTTGTGTTGTGTCCGCGTGTGTGCGTTTTGTGATCGTTTGCATCATGCACAACAGCACCTGAAGCGTGGACATCGATTTTCAACTTCAGTGTACGTTGTGTAGATTATGTAGTGCCTTTTGCATGCTGTGATGGGCTTTCGCAGTCGAAAACAAAAACGTGAAAACCCTCGTGAGTGAAAAAGGATACTTCAACTGAATCTGTGCGTGCTGTGCTTCAGTTCCAACTCCAAAAGCTAAATACGGGGGAACCGACGCTTCCCGCCTGCGGTACATTCGGGAGCATCTCTACTGTTCGTCTTTCGAACGTGTGTGTGTGTGCTTGGATGATGGAAGCAGCGGTATGTAGCGGACTGGCAAACAGTTTTGTCGGAAGTCACTTTTGGCTATAATAACTGCGGGATACGTGGGTAACTTAACCCAACAGTACCTAATGCCGTGTACATAAACTTGAAATTACTTTGCAAATAAAACCTGTAAAATTCAAGAAACAGTGAGGTCATTTTTCCGTATTATTAACACAGTCTTGCAGAACTATCTGACGCGCGCCTCGTTACCTGGTTATTTTTATAGCAGACGACAGTACGTTGTCAAGATTTGAGTGCAAGGCTTCTTGTACGGTGATGGCGAAACGAGCCCCAAACTTCACTGCTAGTGAGCTTTCACTACTACTTGATCTTGTAGATAAGTACAAGAGTGTAATAGAAAACAAGAAAACGGATGGCAAGACAGTGCAGCAGAAAAGTGTAGCATGGGTCAAACTTGCCACAGAGTTCAATGCACAGTCAGCGGTGCACACTAGAGATGCTGATCAATTACGACGGTGTTTCGAGAATCAGAAGAAAAAGTCCAGGAAGGAAATCGCAAGGCACCGGTATGCTGTGTTTGCTACTGGAGGTGGGCCACCGCCATCCCAGCTGTCCAGTACAGCGATTCAGGTAGCATCTATTGTGCCTGGCAACCTGCAGCCCCTACAGAATACGTATGACTCCGATGCGTCTAGGATATTAGGTTTGTTAGTTCTTTATGGCTGTTTGCTTTTGGTATGAGTGTAGATATTCACTTTCTAAATTTTTCAGATGCCATTTCTAGTGGCAGCAGTGAGACCGGCATCCCTGCGGTAAGCTGAGCCTAATTTCTGGCCACCACACTGGTTAGGACGAAATTTGTAAAACCTAACACTGTGTTCCACACATGATATGCATCCTGGTGCCAGCTCCAGTGGCGTTGGAGGGGAAGTTTTTCGCACAGACACCGCTAATGAACACAGCTCAGCAACCGGACCATCTGTGCCCCCTTTGTCAATTCAGACAGATGTGCCCAACACGACTTGTTTGAGCAGTGAAGTCCCTGCATCATCGCGCAGGAGGCCACTCCCACCGCGACGGCCATCTATGCAACCAGCGCAGAAGTCAGCGTTGTGGTACAAGAAGCTCGCACAATCAAAGATACTACTGAATCAGAAAAAATTGGAAGTTGCAAAGGTCAAGGAACAAATTGCTAAGGAGAAGTTGGCACATTTGCAAATGGATGCCCATTACAAGGCCATGCTTCTCGAGTCAGCCCAACTTGACGTGGAACTGAAGCGAAGGCAGCTGGCAAACATGGACAGCCACTTTCACAATATGTAATATTTTTGCCTGCACACATATTTTTGCCTTGATAGGTTGATGCTGCCCAACAGATCACACTTAGATCATTAATCTGTGCTGAGTTTGCTAAGCAGTAAAAATATATTCGCTTTATGAGGCCTGTTGACTCAACACGTGATTGATGCATTTGATTTAATGAACAAATGGTAGCACACACCCATACACCCTACACGTCTTTGGGTTCCTGATAGGGATGCTCTCTGATGCTCTACAACGGGGGCACAGTCTTTTGCTGCACAAGCTTTGAGAGATTGGATTTAGGATTGGTGCTGGATGACGTTACGTGTTGCAAAGCTAGCAATTATCTGTGCTCTTGTGCTCGTGGCTCCCGGTTCAGAAGTGCCCGCCCACACGACGTCAACTGGCTCATGTTCAGCGACTAGTTCACAGCTCTCTGGCACATGCTCATGTTTTTGTTGTGCAATATTCTGCAGCACTGCTGTGCTAATTATCACCTTCATTGCCGTGTCAAGCTTCAAACGAAGGCCCATTTTGAACACAGGGAACCTGCGCTTCCAAACACCAAACATTCTCTCCACTGTGTTCCTGGTAACAATATGCTTTTCTTGGTACTTCTTTTCTGCAGAGGAGTTAGGTGCTGCCAAAGGGGTCAGCAGGTAAGGTCTGCAAGGGTATCCAGAGTTAGAGCCCTGCGCGGATGAGGTTTTTGGCATCCGCATCTGACCCGCATCCGCGCACACGTTATCCGCATCCGATCCGCATCCGCACCATACACAACAGTTTACATCCGCATCCGATCCGCTGAGCAAAACGCACCATCCGCATCCGATCCGCAAAAATCCGCACGTTTCGAAAGACGCTTAAAGACCGCCGGAAGCATGTCGGTATAATTTCGGATGCCTCCATGCTGTCACGGAAGGACTCAGTCATGACGACAAGCAAAGGTAAACCTTTCAACAAACGCGATATGAAGAGATTTCTGGAACGCGTGGAACGCTACCTCGTCGGCGCTCGCGCGGTTCGAGACGCCTGAATGCCTCCTCTCCCGTCTTGGCGCCGTGCATGGTCAAAGGTGAACCAGAGCATGCGCTTGCTGTCGGCTGTCGGCGCGCAATAGAAATAAATTGCGGGTGGAAAAATGACAGCACGCGGTATATCCGCATCCGATCCGCTACCGATCCGCTGCCTTCGTATCCGCATCCGATCCGCATCCGACCTCGAGCCATCCGCATCCGATCCGCACACCGCAGAAAGTGCTAAATTTTCATCCGAATCCGCAAGTATATTGCGGATATCCGCGGATATCCGCTTCCATCCGCGGATGGTGCAGGGCTCTATCCAGAGTCTCCTAGTAAATGGCCCCGTGAGGTAGGCTCGAGCCTTGCCCGTATTCTTGAGCTGTCAAAAATAGTAGCGTCATGCGTGGCACCAGGCCACCTAGCAACAATGTCAGTAATACATAGGTCCGCGTTGCAAACGCATTGAACATTGATTGAAAAGTAACCCTTTCGGTTTCGAAAGAGCTCAGCTGTATCCCCTCCTGGCGACTGTATTGCCACATGGGTGCAGTCAATTGCCCCAATGACTCCTGGAAAACTGGTGATTTGATAAAATTTTAGTTTTGTCTCCTTTTGCTCTTCTTCTGTTGTTGGAAACTTTATGTGCATGGGAGACAAAGAAGCAAGGGCATGTGACACTCGCTTAATTATCCTGCAGACAGTTGACTTGCTCATGTCGGCAGTGTCTCCTACCACAATTTGAAAAGTACCACTTGCAAAAAAACGAAGGCATGTTAGGAATTGGTTTATGGGAGGTATGGAGAAGTTCCTGTCTGAGTTGTACTCAAGGTGTCTTTCAATCTCCACAAGAAGAGAGTACACTGTATGTTTTGTCAGACGGAACCTGTTGTGAAACTGTACGTCAGTCAGGAACGTGAAATGGTCAGTGCTATCCCTCATGTAATGCCTTGAAGATTGAACGCAGAGACTCAAGTGCAGATCCTCCAAATCTTCGTCAAAGTATTCCATTGCAACCTGCACAGCTATGGAAGGACTCTGATTATCACCGTTTGTCAAACGCAGACGAACGTGTGGCGTTAAACAAGCAGACGACAGCAATTCTGTTTTCGTTTACTACTCGCGTTTCTTTAAAACAATAAATACTAGTAACGGCAGCCCTTCAGCAAATGCAACCACTGGCGGTATACAGACAGTTGAACACAGTAATTTTCGTTCCCGACGATCAGCTGTAGTCATCGATAGGGGCTGCACGAATGTTCCGTGCGTCATGGCATACTACACATTTGTTCATAATCGCGCAAAGCGTTGTTTGTATGGCATGCTAAAGCAACGGATGCCCTCGAAAACAATGAAAAATCTGCTTTTTAAAAAAGTTTTATGTGAAAGAAGCAAGATACCCGATACAAAGCAAATGTGTTTATTTCGGGTACGCACCGCTTTTTGCTGAAAAGTGGACGTAAGATTCTACAAATTCCCCGTCGGATCTTGAAACATACCTCCGGAGGCAACTATTATTATATATTTGGAGTCACAAAACTCTGCGTATCGTCGGAAGAGCCTAGTTTTATGCCGCGGGTGATTCACTTTTCTACATTTCTCCTGGTAACATCGTCGCCACTTTGAAATCCGAGTTTAATCGCCCGTTGACGGCCGATTAAGAAACTCCGTTAAATTTAACGGGCGATTTCGCGAAACGGCGGTGGTGAAACGAAACGCTTGCTAAGCAATCTCGGTTTACGTTTACGAAAACTGCGTTTAAATGTTAATCCGCGTTGGTGAAACCGGCCCTATGTGGGGGAGCAAAGTAATCTCTCTACGGATGGGCTGTCCGCTGGCTACACATCGCAAGACAGAAATAGGGAGTGGTGCGAGCTGGCTACACGTTTGAACGCCAGCGGTGGTGCAGTGAAACCCGTTGAGAGGTGGAGAAAGGTGCGTAAATTAGCATCAGATACGAAACACAAACAAAAATCTCAAAATTCGCGGCAGCAGTGACGACTGCAATATCCCCATCCTCGGCCCTTGGGACACTGCGGCCCACTCCAGGGCGGTCTTACGTCATGTAGTTGGCTCTTTTGAGGCAACAGGCCTAAAGAACTCATTATGACCCCAGCAGCGCTCTCGAACATTACCACCATCACGATCACGTTCATCATCGCTGCTCCGATCATTCCCGTCATCTTTCATCGTCATCACTCCTCATTGTCGCCACTCATATTAGACCCCCTAGCTATGGGGTAGCGTTCCACTCCTAGAGTGGAAAACCTCCCCCTTCATCATCAGAATATATATGTTGTTGTTGTTGCAATATTCCACTGCTTGATTGAAGTTGTGTTCAATGGGAACTTTTAGACGTGGACCAACTGGAAAAGCGCCACCAAAGCCAAGGCAGCTCGCATCTCACACCACACGCGGGGGACGGGAGGAGGTCCTCCCTCCGAAAGAGGAGCGGCTCGCCTCTGTGATAGGGCAAGTGGCGACGACCGGGATGGAGGAGACTCTGGATACGGGCACTGCCGGCCTCGGAGTCCGCATCAAAGGTCATTTATATGGCACCGCCCGAGGCCGCTTCTGCCTCAGAGAGCGATGGAGGCAGGTCGACGTGTACATAAGTTCCGACCGCGTTGGCCTCGATAGCAGCCACGCGAAGCAAACTTGCAGCCATATCCGTTGAATGCTCTCGGCTAATCGACAGGCCAAACGACTGGGTCCGAGAAACCGCTCGTGCACCGACACTCCGTCGATAGTGTCGTTCACAAGCGACACGTTTAGAAGGCAAGGAAATACCACGGTCCCTTGATAGCTTCCTGGTCATGCAGCTCCGGCGAAAAGTTGGCCCAGGGACAAAAGGCGCCGCGATCGGAACCCGGGAGAAGTCCCCGCGTGAGCTAGCTGTGGAAGTGGTAGATGCGTTGTTGCTTTTGCGTTTTTCCTAACTTCCTACAACGAAATTATCTGTTGCGATCAATTCCTGCTAAGTTGCAGCAGCTGTGATGTGAATTATCGTTTTCTGTTCGACTTTATTCTATGCGGAAAGTTGCTGCAGATCGCTTCGAGTGACATCGACGTATTGTCGTGAGTCTCTGATCTTCGTAACCCTCAACCGTAAATTCTGGCACGGTTTATGTGCATCGTGCCCGGCGGTAAGATGTCCCGTAATTTGTTAAGCGCACAGAGACGTTCCACGATAAATTGCGGACAGTTACTGCGCGCACGACAGCGTAGTAATTGACGCGGTCGGCCGCTCACGATCACATGACATATTGCATATGCCTTTTTGTTTGTTGCAATACGGGTACAAAAAATACCAACCCGATAGGGATTCCACTTCTGGTCATGGTGAGAGATCACGAAAATGCACAAAGCGAAGGGACAATGTACAGTCACTAAATGTACTGCACTTGTTGGCATGCCAGGGGGCAAATCGAGCTCAAAAGCCCAAATGCTTGAGCAATTCTCTTCGAGATTCTATCAGCAAGAGTACTGAGTAGTCAATACCCCCTTATGCCGCAACCCGAGCTATAATTATCTTCCCTGTTTTTATTTTATTCATCTCATTCGTGGTGGTGCCAGTGTGGTCTCCACAATGTGGCCTTCTCATTGATTACGCAGGAGTAAGCCTCATGCTGAAGCATTTGGGTGGCCCTGAAAAGGGCCGTTTTGTGTTCTTGTACTGGGTGGTCTCCCTTGCAAAAATTTTTTGGACATGCTTTAGAATCCCAATTGAAAAAAGTCAAAAGAGGCAATTGAAATTCGGTAGAATTCCTTTTGAATTTATTTGGAAAAACGTTTGGAACTTCTTTTGACTCCATTTGGTTATTTGGGACGGACTTCCTTCTGACATTTGTCAAAAGAACCTCTTTTGAACTTCTGCAATTGCCATTCCATTGACACTTTTATGACTTCAATTGGTCTTTCTGCCATTCATTTCTTGCCATTCATTTGATTTTCTTTTGACATAATGCCCAAATTTACCTCGTTGGCCCATATAGCACCCAGTACCCCTGGTATTCACGACAAAGAAGCCATCTGTTAGTGATAATACACATAATTTATTACGGGTGATTATTCCATTTTCGAAAGCATGGACACAACACTCTCCTTGATCTCTCGCAGACTTGTTGTTTTCTTGCATCTGCATGGTGCAAAAGACGTGCAGATTACCATCTTGGTCCACTTCTGGCAGTCCAGCTGCAACTCTTAGAACATGGTTGTTGCTGCCAATGGCACTGCAAAAGTGTGCCACATGAATGTGATGGATCCAGCAAGCCAAATCGCGAGGTTGACACCGCAAACACCTAAGCCGATGTCCAGCTGCATAGAAAAGAGGTATTACACATATTATCCTGCAAACAGTTAACTTCAAATGATATATCTTTCAAGCACACTCTTACGGCTCATCCGCGCTTACCAAACACAAATAAAATATCAAAATCTGAGTTCCGCAGGTGAGACGAACATTACCATTGGTGCTGCTATAACAGCAGCAGCGTTCTCGTTGGAGGCAGTCTGGATTAGATTATCCATTTGATCCACCGTGTTGGTCATGACTGAAAATAAGTACCTGCTACATGCCTGTCACAACATATGTAAAAAAAAAAAAAAGCCAGCTTACCACAGTGGCATCAGTAGTGAGACTTAGCTTCTGAGCCACTTTGACGAGGTTGTTCCTAATGCACTTGAACACGTGTGGTGGGTCATAGATGCAGAACACCCTTTTATCTTCATAGCAGGGGTGCTGGAACGATGTGTTGAGAGCCTTTGTGCCTCGCCCACTGGGAACACTTCCGCCACTGATCCCTGCAAGTAGACATTCATGACAGGCATGAGAAACATGTTGCAGATCATTGTATGTGTGTCAACATACCTAAAGCGTTCAGTGCAGAACGGTTTTATGTCGAGTTGTCGCATGTGATTGCGTCTACCTGCACTCCAGCATTACTGAGGTGGGCGATGCACTGAAGGACCAGCCTCGCAAGAAGAGTGCCAGGTGTCGCTCCAGAGGCACAAACGGACCCGACGGTTTGTGACCACCCTCCAAGGAAAGGTCGAAATAGGAACACTAGGACATGGTCACCATCTTTTACGCGTTCCTCTGGCCTTGTCTCGCTGCCAAGATCCACTTTGCCAAGAATGGCCATGTCCATCTCTCGAAGATGGAGCGCCTTGCGTACACTCATCTCGTCGAACATTAAGACTCCTGAAATTGGACCGTTGTAGCAGTGTTATGAACGTGCAAGTGTTACGAGCTAGCAACATGACGACAAAAGTCATAAGATAACTTGCCTCTTCGTTCCCTCTCCTGCATTCCTTCCATCTTTTCTCGCAGCAGGTCAAATATGCTTGGGTCAAACCCAAAATCTGCTTTTAGGTTGCGCATGTAGCCGTAAATAAGCCGTGGAGAAGGGAGCGGCAAGTAGTCGTTCTCTCGGAGGAAGACGTACACGGCTGTTGATTTTATCTTCAGGAGGAGGCTATCGTAGACCCATTCAGCAGTGTACCTACATGCATGATGTTATTGCATGGTTTGTGGCTTGTATTTCAATGAACATAAATGAACAACTTGTACCTCATTGCAGATGGGGTCTTTGCACAGGCTTTCTTGAGGCTTTGGTCCAGTATGAGCTTCTGCCTGGTGGAAAGCTTCGCTACTGCAGCAACCTTGTCGTGAGACGAGTGTTTGGTTGCGCAGGTCTTCTTCTGTTGCGCTAGCTTCTTCTGAAGCGCCCGCACCTTCTTTAGTGTGGTCCACAGCTTTGTCTTTAAATGCTCAAATTCAGCTTTGGAGCAGATTTCCGTATCTGCCTGGCATGACTGGTCTGAAATACCAAAGTGTCTGTTTTAAAACTAACTGCGTGTTCACCAAAAGCATGTTCTTACCAGTCATGTTAGATGGATGCTTCGTACCGGCTCGGACGTCGTCGGAATAATCTCTTGTAAAAAGACACCAGAGAGCAGTCAGCACGGGGCCAAGCATGGTTCTTGTTACCGGCTCGCAAGGAAAAGGAAACGAACAAGCTCTTGGCCACATCGCGTACCTGTGTCTGCAACTGCCTGTGTCTCGTCAGTGCCTAGCAGGGAACTCTCAGGTGCAGCAGACGGTGGCGTGGACGCTGTGTCCGTCGTTGGAGTCAACGGCGCACGCTTTCTTTTTCACCGGGCCGTTTCCTTGGGCTCGTTGTCTGACGTAGCGGCTTCGCGGTTTCGGCGTGCTCAAGTACGACGGACAGCCATCGAATACGCGCGGTACCGCATCTTCCCGAAGCTTGGTTTGCCACGCTTGTGCAGCACAACCTCGCCGTTGATGATGAACTGGTCATGCCACACGACGTCGGATTTGTCGAAATGCTTCTCGCAGATACGTGTGTGATGCGAGTCGAACGTGAACCGCCCACCTTGAATGCGAGGAATGGCACGTTTCCACTTCTCACGCTTGTCGGGATCCGCAGGAAACGCGAACATGGACACCTTGTCACCTCCAGGATACCCAGAACGGCATTTGGTAACACAGCATGTTTCTGGCATGCTGCTAGCACACAGTTATCGCGTGACAACAGCCGAAACACATGTACTGCAATGGGAGACGCAAGCGTTTCACTCCCGTGTTCCGATGGCAACGCCACCACGCGGGCGCTTCGGTCCCTGGGCGAAGCTCCCCCATAGAGTAACGGAGGAGCTGCGTGACCAGAAAGCTATCAAGGGACCGTGGAAATACCAAATGCTCGGTGCCGTCGTTACGTGACATCACGCATCACGTGCCATCGGTTGCAAACAACTCGATAGCTCGTGCGGTGCACCTCGCGATTCAAGCACGCCGCGCCGTCGGATTATCAAAAGTTGCATGTGTCGTTCCCGCAATGTCGATCGAGAGCGAGCGATCATCGCCTACCGACAGTGTCGGTCACGCGCAATCGGTAGCTCGGAATAGGGCCCCTGAGGAGTTAACAAATGTGATATCAGATCGGCGTAATACCGCTCCTGGTCTTGATGGTATTTGCTCGAAAGACATCAAACTTGTAAAGCACACTCTTGCACCCGTATTAGCTTACATTTTTAACCTCATGTTTAAGACCGACACTTTGCCTGCTGCTTTAAAACATGCTAGCATTACAACGGTCTACAAGAAAGGCAAGTCCACCCTTATCAGTAACTATCGTCCCATTGCCATCCTGCCATTTTTTAGCGAGGTTTAAGAGAAACTTCTTGTGATTCGTCTCAATTATTACATTGAGAAGTTGAATTTGATAACGCCGAGCCAGTTTGGGTTTAGGCCACTCGCCCACTGAATGTGCTGTACTTGAACTTACTAACAAGATCAGACGTGCCATCGACTCTGGCGAAGTGACCGCAGCTATTCTCATCGATTTAAGCGAAGATCTTCGACACTATTGACCATACCGTCATTTTGTCTAAATTAAATAGCTATGACATTTGTGGTCCAGGTTACATACTAATATCTAGCTATCTCTCCAATCGCTCCCAAATGGTTAAAATTGATGGGGACTTATCTTCTCTCCTCACGGTTAATAGAGGTCTATTCTAGGTCCCTTACTGTTTTTATATATGTCAATGACTTACCCACTCACAGTGCATCTTGTACGCTGATGACACTACCATCTTCTTAGCTGAAAATGACATTCACTCATTGCAGGCTAAACTAAATGATGACCTTACTAATGTTGTTGCACAAACAAACTAACTATTAGTAATAAAAAGACTGGACGCATTCCCTTTCATAGCCGTCAGTGGAAACTACCGCCGCTGCCAACTATAACTCTAAATGGTCGCTCTTTTTTACCTACTGGCAAGGTAACATTCCTGGGAGTAACATTAGATACCCATTTGAAGTTTGCATCACACATCTCAAACATATGTGGTTGAGCGGCTCTCGGCCTCCATGCGTTATCCAAGGTCAGATATTTTTTCCCACTCCTTACACTTGTGTCACTATATTACGCTTTCATACATTCCCAACTCTCTTACTGCTTCATATCATGGGGATCCACATATGACAGAATTGCGTAAATGCAGGCTAGCTGGTGGATAAACTCCATGATAGGCAAGCCTGAGCGATGGGCAAGACACGTAAACAAACACTACCGACAAACACCACGCACCACGACACAACAAACAAACAAACACACACCACGCACCGTCTACATGTTCATGAAGTTCGTTGTTATCAATTAAACGTCTTGCTGGTTTTGAGCCTTCGTGTTTCTGTTTGTTTACGTGTCTTGCCCATCGCTCAGGCTTACCTATCATGGATCCACATATATCTCTTATCTCTCGTCTCTCAACCGCTTACAAAGAAGAGCTATTCGCATCATTACATCCACTTCCATAATATGCAGCTGTCGCCACCTCTTCGTATCACTGCGTATTTTGCAACTCATACAGCTGTTTCAGTTCAGCGTTCTACTGCCTCTATCGAAGCTTTGGTTAGGTGTCTTCGACAATCAGTGTCTTGTCATTCAATCTAGATCACCTCGCTCCGGTAATTTTCTCCTGCCACGCGCAACAACCAACTAGGGGAAGCAAACCAAAGCCACCCTTGTGGCTGCCAAACAATGGAACGCATTGCCTACTTATCTGCATTCAGTACATTCATTCCATCGCTTTCGGATCGTCTCAAAGGGACTCTGACCAGAAACTGTGGGAGCTCTTTCGTACTTGCAGTCGATAAAGCGCCCAACAAGGACTCTCCGTGCGAAAATTCACGCATTAAAACCCCATGGTTTCTCGAAACTCGAATTTTAAACATTCGACATCATCCTAGTGCAGCACGCCTAGCGTCAAACTGAGAAAACATACATTTATATAGAATATCCACCCTGGCCCACCATCAAGATGACGTCAACACGAGGGCCACTGTCAACACCCATAATTGGCTGAAACGCGTCACGTGGTCACGCAGTCCCTGTCAATTTCCTTCATGAAATGGCATTTACATGTTAATGTTTTTGTTACAGGGTCTCAAAAAGAAAAATACACCCTACATTTATCACCTGCAATAGGTCCTACGATTTTCTTTTCAATCTGTGCACGGCGTTCCATATGCTTCCGTATCCGGTCAGCTGTAATGGGTGCCGTCACTGCTGTATGACGACGGGCTTGCGAACTTGTGTGACTCCCGGCTCATTCTGCTTTTTTCGGGTCATAGGGTTGGTGTTGCAGTTGTTCGCCATATTCTGAGCGTTTCACCTATCATTGCAGTGTACTGTTCTTGATCTGCTGCGAAGCAACGAACCGCAACGGCAGTCACTCGCCTCAGCGAAATTCTGTCCGCTGCATCTCAAAGGAGCATCGGGACCTCATGATACCGTCACCTAAACCTTCATTGCGTTCATCTAAAGAAACCAAGTGTGCCCTCGTGTGGTCCTGAGGGAAAAGTAGTTTCAACAAGGTTAGCACATTTATTTTTCAGTTCCAAGTCTACGCACTGAAAACCATGCAAGTGCAGCCGATCATTTTTTCGTAGCTGTTGTGTATCGCGTATGCTTTCTTACGCTACCCACAGAACCCTCCGCTTTTTCAAACCAGTTATCTTTATGTGATCCTTCTGATGGCTTCTTACTAGGCTATGCCGCTCTGAAGCATTCAGATGATGAAGCGTCGTGGTGGCTGCACCTCTGCTTTCGAAAGATGAAACAGTCATTTCACACTGTGCTTACTGGCTTTGTTAGTCTGATAAATCCGACAGACTTGGACTGCCTTTTTCAAGGAAGTTTGAAATGTAAATATGTGTATGTTGGTTTCACATATCCACATGTGTTTCATTGTACTTGCTACAGCATATTAGCGTACGTTCCCAGGGAACACATGGTAGTCTACTAGACACCCAGACCTGTTCCAACCCTAGACTTTAGGGATAGTGTCCATACTAGACGTTAACTAGACGTCTAAAAGTCTTACCATTATTTAGATGTCTAAAATTAGTGATTTATAAGACATCTGGTAGACATTTAGTAATTGACGTCTAATTGTACACGTCTTGTAGCTGGCCTTGCATATACCACACATTAGAAATCATCAAGATTTTGTCTTATTAGGCTTTTAAGAGGTGTGAACAATTCACACATCAAATAGAGTCACTAAATTATAAAAGGTGGTTCTAAGCTTAGCCTTCAGACTTACAAATCTGAAGTTCAATTGTTAGAAAACATATGCAGGAAACTGAATTACTTGAAGGCAGAGTTAACATAATTGTGTTGTTCAAGTTGTCCGTGAACCGGCCTTGGTGTCTGAGTCTGTATAGTGTGTTCGCCTTCTGATCCCGAGATCGCCGGTTCGAACCCGGCCAAAAACATCAGCAACTTAGTGCCAGGATACAAGTTGCTTAGACATGCCATCTTCCGCAAGGGACATTAAATACGGTGTGTTGTGTGGTGAGCTTTCATTGCACATTTAAGGACACTCAGGTGGGAAATCCACAGACCCACTGCTGTGGCGTCGCTCATGATCTCAGTTGTCTCGCAATGTAAACCCCAACTTAAGTCTTCCATGCTGGTATCTGTCCACAAGAGTCACCACAAGAAATCTAAAAAATGTAGCCAAATGCAGTAAGAGAACTGGAATTAGGAGGGCCATCCAAAAATAAGTTTCCCGATATTTGTTATTCAAAGGAAACACCACTAGGACAAACTGAATGGTGTAGTAGTTGGGTGTGACGTCCCAGCACTGCAGACGTTGGTTAATGGAGTGCCGTTCACCTATGTGTCAGGCATTCAAGCATTGATGTAATATATCCGAGTACGTCTGACTATCTGAGTAAGTAAGAGCTATCCTACTTTTCATTAAAGAAACAGAATGCTTTAGAGAATATCCACTGACAGTTAACACCTGTTTATACAAAACACTTTACAGGCATTGAAATGGTGTGTCCTCTATACAGGGTCGTGAAAATCTGCACAATGAACAGTACAGTGGGAGATCAGCTATAACACCACGAAACAACGTTTCTTTTCTGAAATTCTGAGAATTGTAAACGGAAACTGGCGGGTCACTGGTACTGCACTCTGATACTCATGGGAACAAATTTCCTTCAGCTTGGTCAACGAAAGTTATGCGAGATGGGGGCCACATTTGCTCGGTAACGTTCGTAAAGAGCAACGAATGAACGCAGCTTGCATTTTCCTTCAATGGTATCAAGACGGTCAAAACGACTTTCTTGTAACCATTATTATTAATGAAACGTGGGTGCATTATGTAAGTGCTGAGACAAAATACCATAGGAAGTCATGGTGGGTGCCCGGTGAAAGCATTCTGAAGGAGGTCAAACTCGTCTGGAAAGGCTATGCCGACAGTGCTTTAGGACTATCGCTGTGTGGAAGTTGTAGATTACCTCATACGCACAATCACAGTAAATGCAGATGTCCTGGGTAAGCTTCAAACTACAATGAAACAAAAACGCACAGGATTTGGAAGAGTGTAGCGTATCACGTCAACGCTGTCTGCACTCGTCTTCGAAGACATTCATCTGGAAATTTGCCAAAGAGAGAAAAAGTACACAAGTGAGTTGGTGCAACGTTGAAGTAGGAAGCATCACCTTGAGCATGAGGAGAATGAAGTATGCAGGAGACTCACAAACGTGAGTTTCCTTTTCGTGAGCTTCCTGTATACTTCGTTCTCCTCGTGCTCAAAGTGATGATTCCTACTTCAATGAAAATTTGTCCAATTTGCTGTTCCATCTTCCTCTCAAAGGCCCCTCGGCAGTCACCAACTCGCAAGTGATCATGAAACACAAATTGATCAGATGAAATGCAAAGTGAATGCCTCACTTTGTAAACAGGACATAGCGTGGCACAGACAATGTATTGAATACTTGGTATCACAGTACCAAAAATGTTCAGCTAAATAAAGTGACTATATTAGGAAGTAACGTTGAGCTCTAATCTGTACATAAATTTTTTCAATGTTATGCTGTAGATTTATTATTTTGTTCACAGCAGAGGAACTTTTGTTGGATGATCCTCATACATGAAGGAAATTCCTTATTCTCTGACTTTCCATCACACGTGTGTGAAGCAGCAAGTACAATCTGTTTGCAAATGATCATACTGAGGTACTAAAACTGGACTCTGTAACAACTTTCAGAAGCTATAGGCATGAATGGACCACATTAACTTTGTCCAATTATATTATGACCAAGTGGATAGTATGTAGTCTTTCATGCTATGTGAGTTGTATGCCCATACAGGGTGTCCCAGAAAACGTGTCATTAAATTATAATAAAAAAAACTACACCACCTAGAGTCATGCGGTCAATGGCATTTGTTCTTACTGGGTTTTTGCCACCTCCTCATGTGAATGTCGTGTAACGTAAGTTTAATGATGTATATTTTTGCGAGCTTAAGTCGGAAATTTGCCTAGAAAAGGTCACTTTTTTACCCCACCAATGTGAAGAGCTTGTCTAATTTAGTCAAATTAATGATAATTGACAGGAATATTCAGGAGCTATCCCATCGGAAAAATAGCCGAACATCATGCTCTACGGAGGTCGCACAGAATAGCGCACGATGAATTTTTCAGCGCAGTCTTTGTCAGTCCGACGAAAGGAGGTTGGAAACCCAGCCCTCCCCGACATCCCAGAAATAGATAAAACAGGCACGGCTTATCACGTCTGACTTTCGCAGGGATAATGATTTCCCTCTCCCAATTTTAGGAACTGTTACCTTTTCTACTATCATTCTGTGGGCTGGCTTCGGAACGTCCTTTCGTCGCACTGAGTGCGATTGCGCTCAAAAAGTCATCGCGCGCTATGGTCCGGTGCTCCGAAAAGCACGATATTCGGCTATTTTTTCCGATGGGATAGCTCGTGAATATCACTGTGAATTATCATGAATTTGAGTGAATTCGGCACGCTGTTCATATTGGTGGGGTAAAAAAGTGACCCTTACTTGGCAAATTTCCGAGTTCAGTTCGCAAATATTTACATAATGAAACTTGGAGTACATGACATTCACATTAGGAGGTGGCAAAAACCTAATAAGAACAAATGTTGTTGACCGCATGATTCTAGCTGGCGTAGTTTTTTTATTATAATTCAATGACATGTTTTCTGGGACACACTGTATATTGTAACAAAAAATCAGTCAGACAAAGGCAGTCTGACTGAGGTACGTAGATAATTTAAATAATGTCCATACATATGATGATCCGAGTTTTTTTGTCTCACTGACATGCATATATATAGCATCCACAACTAGAAGACATTACCAGAATCTAAGTGCTGTGGAGTAATATTTTATTTTACTGAATATATATCTTTTTTCTTAACGAAAGCCCGCATTTGTTCGGGGCAATGTTTCTTGAGCTAGCGTTCCTGATGCCGTTACCGTTGCTGGTAAATGTAAATTCTGTACGTCAGTAACCCCCCTGCAGAATACTACGCTACACCAACTTAAAGAAATCAGCAACTAAATTATTGAATCACTTAAACGTCAATAAAAAAGTCGACGACTCCGACGAATCGTTCAGCGCAGCACTATAAACCACTGCTCAACAAACACAGAAGCACTTTGCACGTACTGTGGGCAGCAGATGGCAGATGTTTGTTTACTGCACATAACATTTTCCCACAAGCTACACAGCTGCAGCAGTAAAATGGAATCTGACGTGACTCAGGGATTTCAGGACCTTTCAAAAAATCTTGAAACTGCCCATGGTATCTCTTTGAAACCGCTGAACAGGCAATACGGTACATATTAGGCACACCTGTAGCTCAGTAGCAAAGGCACTGATGAAATGTTTGCAAAAAGAACAGCGATTTTCAACACACACAGCACCAAAACACGACACTCGTCACTCCTCGCTGCAACGACGATGGCGATGGCATAATGATGATGATGTTGGTGTCACTTCCGCTGGATTGGCATATGTGTTATTTAACATTTAACCTCTGCCACCCAATTATAATGAACGGCCACGGAAATTAAAGAATATTACAAAAAATAAGTACACTCTTAAGCCGGTAGCGGATAAATTGAGCATAGAAGCACAATCATAGCGTATTTCAGCGCTATTCCGAAAGAAAGATGAGCGATTTATCCGCTACATCAAGGAAACACGAACAGTATCAAGAAAAATGCAGAAGCCTAAGAAACAAAAGAAGATTTTTCGGCCCCTCTAGCCGGCTTCAGACACCCGTTCAGCGCAATGTTGCAGGAAGGCGGATAACACTACAGCGTTTACCAAATGCATATCTTCGTTATACGCTCTCCTTGGTCAGTTGATGACCCTGGAATGCGCGGAACGCTCGGTGTCTCTGATTCCTCTCTCCCTCTTAAAACCCCTTCGTGCACGCGGGTTCAGCACGTGGGGGCTTGTTGAAGAAGCAAAGGACACAGTTTTGACTTCAGCAGACATATTGTCGGCCACAGGCCGTCGTTATGGTGCTAACGGGTCTTGACATTGCCGGTGTGTCCCGGGGTCCTGCGCTGACTGTTGTTGTGATGGTTATCAACGTACAGTTGAATTCATACAGCGCCCTCCACATTTGCCTGTCGGAGCATGTATTAAGTATATGCATAATGTAAAAACCCCGAGACTATGGAACACGAAGGGACAGACAGGTGTCTGTCCCTTCGTGTTCCATAGTCTCGGGGTTTTTACATTATGCATCATCTTCACCAGCTCGCTTGCTTCCTAGCCATTTGCGCCTGTGAGCCACCAGAACGCCGGTAAGTGTGCGGCTTCGCTGATGTTCCCGGTAAACTGATGAGAAGTTTAATTTGAGTTGCAGTTATTGAAGCACTTCGCATAAGCACTAATCTGGGCGATAATGGGGAAGGCTCTGCTTCCGAAGGTAATAGAGCTTGAAGTTCGTGCGTTAACTGTTGTGTGGCTGTGACATGCAAGTCCGTATGTGCTTCATTGTTTCAGGCACGAGCGGGCCTACGCCGTCCCAAAGCGCCTCGTTTTCATCTGGTGGCCCGGATTCTGCTGCACCGTCAGGACAAATTCCCAGTACGTTTCGATGCGTACAGTGTTGTTTCATACCATTATTATCTTGTGTGATTTGTTGCGTCATGCAATTTCTGTGTGTGTGTGTGTGGGTTGGGTGGTGGTGGTGGTGGAGGGGGAGGTGCCCGTTTACTCCTGTACTGGTGACTTGGGGCGGGATTCTCTTGTGTTTGTTACCGTGAGCACACTGCACCGGCCTTGCCCCCTCACCTCAAGTATGGGATATTTTCTTCTAATACCACCTTCCCATAATTAATATACAGGGTGTCCCAGAAAACGTGTCATTGAATTATAATAAAAAAACTACACCACCTAGAGTCATGCGGTCAATGGCATTTGTTCTTACTGGGTTTTTGCCACCTCCGCATGTGAATGTCGTGTAACGTAAGTTTAATTATGTAAATTTTTGCGAGCTTAAGTCGGAAATTTGCCTAGTAACGGTTACTTTTTTACCCCACCAATGTCAAGAGCGTGTCTAATTTAGTGAAATTAATGATAATTGACAGGGATATTCAGGAGCTATCCCATCGAAAAAAATAGCCGAACATCATGCTCTATGGAGGTCGCACAGAATAGCGCACGATGAATTTTTCAGCGCAATCTTTGTCAGTCCGACGAAAGGAGGTTGGAAGCCCAGCCCTCCCCGACATCGCAGAAAGAGGTAAAACAGGAACGGCTTATCACGTCCGACTTTCGCTGGGATAATGCTTTCCCTCTCCCAATTTTAGGAACTGTTACTTTTCCTACTATCACTCTGTGGGCTGGCTTCGGAACCTCCTTTCGTCGCACTGAGAGCGATTGCGCTCAAAAAGTCATCGCGCGCTATGGTCCGGTGCTCCGAAAAGCACGATATTCGGCTATTTTTGCCGGTGGGATAGCTCGTGAATATCACTGTGAATTATCATGAATTTGAGTGAATTCGGCACGCTCTTCATATTGGTGGGGTAAAAAAGTGACCTTTACTTGCAAAATTTCCGAGTTCAGTTCGCAAATATTTACATAATTAAACTTGGAGTACATGACATTCACATTAGGAGGTGGCAAAAACCTAATAAGAACAAATGCAGTTGACCGCATGATTCTAGGTGGTGTAGTTCTTTTATTATAATTCAATGATACGTTTTCTGGGACACCCTGTATGTTGTGTAGTACACGTAAGCTCATGAAATAAATTTCGGATTGCCAAATTCCCTCGCATTATTAGCATGTTATATGGATATGTGCCATGATTTGTTGCAAACATTTTGTTCGTTGGTACTGTCCTGATGCGACGGAGCTTTGCTTGGCGGAGCTTGTACAAGGTGAACGTATTATGTGAATGTATGAATTAGGCCATACCACATTAATTTCTTGATATTTTGGCAAGGCAAAATAACCAAAGGAAACAAGAATGGAAAGGGAAATGTGACGGCGAAAGTAAAAAAAATGGAATGGTACAACGGCGAGGATGTGCCCGTTCTGTCGCTTCCTTTCGCCAATATTTTGCATTTGCATTTTTCTTCTGGAAATTCCATTCTTGGTCAAAGAATGGAATAATCTTCTTTTTCGTGCATGGATTCGGTATGAAGTACTGCGAATGATGACACGTTTTGTTGTGCTTCTCCTTTGATATCTTCAGCCATTATAGTCAGAATGAGCTCCTCCTTGAAGGAAGCACAGCAAAAAGACGATGGGAGTACCCTGCACTTGGTGCAGCGTTGGGCAACGCATTCCCGGATATGGTCACTGAAACCGCGAGCAGCCAAAATAGAAACTTCAATCATATGGTATGTGGTATAGTTGAGTGTGTTGCAGCAGTAATTTTCTTCATGCTGGGCAGGTTGCAGTTACGGACCTAGGGGTAGTGGTTCCACCTGACGCAACTGAAATTATCAACTAACCATAATATTCGGATGTACGCAGACTTCCTTCATAGCCAAGCTGACCAAGACAAGGAGGGGCAGAAGGCGAAGACGTGAGAGACGCGCCAGAAAAGATGAGACACAAACTGGCGATGTGGGCATAAGCAACTGTGCCAAAGATGAAGCTTAAACTGAAGTGATCTCCGTGGATGATGCCATATCCGAACTAGAGGTGGGTGAGGGCTGACAAAATTGTGCCGTTTGTGTTCTAGCTGCAACAAGGCAGACGCATGTAATCTGGTTTGCAGAGCCTCAAGTCTGCCAATATTGCATACGACATCAAGAGGATGTCACTGCTGCTTAAGACCCAGATCAGGGAAGCCCAGCATGTCAACATGTCAGCGTATTTCCTTGACTACCAAGTGGTAAGTATATCAACGTTTTATTTTACTGTCAGTCTCACGTGACGTATTAATTAATCCTGTAGTACGTTGTCAGTGGAAGCGGAAGTACGCTTTCGACAGCCCATCCATCAAATGGAAGAGAATATGGTTTTGGAATATATATTTGGAATATATTTATAGAATATGGAATATAAGGTTTTGGAAAAAAATCCAGCGAGTGAAAGGCGATAACACTATCACCTACCTCGAAATTTATTCTCTACTCCGGCCAGCTCGAACCCCTTACCAGCTGATAACCTTGGTGAGTGAAACTTCCACTTTGTTGCATTTCCCAAACTTTTAATTGATGCAAAATACTAATTTTAGCTTCCAACAATTTCGCAGCAAAAAACAGACATTTAATTTCGGGGTACATTTCGAGTTTCAAAGCGACATATTTGTGGGTTCATTGGTCCACGCTGCGTTCTATCTATTTCTTTTAATAATTTCGTTGTCTCGAATAATACCTATCGCTGTACTTATTCGTGATTGTCAGAGCAATGCATAATTCTTCGCTCCTCACGTGTCAGGAAAATTGTCCCGAGGAAGTTGTCGTGCCAGGAACAAAAATCTTCTTTGGAAGCCAACAGCGTTCTATCTGGTGCGGAAAAAAACCCAAACAAGAAGTTATACTGGAGAGCACCGTGACGCTGGAGAAGGCCCTCATCGTATGTGCAACGGTCTACTACATCAAAACGTTCACCTACCCAGCGGCATATTCATAACTACTGGGACTAATACGCTCTGCAAGTAACCGAGCGTCCTGCGCATATCCCGGTTACTCCACTCGGGAAGCCCCATTGGCTAAGGCGGCGCCCTCCCTCTTCCTTCTCACTGCCTCCTTTCATGCGCAGAGACGCACTTGCACGGCGTATTCAACTGCAAATACTGAATGATGAAAGATGAAAGTCACTGAAAAGGTTAGCCACCTGTAGGACTCGAACCCACATCTTCTGGATTACCGGTCCATAGCTCTACCAATTGAGCTAAGCTAACACGCCTTCTCAGCGACTTCCAGGGTGCGTCATCTGAAGGGACAAACCAGTCACTCTCTCTCACTCATCCTCCTTCCGCTCTTACATTTTTGCACACTCATACACACATTCATACGACAGGGATCGACGCAAGCGGCAATTGTTGAACATGAGATAACTGATGTTCTGAGGCTGGAACAACATAAGGAACAACGAAAGGAGGATGAGTGAGAGAGAGTGACTGGTTTGTCCCTTCAGATGACGCACCCTGGAAGTCGTTGAGGAGGCGTGTTAGCTTAGCTCAATTGGTAGAGCCCTGGACCGGTAATCCTGAAGATGTGGGTTCGAGTCCTACAGCTGGCTAACCTTTTCAGTGACTTTCATCTTTCATCGTTAATTTCTTAGGCAACTTGAGGCCTTGTATGTGATTGTCCCTTCTATGTTGTTCCAGCCTCAGAACATCAGTTATCTCATACTGAACTACGCTCATTTCCCCAGAGCATGGCGGAAGACCGCACTTCTTGATTTGTTAGAGGTTCTGGAGAAAAGGGAAACATAAGTGTGCTGACAACAGACCGTTTATAATTTGCATTCTGATTGTTGCAGAACTCTCAGAGGGCAGCACAAGAACGGGGTTTTTCTTCTTCTTTGGGAAAACGTTTTAATGTAAGACACATTGTCATCGTGAATAAAGGTATGAGGTATGTTCGGAAAAGGAACGTGATATGACGAGGAGGCTTGGGGCTCTGGGAAAGACATCGCTGCGACAAAGCCAGGACATAAAAAATTTGGTGCCGAAACCCGGGAACGCTTCACGAACGGAGTCTTTGTCTGTAGTGATCTACTGGTTGTTGGATAAAGAGAGCCCTACGATCGACTATGGAACGTCTCAAGGTGAAGAGGACGTCGCGAAGGAGACAAGCTACGAGGCTTGTGGGAGAAGCCAAGACTGCACTGAGCAGCACTCCTAATGATCGGAAGACCGTCGAAAGCTTGTTGGAACGTCTACGCGTGAACCTTGAAGAGCTGAAAGAGATCAATTCCGAGTTTGAAGGTCATCTCAAGGATGATGAATTAGAGGTGGAATATGAAATGGCTCTGGAATACGAAGAAAATTCTATAAAGGAAATGTCTAACCTACGTGTCGCCTTGCAAGAGCTCACCTCAGTGTCGACGCCTGCCACTCAGGTGGCCGCTCCAACGAATGTGGCACTACTTGGGACTCAGTCTGCCGCTCACACGCCGTCGCTTCATGGCAGTCACGCTGGGACCCGTCTGCCAAAACTTCAACTGATGCGTTTCCGAGGTGACCTATCGGAGTGGCTTCCCTTTTGGGAACAATTCAAAGGAACCGTACATAACAATAGTAACCTTTCACAACCAGAGAAGTTCTTCTACTTAAGGTCACTGTTGGATGGAGCAGCTGCAGCCGCCATATCAGGTCTACAAGCTTCGGAGGTGTGCTACAACGATGCCATTGAAATCTTGATGGAAAGATTTGGAGACAAGCGTCGCATTGAAAGGCAGTACCTTACCAAACTGAGGACATTGCCTCCAATTAAAACTCACAAAGATTTTCGAGGGCTTAGGAAGCTATATGATCAAGTCCAAGCAAACGTGCGAGGTCTCAAAGCACTGGGTGTGGAAAGCAGCTCCTTTGCAACAATGCTGACAGATACTATCCTTTCAGCGTTGCCTACTGAAATGGCCATGGAATATTATCGTACTGAGAAGAGAGGCCAGCAGCTTGGCACAGCAAGTTTGGAAGGCAATGGAGACGAGACCAATGCCGGAGTGAGTACCGCTGGAAGAGAGATTGTTGGAACTACGGAGTTAGATCGAATTCTAAAGTTTCTCCTAATTGAAATCGAAAGCTTTGAGCACCTCAAGTTCAATGGATGTGCCTATGACGACAACGAGATGAGAGGACATCAGAGGCAAGGTGATCGACAGAATTCAAACAATGCTGGATTCAAGACACGACCGGCAGCGTCAGTTCTCCACACCACTGCTCGGGAAATGACCAACGATTGCATATTTTGCAACACCTCGCGACACATAACGGAGCTGTGCGACGCAGACATCCCGCTGGCAGAGAAGAAAACTACTCTTGCAGCTCAAAAGCGATGCTTCCGTTGTACGAAACATGGACATCATGCAAGAATGTGTAGGAAGAAAATAACCTGCTCTGCATGCGGAGGAAGGCACGTAAGGACGATGTGCGATCCTTTGTGGAAACCAAGTGAACAGACAAAAGTGAAAGAAGTCGTCAGTACTAGCATGCACACGAGTGGGACTGGCGAAGATGTGAAGACAGGTACTGTCGTCTTACTTCAAACGTTCAGGGCATGGGCCGTAGCTGAAGGTCGCAGTCTATATCTCAGGGGAGTCATTGACGGCGGTAGTCAACGAACCTTCGTGCGCCAAGATATTGCCAGAGAACTGAATCTTCCTTCTGCCGGAGAAATAGACGTCACGATAAATACTTTCGGGAACAGGACTTCCAGAAGGGAGAAGCAGCGTCGGCGTTTGGTCAAACTGTGCTTACGCAGTCAATACGGAGGGGAAGTACATGTCTTTGAAGCAATCGAGGTACCATTCATTTGTGAAGATCTTGTGACATGCCCATTGGATAACGAGGACGTGCGTACTTTTCTTCTAAGTGAAGAGAAACTAGCCGATGAGTGTCGCTTCTCAGGGGTACGGACAGAAGATGGAATTGGCGTGCTTTTAGGCTCTGATCAAATGTGGAAGATCATGACGAGGCAGGTACGGCAAAGCAATGCCCAGAATAATCTTGTTGCCATCAACACTGCTCTGGGTTGGACTTTTCAAGGACCGGTATCAGTTAGATCTTCACTCGAGAACAAAGACAGCACTCTAGTTTGTGTGCTTCGCACTGATGCCACTCACGAGGCGTCATTACAGATGTTCTGGGAAATTGAGCATCTGGGTATTACGGACGGAAATAGTAATGATGAAGGCGACGACAAAGTTCTTTGTCAATTTAAGGAAACCGTACAGAAGGTTGGCGGAAGATATGCCGTCACTCTACCTTTGAAGAACGATTTCGTCCTTAACGATAATTTGGAAGTAGCCGAGAGTCGGCTGAACGGACTCCTAAAAAAGCTAAAGAAAAATGGTTTGATGGCAGAGTACGACGCTGCGATGAGGAAGTACGCAAGTGACGGACATGCGGAGAAGGTACTCGTCGAGTCAGAGAACGGCAAACAACCTCAGCAAGTCTATTACATGCCGCATCAAGCTGTGGTCAAACAGGAATCAGAAACCACAAAGCTTCGTGTTGTCTTCGATGGATCCTCGCATGCACCTACCGTAGCTTCACTGAACGATTGCCTGGAAAAAGGACCCAGTCTGAATACGGATCTTCTGCCGGTCTTGATACGTTTCCGAATGTACCGTATCGGTCTGGCAGCAGACATTGAGAAAGCCTTTCTTCAGGTTGAGGTCCAAGAAAGGGACAGGGACGCTTTGAGATTTCTGTGGTGTCAAGATGGTCCTACGGAAGATATTTCTCAGAATCCGGTGGAAGTATGGAGAATGAAACGTGTACCCTTCGGAACGACAGCGAGCCCCTTTCTTTTGGCGGCCACACTGAGACATCACCTAGACAACGTCAAAGGGCATTTCCAACGGACGGCACGGCACATTGTCAATAGTTTCTACGTGGACGACCTATTGACGGGTTCATCAACGGTGGATGGAGCAATAACGATATACAACGACGCTTCATCTATCCTTCAGGAAGCTGGCATGAATTTACGAAAATGGATTTCAAACGCAGAAGAGGTACGAAAACAGTTTGGTGAACAAGACACCAACAGTAGACAAGAGAGGATCCTGAGTTGCAGGGAGGATCGGAAAGTCCTCGGTATACTGTGGGACACGTACGGTGATACTCTCAAGGTATCAGGCAAACGCATGCTAGAGGATGGCGTAGCGCTCATTAGCAGTAAACGCGGAATTCTGAGCGCAGCAGCGAAGCTGTTTGACCCTCTGGGCATGCTCTCTCCGTTCAGCATTCGAATCAAAATGCTGTTTCAACGTTTGTGGGAGGAGAAGCTTGATTGGGACACGCCTTTGACCGGAAATATACAAGAGCTGTGGCATACCTGGTGGTCGGAGCTGCCAAAGTTGGACAACATCGCACTAAATAGGTGTCTCGTTCCAGACGGAAATTACAACTTCAAGTATGAGCTTCACATCTTCAGCGACGCTAGTCCTTATGCTTACGGAGCCTGTTTGTATTTAAGAGCCATTGCAAATGGAAGAACAGCGAAGGTCGGGTTTGTGTTTGCAAAGGCTCGGGTGGCGCCTTTGAAGGCCCTAACTTTACCACGACTAGAGCTTATGGGCGCCCTGTTGGGAGTGAGGCTATCAAAGAAAATAACTGAAGCTTTGACGCGTCTGAAGGAAGTGACCTGCGTATACTGGACAGATTCGTCAATCACCCTTTGTTGGGTACGAGGTTCTCCGTTACGTTGGAAACAATTTGTAAGAAATAGAGTTATTGAGATCCAGGAAAAAAGCGACGTATCAGCTTGGCGATTTTGTCCTGGGAAAGAAAACCCAGCTGACCTATTGACCAGGGGCGAGTCACTTGAAACGCTTGAGAAGTGTGACACATGGTGGAACGGACCAAAGTGGCTCGAACGGGACGAAGACGAATGGCCTGCTCAAACGGTGCTTCCGGAAATAAAGGACCTTACTGATCAAGAGGATGTGCACAATGACGCCACTACGTTGCAAAGTTCTGTCAATATAGGAGTTCCCGCTGTACTGGATCTCGACCGATTCAGCAGTTTGCGTAGAGCTCTCAGAGTGACAGCGTGGATCAAACGGTTCGTCGACAATAGCCGACCAGGTAACCCACGGGTCTTTGGGGCACTCTCAACAGAGGACATTAGTTGGGCAGAGAACTATTGGATGAAACGAGCTCAAGAGGAAAGGTATGGACTCGAGAAGCAAACCCTGAGTCTGGGAAAGGCGTTAGAGAAGAACTCGGCTGTAGTGAAGCTAGCACCTTTTCTTGACAACGAAGGAATCATGCGGATCTCCGGACGTCTTCATTTCTTGGAAATTTCAGGAACAGTAAAGCACCCGATTCTGCTTCCACCCGACCATCGATTTACGGTACTGACTGTGGAATCAGTGCACCTGAGGGTTCTGCACGGAGGAGTGCAAGATACCCTAACTGAACTTCGGGAGCGATTTTGGATTCCAAAAGGACGACAGATTGTAAAAAAAGTAATCTTTCACTGCAGGGGTTGTATCAGGTACCGCGCCAAAGCAGCGACAGCAAGAATGGCTCCATTACCACAGGATCGAGTAGAAGCCGGTACGCCATTTGAAGTCGTCGGGATTGATTTTGCCGGTCCTGTTTTCTTCAAAGGAGCAGTACGCGACGAAAAGTCCTACATTTTGCTCATCACATGTGCGACAACTCGAGCCATTCATTTAGAGCTCGTATCTAAAATGTCCACAGAATGTTTCCTGCTAGCCTTCTCCCGGTTCATTGCTCGGCGAGGTATACCTAAAGTGATATACACTGACAATGCACTAACCTTCAAGAAGGCGTCGAAGGACATAAGTATTTTCTGCGACACTTTGCAAAGACAGCGTTTTCACGACTATTGTACAGAGAAAATGATAACATGGAAGTTTATCATGACATATGCTCCATGGTGGGGAGGGTTCTGGGAACGTTTGGTAAAAACAGTGAAAGGGACCCTCCGGAAGACACTGGGCCGTAACAGATATGGGTTTGAAGAACTGACTACAATCTTACAGCAAGTTGAAGCAGTTGTAAATTCAAGGCCACTTACCTATCTTGGTGACTGCCCAGAAGACCTTTCCCCTCTAACTCCCGCACATTTCCTGACGGGAAAGAGACTCACGTGTTTGCCAATGGCTCCTATACCAACGCCGCGATCAACGAGTGCACAAGTTAAAGCTAACTGGATAAAGCACGAAAGAGCTATTGACAGCTTCTGGAAGAGGTGGCTGAAAGAGTACTTGCTACAACTTCGTTCAGCTCATAGTTGGAATGTACTTAAGTCTTTGCCAGTGAAGGTGGGAGATGTGGTGTTGATCAGCGAAGAAAAGGTTCCTCGACACATGTGGAAGATAGGAAGAGTTGCTACTGTGTTTTGGGGGCGGGACAAGGTGGTGCGGGCCTGCGCAGTGAAGCTGCCAGACAAAACAGTACTGCGACGACCGGTGCAGCTTCTGTATCCTCTCGAAATGGTGTAAGGGTCTCATTGTGCTTTTTCGGGGGGGAGTATGTTGCAGAACTCTCAGAGGGCAGCACAAGAACGGGGTTTTTCTTCTTCTTTGGGAAAACGTTTTAATGTAAGACACATTGTCATCGTGAATAAAGGTATGAGGTATGTTCGGAAAAGGAACGTGATATGACGAGGAGGCTTGGGGCTCTGGGAAAGACATCGCTGCGACAAAGCCAGGACACTGATGTCCACGTTTACGTTTATTTCCCTTTTAAAGAGGATAACACCCTAATAGTACCTGCATGGTGTCATATCTCAATTCAGTGCGGGACTATGTCACAGTGTCTGTGTACTTATTACTGTTGTATTTCATGTTACGTCTAAGTTCGGGCAAGGAGTACGGAGTGACCCGTTTTAACTTAAAAATGTTTTAGCACATATGTTTTAGTTCCTGAGAGGACTGCATATGACTAGTTATTATTAGTATTGTTACTATCCGTAGGGCGTTCTGAGAATAAACATTTCAGGATAACAGATTTTAGATGTGTCCGTTTTCATTGTGTTCAGTTGAGGTTTAGCGTGGAGAATTTACGTAACATGTCAAGGAAAGTGAACAAATGATACGAATAAGGCAGTGCATGAGGCATCCCTATTGGCGCCTTTGTGGGAACACAAAGGCGCATTACATGCTTCATATCGTTTTGCGCCGCGAAGAATTATCCGATTTGCACAAAGTTGTTTAGAACGAAACTGTTCCGAATTCTGGTGGTTAATAATTGCTGGCTTTTCATCAGCAACTTGGAAATTTGCAGCGTAACCTCCAGCGAGTAGCTACAGCGAGGTGAAGTAGATCTTCTATTTGCCGCTGTATTATTAATTCCGTGCCTTCAGCGCTTTGTGTGAATCCACAAACTCTCAGGGTCACCACTTCCTGAAGAACGCTTAGTGCCAACAGCCTGCGGCGGACAGAAGAAGCGATGGATAGGAGGAGCGGCGTGTAACCTCTGCAGCGTATACAGGCGAGAGCGTGAAACGAACGCAGCGTGTAGTACCGCGACGTATACAGACGCGAAAGTAAAGAGAGTGTAGCGTGTAGAAGGCACGGCGGGTAATACCTGCAGTGTATACTTTCTGTAGCACATACAGGGCGCGGCGGACAACGAACGTGGCACCTAGAATGCGTGTTGGTCAATAGCTGTAACGGATATATCCGCTATATATTTTCAAAAAGAATAGCGCTTATTTAACCGCTACCGGGCTAAGAGTGTACTCAATAAGCACGAGCCAAAGCAATGGTAATGACGTCTGCCCGTCTATCCAATCACCATCCATCCACCCAACCAGTTCGAACCTGTTCAGTTTCAACGGTTGAAACTTCAAACTTTCCGGACGCGCAACGGGTAGCAGTTGGGTCTTGGCGGCTGCACTCCACTGGTTGTTATACGAAAATCTTTCCAAGTTCTAATCTCCCGCACGTTTTGTCTTGCAATTTTTGAGCATAGCGAGAACGTACGCCGTGCTGTCTAGTGATAAAAACTGTTGAGCGCAGCAGAGCCGCAGAGCTCCCAGAGTACACTGTGGTGGACAGCGTTTCTATGTTCTCTGGCTTTCAAGTTTAAGGGGTGAGTTCACTATTCATTAAAGTATGTGGCTGTTTCTGTGCACCAAATCGCATGTAGTAGAGATGCGTGGCATAATATCGGAATATCATTTCCTTTATCTATTTCGGCTTCGTATCACCGATTGAAGCACATTGGAAGTGTGGGTTGAACTGACTGCACTTGCATTCAAAGTAGTGATTAACATTGTATGTTCGGCAGTACAACGTTTCAGTAAGTGCCTTGGTTCGTCTTGGTGCTAAAACAAATACGGTATCACTAATTAACCTTCCAGATTCACGAGTTTTCGATGACTGTTCAAGTCTTGAGTAAACGAAAGTCGACAGTTACGGTTTGCAGGGCGGACACGCCGGAACATAAATGCTGGTTAGTTCATTGTCATGTCAGCCCGACTTCGGTTGTTGCATTTTTCGCTGGTAGTGAAACCACACACCGAAAATTTTGCGCAAGTACTTTTGTTTGCATATCATGGTTTCATAGCAACTGCATTTTTCTTTTTATAGGTGCTTGGACTATCTTGCATCGGTGGATATGAAAATAGTGGTATCCTACCCTACGAAACATCTATTTGCACATAAGCTTAATAGTTCCCTGTGAGATAAGGGGAAGCAGTTGTCTCTGACTTGAGACTGTGTTGTCCTCCAATGTTCCTGGTGTTCGATGTGCCCCCTAATCTTACTCTAGAGGGAGCCTCTTTAAATTTTTATGTCAACAAAGTATTGCAAATACAGTTGGTGGAAGGCTCTAACTGCACTCCATTTACATGGTTGTCGTGTGGTTAACGAAATCGCACTGTTTTTCAGATGCTGTGAAAGTCAGTAGGGAAGTGCGATGTAGAAGAAAGGACTGCCAGAAGCTTGCTAAAGAACCGCACAACATGTGTGGGCAGCAGACAAAATATTCATCAAACGGTACAAAACTAGTATTTCTGTGCTTAGTCGTTTTGAAACATCCTTGGTATTGTATGGAGAACAGCGTGACTATGTCATTCCGTCTTACTTCACCCAAACAGCTATCTGACAGTAGTGCGAGATTTGAGTTCCTAAAGGGTTTATTCACTGAAGTCACCTCAGCGCCATACTATAGGTCCCTTAATGTTGCGCCCTTGCATTTGTTCGCCGCATTATGCTTTTTAGGTGACTATTAACACCGAAAACATGGAAATTGCTTGGATATTCTACAAATCACAGAGCAACAAGTTTGAAACACCAGATATACGGTGAGTATAATATGGGTAACAGCTTGGCTGAGATCTACAATATGGTGGCGGATGGCAGCAAATCTGCCTGCTAGCGACAGTGGCGGTCTCGTCTCGGAGAGGCGGTTTCGTCTTTGATCAGTGAAGAGCGACTCGTGCAGGGTCACCCGACTGCGATCCTGGCGCCTAGGTCGTAACAAGATTGTTAGCGTCCACGATCGACGCCGGTGCTGCTGCGTGTATAATCTCGCTGCATGGGTCCTTCTTATCTCCGCCAGGGTCCCATGTGGCTGTTACGTGCTCTTTATTTCCCCCGGCCGTGTCGTCTGATGCGGTGATCTCCTTTCTGATGACCTTGTTGCCAGCAGCCATGGGTGGGACAACCCCGTGCTAAGGCCCCAGCTGACAGCCTAAATCTCCATCAGAGTTTTGAAAGTGCTTTCCGAGGTGCATCGCGGAACATGACAATGCTCCGTCTTCCTGACGTGCATCCGCGACTGCTGGCTTCTGTAGTTCCGCAGCTGCGTTATTTCCCAGCCTGTGATGTCCATATGTAGTGAGATTCTGTTCCGGCTGCTCATCCAACGTACTCTGATCGTCGTTGGCCTTTGCTGGCACATACGTGGCTGATACAATTTCGTGCGCTGTATTTCCTGTTATCTTTTCTGTCAACGCCGTATTCCGTGATTTGGACCAGCGAATGCTCTGGAATCATCCACATAGGCTCCCCTACATCAGTTTCGTCGTTCTGTGGTGGAACACGTTTAGGCTCTGCACGACCAGCTTCTACGCACTTCGGTGCGTCGTCTTCAGCTGAACGTTCGAGAAGTATTCTCCCCAAGATGGGGTAGCGTACCGTGCTCTTCCCATTCTTCAACTCCCCTCGCACCGGCACTCACCAAAGCGATCGCCGGTTATTGAGATATGGCTGCTGCTACGCCTGGTACTGGTCCTTGTTCGGAAGGCTGTTGGGCATCGTGAGCAGCGGTTATGATAATCTCATGATTTTCCGAAAGCTTTACCGTGCCATATGGCGTGCTTCCCAAGACTTCGGTTACAGTTGTCGAACTAAGAGGGTCTTCGGCTATTTGCGTTTTGTTCACCGTCGTCAATGGCTCATGCTCAGTTTCCTCAGAAATTTCATAGACTTGTTTCCTTACCTGCGCTGCCACTGTCTCCCGAGATTGTCCAAACTTATCCTCGTGCTTCACAACTTGACTTTGTTCCATCGCTTTTTCCTGTCCTGTGTCCAGAGGGGTGGGAAGCAAGTGATGACTAACAGCTTGCACCAAAGGCTGTGCTGACGCTCCCGTGACCTTAGTGTCTCTATGATCTGGAGGTGCTGTTGCAGGAGGCACAGAAGGTTTATCGTCTGACGCCGTTGTAGGTATGACAATGCTACCTGCTTCAATGGTTAGCGGGACGGCACCATGCGAAGTAGAGTCGCTAAGCGTTTCGAAACTCCAGCTGACGTTCCATGTTGCTTCCTCCCGTTTACGTTGCAGTGTCTCCGTAGTACTATGGCCCGCCCTGGTCTAGGGCTGTGTCTCAACAAGTGACGCTGTCAGTGCTAGGTCCTTCGTCTGCTCGACATCCGTACGCGATATATCACTGCGAATCACGTCTTCAGGTGGAGAAAGTGTGATTTCAGGTACGGCTGCAAATTCTGATTTAACTGCAGATTCCACGCTGGTCTCAGCTGCATACGCGAAAGGAGCGGCTGAAGGCTTCTCCGCAGTTGTCGTCGCAGTCACCCTGGTCTCTGCAGGACTGATGCGTCCTGATGCGTGTTTCTCGTCAAGTGCAGTTAATGGGACTCCGTGCAGAGGTACGCCTGTCGATGCTGCTGCCAGCTCTACTGCTTCTTGCGGAGCGTCCACTGGTGCTTCATGTTCTGAGATTTGGCCGTCAAGTTCTACTTCAAGTGGGACGACTGATGGCAGCGAGTCCGGATTCCCATATTTGTTCTTCAGCACCTTGACCGCAGTGGCGTACGTGGCATCTGTAAGCCGAAGACCCCCCTATGAACGTTGCAGCCTCCCCGAAGAGCACGGTTACCAAGTGCGTCATCTTCTCTCCGATGGTCAAGGACATATTGCTGTGAACTGGTGCCTCGAACCGGCTCCAAAATTCTTGCCATGACTCGTGGCGGCCGTCAAACCTGAATAATGAAACGGAAGAGTGTAGCGACGAAATCCGATTGGCCGCTGTCGATTCGGAAGTCGCTGTTCTGGACGTCGCTCCCGCATGCTGGGCGAGTCGCTTCTGCAGAAGGCAAATGACTTGGAAGGTGCGATCTTGCCATTCCAGCGCTGCATCTAACTCTGTTTCTGCTTCTTGAAGTGTGAACAGAGTATCTAATCTGCTGTCGATGTCCGCAAGGCTCGTGGAGCACGTCCTAATCCTTCGTAACAGCACCTCACAGCGACTGACGTGGCCCGAACCGTTGTGGGATTCTGTAATGACTTGTTCGGCCTCGCTGAGTATCGCAGTCAACCACGTATGCGCCATTAAATTGAATCATCATCTGCAACTGCCATTATTCAATTCAAGTGCCAGGTCTCAGTTGGATACAATGATATGGCGAGATATATTTTTGGTTTTCATTCTGGAATTGCTCATTTCAGAAGAATAGCCACTGTGAAGTTTGTTTTCGTTTTCGGAAACATTAAGAGGACTAAAACCAAACACCTTTCTTTCGGAGCATCCCTTATGCACCTGCGTTTCAATTCCAATCTGCGTTACAAGAATGACAGACCACTCAGCAGCGATAAACGTTTGAAGGTGAAAGTCAGGAACGAAGATGCGTTAATCTGTGCGAAAGGGGCTCTGTATGTGTCTGAGTCGAGGACATTGGTCTCAAGCTAATTCCTGTCTTGAGAAGAGGTGACAACTATGCTCCTTCTATCTACTAACCAGCTCCACCTTTTAGGGTTCCCTGTAAACTAATGGAGCACATCATATACTAGCACGTTATCAACCATGTTGAGTCTATCAATTTCTTTTTTTAAATTCTAGCAGGTTTCAGAAAAGAGTATTCAGGCAAAACTAACGTAGTGGAATTCGTTCACAGCATTTCAAACTGTCTTGATTTGTGGTCCACGTAAACGTAGTGTTTTTTTTATTTTGTAATGGATTTTGACATTGTGCTTTATGCTCGCATGTTGGCCAAACTAGCCTAATTAAAATTGGATCCTGTTACCATTAACTGGATACGCAGTTTCTCAACTAACCGCAACCGTGGCAACAACTCGTGAGGAGAACCTATCACCATGCAACATTTGTTATGTTGCAGTCGCTTCACATTTTAATCTAGTCAAAAGCAAGGCCTTTTAGTGATCGGTCTTGTATGATTACATGCCCCTCCGTTATGTAACACCACACTGGGTTCTTCAACCTATGAGAGATAAATAAATATATTGCCAAATAAATTGTTTACAAGGCTCATTATTCGATTTCGCCACACTACCACAAGCAATTGATAGAGTAGTGGCCCAGGGTATGAAGCTCGCCACTAATCATCATTCAGACAAAGTTCTTAATGTAAAATCCTTTACTGAGAACACAGGCTTAACACAACAATTAAGAACAAAGAGGGTAAACGTTTCGTTGCCAATCCAGGTGACATCATCCCTACAACAGAGAACAATCAAAAACAACATCAAAAGAGTCAAATCGGTGGTGCGCATTCCTTTCACCCAACGTGTTTCATACGCCATTTGGAGGGCACTGTGCCCATCAGGCATTTTGACTGTGCATATCAAGTTGAGTGCATAGAGTGTTCAGCGGTGTTTGCAGTAAAGGACGTTACAGTATGAGGTTGTCACTCGGCTTTTGGAATATATTTTCAAATAAAGTTGTTGTTTTACAAAGCACAATACATTGCAGAAATCATTCTTATTGCCTATTGTTTAGGGCATACCATTCTTGCAGTCACATGAAGCACTGACGGGCCAATTTCAAAAATGAAGGCAATCTGATTTACGTTCTTGCCGACATGGCACAGCGTATGCACGAGGTAGCTGCATTTCAGAAGCCCGAGAACACTCAAAGCAATTAGTGTGCTAGCATTAGATATGGTGTACGGCATTATATGTTTGCTTTTGCTAGGGCAACTAAGATGGGTGGATAGAAAGGCAGTTACAACCTGTTTCCACAAAAGACACCCAGGCTCATTAGTAATTTCCTGCAAGAGCGCTAAGGCTTTTCGAGATTACTAGAACATGGGTACCTGAACATGAAAGAACTGATGTTCTGAGGCTGGAACAACATAGAAGGGACTTTCATCTTTCATGGGTACCTGGTTTTAAATAAGAATAAATCCACCAGAGGTCAGTGTTTCACACACCCTGCTTTCCATCAAACCTATTAAAAGGTGTGACCCCCAAAACTTGCACAAAATTCCTGGGGAGTCTTCATTGGACACTGTTGCAGGCCCTCTCACCAGGTGCTCTCTATGAACCTGACTCACAGTTCTGGATGCGCTGCCTGAGCTAACTTCCCAACACGAATGGTAACTGCTATGAGGAGTGCTGTACTTACTGAAAGCGATATGAAATGCTGTGCCTTGACAGGTAATGTTGATATCCTCATATAGAGAGATGTTCGTTCTCCCTTTATTCCAAACCGCACTATGAGACGCAAGCCCACTTGCCATCAAGCCAATGAATTGTGCCTCACAGTCAGGGCAATCAAGGGAATCTATCACTGAGGCTCAGAAAAGCTGTTTTCCATCGGAATCTGATCCAGGACTGAGCCGTGAGTAGCCCCGTGAAAGCACCAGGGTTTCTTCGAATTTTAGATGTGCCAGCTTTCTATTTTCCTCCCCTGCCATTTTTTTTATGTAGTAGCTGATTACTTTAGCATTGTACTGCTTTGCAGATTGATGATGTGGAGATGATGTAAGAGGTGGAACTAGGCTTTAGGCACAATGAGGCAAAGTGTGACTACATAGCTTCTGAGAATGTTTATGTATCATTCACACAAAGAGAAGATAGGTGTTACAATAGATGTTACATCTTTTTCCGGTTTTGATATTTATTTATTTATAAATATGCCTCAAAGGTCCTTGCAGGCATTACATGAGGGGGGACATCAACATGGGTCACTTAACAAATGCAGAAGTTACAAGGAACATACATATTTGGAAGACAGAAAGACAGACTCTGTTTTTCGTTTGTTTATCAGTCTTGCTCAAGAAATTGTTCACTGTAGCAACGGTACACAATGTCACGAAAGGAGTGCTCATAATCGTTCCGCAATCCATTAAAAAGGACTAGTGTTGTGTTTCAACACAACATATTGGACTCATGAACCATGCATCACCCTGAGAGCTATACATCATCCTAAATACAGATGCTGAATTATTTTAAATGCGATAGACGAGCTGTGCGAAGAGGTACCTCCAGTTAGGATCTTGGGTACTTGAAGCCTGTGGCAGTTTCTGTGGGGAAGGCTTGTCAGATCCTCCTCACTGCACAGGCTGGGATGACCATGCTCTTGTTTTTCCCAAGCTTGTGCCATACTCACCTTGCAAACTGGCGATACGCAGTGTATCTGTATCGTCTACACAGATGTACATAAAATATAGTTTAGGCAAATAAGTAACCGGTTACAATACAGTGTGTGTGTGCAGTGTCATTTCCATATGTACCTGAGAGCAACTGCAGTTTACCTGCCCACACCCTGTATTACTACACATGCTGTGTTCTTTTAGAAACCAACATTGTTTTACTTTTCACTGAATCGACAATCAAGAACATTCAATATCGTTAAAACCTACGCTAAAACCCTATGCACAGGGCAATACATAAAAAGGTGACTCAGGACACAGCACACTGACGATTACAAAATTGCTTATCTTGCTTTTCTCCAGTTCAGAGTTGTGCATTGTACAGTCTTTTTATGTGCTGCGCCCTGTACTGGAGTTTTTAGCTACTTTAATGCAGGACCAAACAAGTTTTGAGCGCCCAAATTTTAACATCGTTCGACAAGGGCACATGTGACTTACTTGTGAATATAGTCGCTCATAGGTTCGTGTTGCCCACGGAGTTCAAAATATACCACCTTCAGGACAGTCATATTGAAGCATAGAAGTTGGAAATTTTCGTGGGTTGTAATGCACTCATACTGCAGTCATGCGGCAGTGTTTTCGAGCTCCTTGCAGCACAAGCATTCGATCTCCTTCGGCATTATGACACCAGCCGCACCGGCACCAGAAACAGCAAGTGTGCATTAAACATCGGGACACAAAATTTCAAAGAACATTTACATGTTCGATCACAGTGTGCGTGAAAAAGCTCATCGTTTACTTGTCTGTCGAAGACAGGCGACTGATCCTGTTTGCTTCATCTGTGACCGATGTTCGTAGAGCTCTCTTCGTCTCGCATTCGCGGCATCTGCGACATTTCGAAAGCGAGGCTACCGAGCTCTTCAACACGCAGAATTTCCTCTTCGATCGCTCCCCCCCCCCTTCCCCCAAGAAAGGTCAGAAAAAAAGTTCCCAGCTCGAAGTCTCCGCCTTTCTTGCTTCGACGTCCATATTGAAGATCGCTTTCTGGACGGATGCCTCCGGTCTCACAAACTCACTACAGAACTACGGTCCGGGCGTCCAATGAAATATGGACCTTGTGCTTTCGTCACGCACACGGAAATTGGAGGATGTCCACTACAAAGAGGCTCAGTGGTTAGTGTGCTGGCCATGTCACGTCGACACTGGGAGGTGCCCGGGTTCGAATCCAGGTGCCGGCTGTACAAAGAGGCTAGATTTCGGCGCCGATTGCGCGAGTTGAGGAGGAAAAGCGAAGCCGGTTTTCAGCTCCCCGTTTGGCAAACTTTGCCGCCGCGCACAGCCAAAATATTTCGCGTGTGCGGCTTGGAGGCATATTATACCTTCGTAATAGATGCAAACGAAAGATTTGTCCAACTTCTGGTCAGAGTCCCTTTAAGGAGCCACCTCATGAATTCGTTCCACATTTTCATACACAATAGCTTTTTCAACCTATTTGTCTTGCTTCCCTCATGGGCTTTTGCGCTTACGCTGTTCACCTTCATAAGCGCCACATTTTTGCTAATTCTCAGTTGTTTTTTATTCATTTATTTATTTTGTTTTTCTTTCTTTTGCCCTCTTGTGCTTTCTCCCTTACCGTGACAGTATATTCCCTTGACCTTCCATATATGTGCATCCTTATATTTCATGACTTGTTCTGATGTTGTCGCCACGTGTGGTATTCAGATCGCTTCCGGGAGGCCCCACCTCTAGCTATGCTACGGGGACCCCACTGTATATTGTGTATGGCATAACTAATAATAAAATTGAATTGAACTGAATTTAATTGAAAATTGGGCAGTAATAAATTGTAATCCAGTGAACAATCCCCAGTTTACTCCTGTTCTTTTCGTGCGCGTATTGCAAGAAGATGAAAACTACATAGAAAGGGCATCTCACACAAATTCTCAAAGCTATTTTTGCACGCAAAATGCGGGTCTAGCTGTAGTTATCTTCATGGACGTTTTGGCACGTTCTTCAATCGAATTCCAATCCTGGCAAAAACCAATTATCTGACCGAAGCGTCCATTCGAATATTCCCTATGCCACCACAGAACAGTTGCCCTGTAGTACAATATAAACAGTGGGAATAAAGGAGAGATATCGTGCTCAGTTACCAGTGGACCATTCATTCCGTGACCCGAGGGTGTTCCTGTTCTCGAGTTTGACTCCTCCTGGCAGACTGCTGCTATACTAATAACGGCAAGATGGTTTCAATTGAATTGGTAAGATATGAATGGTTTCAGCTGCTTTGAACTTTCAAGGACAAGTCTATACTCAAACAAAAGGGTATTGTATAGGCTCGTCAATTGCACCTAAGTTCAGCCAGATAAACAGGGTGCTCTAACGTGTCCAGAAATTATACTTAAAGCGAGCGATAACAGAAAAGCAAGTGGTACTTCTTTTCTGCTACTTGAGTAAGAAACAGGTACTGCTTCACTACTAGCACCTGTTTCTTAGTCAAGTAGCTGAAAAGTGGCCCTCGTTTCTCTCTTATAGCTCGCTTTAAATAAAATTTCTGTACACGTTAGAGCAAACACCCTGTATACTCCCACCTTAGAACAGTCTTTATCGTCCTTTTCCTCCTCATGTACAAGTCATTCGTCGTTATGTCGTCGACCTTTAATTTATCTCCTGAACTCCTTTCCCTGAAGAGCATGAACTACGCTCATATCCCAAGTTTATACAATAGAAAAACCTACCGAAACCTACGAAACCTATGAAGGCTATTGGCATTGTAGTTATCTTTAAGTAAGTCGATTGCTCGCTTAATCGCAAGATTTCACTCTCGTATCGATACTGCTCACCACCGGTGCATCATGTGCTTCTCGCCAAGTCATGCACTGCGCACATATCTGTCTCTCGAACGCCCGCAACGTTTGGCATTCCAGAAGCAGTAATTACTAGGGATGGGCATACATACGCTTTCTGAGTATTTAAATATAAATACAAAATACTTTGTTGAAAGAGGTATTTAAATACCCTGCATAAATACTTTTCAATATGAGTATTTAAATGCAAAATGTAAATACAGTATTTAAATACCATAACTATACGTACTACCATAAATACTGTGAGGAAGATCTCATCCGGAATAACATGAATAATGATCCTAACAAGATCCTAACAACAGAGCAGTAAGGGACAATAGCATTTATTTGTTAGATTATGGCAATTTTAATATTAGAATTTTCTCGAAGACTGCATCTTATAGGCATCTTGTGTTCGGCCGTAGAATCAGGTTCGCAAAGGAGAACACCTATCCACAGGTTCCGATGAGGAAAGGCTTGTATTAAATTTGACGAAGATGCTTCGTACAACAAGGTAGTCGGGTAGTCCCGACCATTGTCGGCAACAACAGTTAAAGAACTCTCCATCTAAAATGGTTTGTCGCATGTACGTGCATGCGAAAATACGGCTCCAAAACATAACTCCTCGGCTCTTCAAACTAAGCCCTTGGGCATATTGAACGAGTTCCCTAGTCTCTCCCAGCCACCCGATTGGTCACTCCCGGTGGCTCACGAAGTCGTGCACCACATAGTCCACTGGTCCTCCGGTTTTCGCCCGGCGTCTAGCTCCTGAAAAGCTGAAGATCGCACGAGCTGAATTTGAGCACATGCTTTCCACCGGCGTTGCAGGACCCTCCTGCAGCGATTGGTCCTCCGCCTTGCATATGGTCCCTAAGCGTCCTTGTGGGGACTACCTTGCCCTCAACCTCGCCACCGTTCCTGATCGCCATCCTCTGCCGCGGTTACAGGACTTTGTGAACTTGCACGGTACCACCCTCTACAGCAGGATCGACATGCCCGTTGCCGCCTCTCATATCAAGAAGACCGCCATTACGACCCTTTTGGAGAGAGAGTTATTTCTATACCATCTGCGAGACCACAGCAAAGGAAACGGCTATAAACGTATTTATTGGACCCCTTTTGGACTGTTCCAATTTCCGCGTATGCCTTTCGGACTTGGCAACGCGACACATACTTTTCAACGGTTCATAGACACCGTGACTCGCGGCCTGCCATTCGTCTTCGCCTACCTTGACAACCATCGCGAGCTCCACCCCTCAGGAGCATGAGCGCCATTTGCGTCAAGTTTTCACTCGCCTCGCTGCGCGTGGCATCGTCATTAATACCCAAAAGAGCGAATTTGGCGTCACCTCCACCGAATTCCTCGGTCACCAAGTCACTCCTGCTCGCATAACCCCGCTTGCCAGCAAGGCTGAAGCCATCGCTATTTTCCCGGAGTCAGCTCAGGCGCTTTCTTGGCCTGGTGAATTTTATGGGAGATTCATCCCGCACTGCGCCGACGCCCGCTCGGGGCTCTACTCTGACAGTCCCGAGCCATATACACACACCAATACATATAAAATACTGCTACTTCCCATCCACTAAAGATAAAATCTGGAAAATATCCTTTCAATTATTATTACGTAATATAAAGACATCGCTCCTGAGTTTGTTAGTGGTACATAATGTTAACTCACATCATAACTATATAGTTCTGGGAATATGTGTTAATTGCTATGGCTGTGCAGGTACGCGTTTACTAAATGTTTGAATTCAAATACAGACATCGACTGGAAGAGCAGGAAATAGGATTCCCCATGCCCAGTGATAATGTCGTACAAGCATTACAGGTGTCAGTCTTACCGGCACATACTTGTCTTGTACCTGCTGCTCTTCAATGTAATTGGGTGTTTTACATTTTGTGCTGCTATTATGTTCAAGGCAAGTTGCATTCAATGTTGCAAAACTGTGGCACCAGCCCTTACATTTTTTCTCTTATTATTATTTATCGTCATTTTGTTTTGTTTGTGTCATGGTACTGCAACGGTCTGCAAGCTGTTTAAAATGCGCTCCATCGAAGGTCCACACTAGTGGGACAGAATGACACATTTGAAAAGTGCCTGCATCACGCTTTAGGCACAATGTGATGTAGGTATATGTGTGTCCTTCCACGCATAAGAACATGTGAAAAAATTAAAAAGCATTCAAAGAGAATGCACACCAGTCGATCTCCCATAGAGTCGCCCTGAAAAAGCAAAGAAAGAGATCCACAGATCGTTTGGAGAAGTTTTGGTGTCCCCACCTCACCTGGGTGTTGCCCGTGAACATCTAATGGTCTCGGAATGACCGTTTGGAACTGTGGAGCGGCGCACAAATTAAACAGGTCGGACATTCCAAGTTTTCCTAACATTAGTAGACTCTGCTGTGCTACGAGATGGGAGACTCCACCGTAAATCTGATGAGGTGTGACAAATGTCAAAGCTGGATGTACATGGAGGAGGTACCCTCCAACAGCGCGGAAGAGTGTACGACGGAACCTGTATCATGTCAGATCTGTGAAGAGCTAAACAAAATTGCTACTCTCGTGGAAAAGAGCCACCTGAAAGCAATCGAAACCGAGGACAGAGTCCAGCGACTAGAAGAAAAAGTACTGCCTTTAACTATGGCGGGCTAGGAAGGCATACTTTAACGGACGATACGAGACAGATATGATCGAGCAGCTGACCCAACGAGTCGCCAAGACAGAAACTGAAAATGAAAGCCTATGCGAGGCCATCAGAACGACTGAAGAACTGGTAAACGAAAGTTTAGACACGAGCGAGACCCAGATCCAGCCATGCAGATCCAGAATAGATCCCAGGCAAAAAAAAAAAAAAGAAAGAATGGCGGCCAGGGCACTACATATGCTGAGAGGACGACAGTAGGTCGGGAAACCGGGAGACAAGATACCCAAAACTCAAGTTGACCTAGAAACGGACACTGTTCAAGGGGAAACCTGCACACAATACAGACGTACTGGATATACAGAAATGTCCTCCTGGTGAGGGATTCCAATGTCAATCGTGTGAAATCAGTTTATCTGCAGCAAATACGAAAGGATCCCCGTGTTAGGGTTGTGGTGCAGCCGAGAAAGGGAATCGAACGATCGAAGCAGGAAGTCCAGATGAAGGCACGATGGTGCTCTTGCATACCGCAATAAGCGACTGCCTCTAGCAAAGTTCTAGCGTCGGAACTGAAAGCCCACTTGGTGCGACAGCGAAGCAGTCCCGGCTAGATTGTGAGTCGACTAAAAGGCACACCAGCCCCCATTCAGTGACAGCGGTACCCCTTGTGTTTGCTGCAACCTGCCAAGACTTGATTCAGTTACTTAGTGAAGTGCTGACGAGATTGCACAATGCTGGCCTGATAGTGTCGTTTTGAAGTTGAGTCTGTCCACTTTTTGGGATTCATCGTCACCGGTGCTGGCAAACATCGAAACCCAGAAGAAGTTTCATATTCCTCCTCCTTGCACTACAAAACAAGTCCTGTCATGGGTTCAGAGAGCAAATTTTTATAGACGTTTCACGAAAAGGTTCGCAAAGATTGTTACAGAGCATTATTCGGACCGGTGATTTCAGCTGGACGAAAGGCTGTGAAACGTCGCAGGAAAACGAAACTATAGCGCGACGTTGTCGACATCTGTGACGAAGGGCAGCTATGTATTTCAGCTGGTATCGGCGTTAAAAACAGGTTGATTGAACCGGTGACCTTTGACATAGATTGGGGAGGGGTGTTACTAGTTATGCAGGGGTTGGGCACATGAAGGAGAGATTGGGGCACTCAACGCGATTAACATGAAAAACAGTCTATGTGGTATGATGTACGTGAAAACCGGTTTTGAACCGGAAACCTGAATTTTATAAACCGGTTCGGTTCCGGTTTGCAGAGTTTAGGTTGGTTTAGGTGCTTTTTGACAGATCACCACACCGTTGGGGGCAGTTCACCACGCATAGAGCGCTACGCCAGCTCTCCGCAACTCCCCACAGATCCCACAGTATAAGACACAACACCGGGCACACGACCAATGAGAATGCTGCGATTGCTTCCTCCATCCTCCAATCAGAAGTCTTTCTGTCCGGCTCGCAGCATGACCGGTTCTGGTTCCAGTGTTGTATCTGTGCTGCATCTTAGGGACTCAGGTTACTCTCACAATGTTCTGGCTATCTAGACTTGTGGCTCAAATAAGCAGGGCGCAGTGCAATAGTAATAAAATGCACGTAAAAAAATTACGCAGGATCGCTAAAATGTGTCCTGCTACACGGTGTCCCGTGATAATATCGACCCGTCATAGTGGTAATCAGCATGAGCTTGATGAACTCTGCGTTGAGGATGTGAGGCCTGTACAGCGTGAGGCCCTTAAGGTTGCTTAATATTTGAAAGGTCAGGTTCACAAGCTTTCTATCAAACGGACTCGGATGTGCATGCGCATGCGCGAGTCTCGGCGTGACTTTCACTGTGAAATCCCAAAGTCGCAAAGCCTCTGTTTTTATGTACTCTCATAGGACCTTCGCAGCCGTGCCAGAACAAAAGCACGACTCAGTGGGCATAACGTTTCCATCTCACACGCTGTGCATTACGCGAACCGTGGTAGTTTCGCCAGAAGTCGACCTGTGGAGGGTGGTACAGAGCTACCATGGAGTACGTTTATGGATAGATGTCTATGGATATATGCATTGGTTGGCGACTTGTATTGGGCGTTCCCAGAAATTCCACGTTTCACAATGTTGTTACTGCGGTAAAGGAACCTTTGTTTCAATGCGTTTTACATCACAGAATGTCTTTCGCAGCAATCGTTCAAACTTCTCAGACGAACTATATTTGCACCTGAAAACTAAATAGACAACCACACAGAAGATCTCGCGACTTTTGGCGCGTATGGGCTGCACAGCTGCAATGTTAAGCTTTCTAGCCGTAGCGAATGTGTGCTGCCGGAAGAGCACGTGGTCGTCTCGCAACAGAAGAGCTTTTTGTGCATGACCTGCTCTATAAGAACGTCCTTATAAAGTGGGTCGTAGTTTTGTGTGCCTGCCCGCTTGGAGCGCTGCAAGTGAGTGCGCCGCCATCTTGTCCACGACCGTGACTGTGGTGGTGAAAGGGCTCGCCGTTGTCAGCCTCACAGATGTGGGCAACGTCACGAGCATTAGGCACACCAGTCCTTCTAGCTCGCCATACTCGGACTACAACCGTTGTGCTCGCAGACGCTAGCGGCTACTTGCGAGGGTTTTGACTTTTGAGTGCTTCAGATTTAGATTGTGGCGAACAGCTAGTGTGAAAACGGAATGGCACATCCAGCTGATCTAAGATGATCTCATCTTGGTGTTCAAAGTGCGAGCAGCGCAGGGTTACTTTGGAAAAGGTGTGTAGGATACTTGGAGACGTGTCGCGCCTATGGTAAAGTTCGTGGTGTGCAAAATCAAGGGTATGGTTATTATGAGGTGGTAATGAATGATTTGGAAGCTGTGAGGTTGCTTAAGGAGGAAGAGGTTGTGACTGGAGGGGAAAAGTCGGTGCGTTTTATTTGGGAGCAAAGATGAGGTGGGTCACGGTGTTCAGGTACCCGGTTGATTATCCTGACTAAAGTTGAGAACCCGGGATCCCAATGTCCCGATATCCAGCACGATTTTTCGATCCCGAAATCTCTGGATTTTCTGACCGAAAATCCCGGAATTTCGGTATATCGAAAGCACCCCCTATGGCTTTAACTTGCAGGCGCTGTGCAGGAGCTGCAGGAGGTACCTTGATGGAAACGGTGGCTCTGTTGATTCACTCTTTGAAGCTTTCGTCCGCAAAAAGTTGTCAGCGCAACGCAAGAGCATACAGTCGTTGCCGGGGAGGGACCGGCCAGCGCACGGTTTTCTCTCTTTCTTGAGCTGGAGGAAGCAGCCGTACCAGGCTCCCACAGCTCCCCATAGAGCCCATAGTTTGAGATAATTCAGGCAACACTGGACATGCAACCAATGAAAATGAACTATGATGCCTACCTTTCGGCCAATCAGGAGTCTCTCAGTTTGGCTCGCCTTTCGGCCCGGTACTGGCTACCATCGGCTTTTACTTTTACTGGTTTTCATGCCCGGCGCTTGTTATTCCGCAGAACAACTAGGCAAATTTTTAACAAAATACACATTTATTTGAAACATCGTACTGATTCCAATAGTCTGATACAAATATTCACCGTGCCTACAGAGTCCAAATCGTTGCGTTCGTTGACCAAGTTCGAACTCGAAAAACACACACACACTCAACTCCCAGAAGTGAGCGACGCTCACACGAGTGCATGCGATTTCACGGTGAGCATCTCCTTTCGTTGGTTGCAGTGCGAAGGTTTCAACGAAGCGGGCAATGCTTGTCGCACGGACACCGAATCCTGTCTACGTTGTGACTGCATTTGAAAATGCGACGGCGCTCACAAGTGTTCCTCAGGCGTCAGCTCACCACTGCATTTCAGTTCTGAACTCGAGAGACTGTTCGTACGTAGGATACTTGTGTCGGGGAAACATCACAACACGCGCTGAGTCACTTTGACACACGAACAAATCTGGGACTTCTCTTTGAACAATGCCATCATACCGTGGCGTCAACTGACATCGTCGAAACACGAGACGCCGCTGCCACTTCTCTCCCTTCTCTTCTCGTAACTGCCCGCCAGACAGGCAGCCCGCGAAAGAATGCTCTTTTTAAACTTTGCCAACCAATAGCGGAGCGCGCAATGTCCTTCGGCCAATGGGTATCAACTATGATGCCTGACGGAGTAATACCACGTGTTTATGACGTGCAAACATTTTTTTAGAGCCGCGAAGAGGGGGAGCTGTGGGGGCCTGGCCGTACCGCCGTCCGACTGCTTCGCCGACACAAGACCCAGCATCACCAATAACTGGTCGTAGCGTGACAATCCCCGCCGTTCTCTACTTCGAAGTTGAGCCAAAATGTAATGATAGTAGTAGCATGTGGTACTACTACTTACGTGCAGTAGATGGACAATCGGCAAAATGTAAGAGATGTGATAGAGTGTTAAAGACTTAAAGAAGCAAATCTCTGCCTCCGATCAACTGTTCCGACCAGCGTGGAATCGGAAAGAAGTTTCAGCTCGGCAGGAAACCTTTGCAAAAAAGTTCGATCAAGCCTTGACGACCATTCTTTCGACGCTCCGTGTTTACTGAAGGCATTTTTGAGCAACGAGGCAGTGGTGATTGCGACAGAGCTAGGGCTCACGAATGAGACTTTAGGTCGCTTTGCTAGCGCGGGAAAGCTTTTTTTGTTGAACCTTAAAAAAAACATTGAAATCCAAAGCATGCAATAAAATTAGTAAACCCCTCTACCCGTATTCACCAGTCAACTTAAACCATTGGTTTAGTGACGTCGGGTTTAAATCGATCACGTGATCTCTCCGGCTATGAAGCGCCATCCAAAGGGTTGACCACAACGCATGCGCATTATTCACATTGTCACGCGACGGTTGAGGGGAGGGAGAAAGTAGCAGACGACAGGAGCGCGAAGGAGGGAAGGCTCCTGCTTTTTTTTTTTTTTTCGTTATGAGGTTGTTACGGAAGAAAAGTTGAGATGGCGCTGCTGCAGGTGGTTGCGGATCAGGGTATCGGTAATCGGTGGTTAGATCCATCCGCCGGAAGCTGCCGTTTACGCAATGGTCCAGGGAAAATGGCGGGCGCCCAAACCACGTGATCCCCAGGAGCCACTCACAGCGTCTCCGCTGGCCAGCGCGGGAAAAAAGCTGGGGCCCAGTGCGCATGCGCAGACCGACCTCCTCTCCCAACCTCCTTCCCCTTCTCTCCTCGGGTTTTTCGTCTCTCCTCTCGTCCCCCCTATCCCCCAGCCTCGTCCGTTTGTGGTTTGTCTTCGGCGCTTGCTGTCTTGCTGTAGAGCAACGATCATGCTGTCCCAAAGCAAACAATCAAAAAGCGATGGTGTATGACAAATCAACTTTATTTGTCCTCGGGAACTGCCTCGAAAAAGCTACAGTACATATCTTTTTACGTCTTGTAACAGGCTTCACTGGAGCTTTAGGTGCTTCGACATCGAAGGGCAGTTCAAAAGCCAATGCTGAGCTATGTGCGTCGTTGTTGCCGATGGCTGCGGGATAACTAAAACAAAACAAAAAATATATTGATGATCCGTAATTCTGCACGAAAATTACTGCTATGATAGGCAATCGATCTTGATTTCGTATTTGAACACCAAGGCATTCGTCACGAATGTTCGTAGATCACAGTGAATGAACGGCTGCGACGCCTATGAGGGGCAGCTAGCATAACCACACATAATTTGATTAACGGCATATCAGAAACGTACAAGTTACGGCAATGCACTGCACAATGAAACGCCGCTAACGTACTGAGTGACTCGTAAATGTTGTACGTAATACACTTAACGTGATAAACCTGCATTACTTCCTTCAGTCACAAAAAAGTAATCAAACTTGTCTTACCATTCACCTGCAGTACGTCGGAAAGAGTGCAGACTTCCTCTCTGACGATTTCTGCGTCCTTTGGTGGCGCAGGGATTCCATGCCATGTTCGTCTTCCCGCTGTTGTGATGAGGTGGAAGTGCCATTCCGTTCTCACATTAGCAGTTCGCCACAATCTAAATCTAAAGCATTCAAAGCTCTAAAACCTAAAACTACCCCCTAGCATCTGCGTGCACAACGGTTGCAGTCCGAGAGAACACGCGTGGCCGGACAGACGCGATGTCTCCTCTGTCGTTTTTCTTTCTCCTCCGTTCGACTGCTTCCGTTGAGCGGTTCGCGCGTTCGGATGCTCGCTCCTAAGTCAAATGACTCTCGCCCAATCAGCGCGAAAGAAACTGACGCCAGTTTTTTAGACCAATGAGCATCCAAATATTTATACATATATTGCGCAGCCAATCAGAGATCGTTAGCGTACGCGCGCCGGTGGCGACATTATTTTGGAGGCGGTGCGTTTCGCTTTAGAGCCGGCGGCCCTCTTGATGTGTTAATGACAAGCTCCGCGAGATATGGTTGTTATGGTCGCTAAAAAGGTGTACATAGTCAGCGTTTGCAATGTTATTTGAAAAACAGAAGTAGGTATCCTCGCGGAGGTGATCGTTGTGCTATTGTCAGTATTTGGTCGTCGATTGTGGTTGCGTGTAATAATTCCATCCGCATCGACCATCGCTTATTTATCGTCTGTTGTGCGATATGTGTGGTGAACTGCAACAATCAAGATTGCCTCTCGATTGCGGGGGCATTCCAGCAGCGTCCTTTATACGCTTTCGAGCCTGGTGTCATGAGCGCAACGTGTGTGCAAGTGTTTGATCACTGCGGGCTATGTAAACAGAAAGAAAGTTGATGCAAGGATGGCCTTATGCTGCATGGGACTCCCACACGCACAACTTTTACGGTGTTGTTGTTTTAAGAAATCGGCGTGATACTTTCAACGTGTCACAAACCTGCAACGCGTTAAAGTATCTCTTTGCTGGCTGTGTTTCTTTGGAGCGCGACTGATACGGAAGACGTACTCAGGGTGCTGCCTTGTTTGCGTCGTCGTCCTGTGTGTGTGTCTGTGTATTTCGTTTGTTTGTTTAGCTCTGTTTTCGTCATGTTACCCAGGGCGTCCTTGCTTGTGAGCGTGGAAGTGTCGTGACCCCCTGTCAGTGTGGTGCGTTGCTGTGCTTAACTCTGACCTCTTTTACTTCTGCATTTCAGCATATCAGATTATTGCAGAAATCACTAAGCACTAAATTGATTGTTCTGTTCAGCCTACAAAGATTCATCGTTATGTTGTGACTGTCTCATTTTCACGTTCATGTTCAAATTTCACGAAATAGGAACATACCTAATGTATATATTTGTCATTACAGTTACTGAGCATATTTGTCATTTGATATGATGCATTCGACATTGTTAAAATAAATGCCCACACTTTGGTGCCAGCACACTACGTCTGAACCATTCAGGATTTGTAGTTTAATGAGACCATGTACACAAAATACAGGTGTTAAAATGAACCAAATATATCATAAAGAAGGAGGTGTTATACCGGTTTCACAAGTGGTGTTCAAAGGATAGAGCAAACAGGAATGGACCAAAGAAAGCACATACAACAGCTGCAACATCAGCTACAAATAAGCCTGTGCTGTTATTTTCTTCAATAATTGCATTGTGCTTATTTCTTCAACTTCATATATTATTGAGGTAACACTTTTATGCAACTGGTTTGGGACTTACACATTTTCCATGCTCATTCTTTACAAGCTTCTCTTTCAACTTCATACTGGCATTGTAATTTTTTTTTTTCGTATTTATTTCCAAAGGAAAAGGGAGGTACAGCAAAAAAGCTGCAGAGGCAGCTTGACAGCAACCGTACCCCCAGATACCAGGGTAACAGCAACAGAAAACACTCTATACAAATCAAGAGTATATCAATCTACGCAACAAGCATTAAAAATATAATGGCAATGCACCACATGCTGCGCGCGCACATTTTGTACACAGTTTTATTGAAACTGAACTGCATCTGTAATAAAAAAAAAAAAGAGAGAGAGAAATGTTTAAGCGTAACATCCTGACCTACTTCACCCCTGTGACAAAGTATTTCTTTAGTTCTCTCTGTGGCATTACAGATATGGCTGACCCGGCGTAAAGGTATGTATTTAATATACGCGGAATATTGTAAAGTAACATCTGTTTTCAGTATTCAGTTCTGACTGTTGGGGTAACCCACCTGCATTCTTGTCGCGTGTTATATGGTGTAGATGTTTCTCGTACATCTGCTAACCTATTGACATAAGAAATAAATACATCGCCCGAGAAGCGAATTTTTTTAGTAAGAAGAAAATTATAAAGGTCGCGAACACGTACTACTCTGAATTCATTATAAAGTGGTTCTGTATGCGCAGTGTAAGCAACATTCGCAACACAACGAATAACCTTTTTTTGTAGCAGTGCTAGACGTTCAATATTTGATGCAGTTGTGTTTCCCCAAACCAAATGCCAGTAACATATATGTGAGTAAAAAAGGCTATTATATATAAGTAATTTGACACTTTTTGGTAGGATTGAACGACATCTACACATCAGCCCTACTACGCGACTCAACGTTGTACATAGGTATTGCACATGAGTGTTCCAGCTCACGTCACACGTGAGATGAACTCCCAGAATTTTCACATGTTCAACTAACTGAATCGGTGTTCCAGCCAAGTAAATTGGTTGTTCCACACGTATTTTTTTGTTTTTAGGGCGAAATATAACAACTTTAGTCTTGTTTGTATTTATGCGCAGACCATTTTTGCAAGACCATAAATTTAAACTACTTAATACATCATTTGCACTGGTTACTAGTTCGTCAGTGTTGGGAGCGGAAATAAATATGCTAGTATCGTCGGCATAAATTACAAATTTAACGTGTTTGTCAATATCAACTATGTCATTTATGAAGATATTAAAAAGAAGTGGACCCAATATGCTGCCCTGAGGCACTCCACATGTAACCGGAACTTTGCTTGATACATGATTGTCTACAACAACACTTTGAGAGCGGTGTTGTAAGTAGGACTTCATTAAGTTCAAGGCCAAGCCGCGTACACCATATGCAAAAAGCTTACGAAGAAGTAAACCATGGTTTAACAAATCGAATGCTTTCGTAAAATCCACAAAAATGCCCAATGTCAGTGACTTGTTCTCGAAATTTCGGAAGATTATTTCTTTCATTGTAAGCAATGCCAGTTCCGTAGATCTGCCTTGGTGAAAGCCAAACTGCGAGTTCGTAATGAGTGATTGTGTAGCAAAGAATTTGTCAAGTCTCGTAAATATATTTTTTTCTAAACCTTTAGAAAATACAGGCAGCACTGATATGGGTCTATAATTTTCCAGACAGTTTTTCTCGCCACCTTTATGTATCAGTGAAACCTTGGCTGACTGCATTTTAGAAGGGAATATGCCGCATGAAAGACAAAGATTGTATATGTGTTCCAGCGGTACGGCAAGGATGTCAATAGTGTATTTTATAGGTCTGATCTGAAAGCCGTCAATGTCACAGCTCTTACTGTTTCGAAGGTTCCTGAATACCGACTGGACTTCACCTACGTCGGTAGGAGCGAAATATACAGAATCCTTGCATCTGTTGTTCAGCGAAAAACTGTCCGGGTTCAACATGCTCGAAGATATTCTAGATAAAAAGTCATTAAAGCAATTTGCTAGCGCGTCTCCTGAAAGGCGTGCTCCATCAATCTCAAGCACTTGCACTGCATACTTAGATGTCTTTTTCCCGGCAACATCATTTAATTTTTGCCACAAAATATCTGGTGTTTTGAGGCAAGTTTCATTAAAAATTGTGTTATAGTATAACATTTTGGAGTGCCTCAGTTCAGTATTTAAGTGATTTCGAAACACTTTAAAAGCTTTCAGGGTGTCGTGACTCCTATCTTTCAGGAATTTGCGATATAAGCGATTTTTTTTCCGAATCATGCGCAGTAGCCTTTGTGTAACCCATGGTTTTCGTGCTTTCTTAGGCACACGTGTTGTTTGATTAGGAAAGCAACTTTGATACACGTTCTTGAACGTAGTAAAAAATGTCTCATAAGCCTGTTCAGGGTGCTGTTGAGCGTATACGTTACTCCAGTCCGTGTTTGCTAAAGCATCTCGAAAGTCTTCAAGGCTTACAGTAGTGATATACTGGCGAGTAATTTCTGTTCTGTTGTTACTTCTGTGCCTATCTTCAGAACGAATCAATGTGTAAACAGGCAAATGATCACTAACATCGGATGTTATTGTACCACTAATAGCACAAGAACGGTCACAGTTAGTAACCATAAGGTCTAACAGGGTTTCCGTCACGGAAGTGATTCGTGTTGGCACAGTAATGCTATTCCAAAACCCATACGAAGCAAACATATCATTTAATAAATGGGCGTTGGATGACTGTTCTAGCAAATCAATATTGAAATCACCGCCCAAAATCATTGTATATTCATTTTCACACGCAAAATATAACATTTTCTCAAGAAATGCAAACAACTCAGACAAGCGGCCAGTCGGCGGGCGATACAACACAGAAAAAATGGAACTGCCACACTGAACGGACAGCACTTCGTAATCCATGCTTACTATAGAGTAATCGGCTAGGACATTGCCTTCAAGCTTATTAGTTATTTGGAGGGACACTCCACCTCCCCTTTTATCTGCCCGAGACAGATAAAAATGTTCGTACTCCGGTAGGACAAACATATCAGAGGTGTCGTTATACCATGTTTCTGTCAGCATTACTGCGGTGAACGGAAAGTGCATTTCATGGAATAGGACATCAAGTAGATCTATTTTATTTGACGCCGAGCGAACATTTAAATGAAATACTCCAATGGAATTGCTTTTGTACGATGCTGCGACCGTGCCAAAGCTAGAGGGCAATATTGGAAGGCTACAACTCATCTAGAGCGAAAGAGAGCAGTAATATTAAGAGATGCATTACGAGAGCTTAAGAAGATCATTATTTGACTGGATTATCAAGACAGGAGAGCCGTCATCTCGACGCGCACAAATCTTTCCACCCGACACCCATACGTGCTTCCAACCAACCTCCCTTTTCCGCGCAGTCGCAGCACCGAGCAATCTCTTGAGTACAGGACATAGGTGCTGATTAATGTAGAGGTGTACAGGACATAGGTGCTCACTAATGGTGCTCAGTAATGTAATTTCACTAACATTATCATCGCACCATTACATGCCAAACCATCACGACCACCAATGCTTAAAAACTCCCCACAGCTCATGCCATGCCATGCTAAAATACGGCTGCCAACAGCACATCATGCACTAAACAAGTGTAGCAAGGCAGGGTAGGTCGTACGAATTATGGTGTGTAGACAGCCAAAAGACGCGGACAGAAGAACAATGACACGGACGACTGCATCATGCACTACGCTCTGTGAAATCACTCCTTATTTAAGCTTTTAATTTAGGATTCCTGTTCAGAAAGAATTTGTGTTAGTGATGCTGTTAGTTATCACTCCACCCTAACACAGATCACTCAACTTTGACTGTGAAATGACATAAGAGGCCTGTGTGATGCCATGAGAATGATAACTGCCACTGTATAATTGTGTAAACTTATTTTGTTAATTTTTATTTCACCGCTTGCTTTGCATTTTTTTAGTTTTCCAGTCATGGAATAGTTCTCTGACTATTTTCCCAGTTTTCCATGCCTTACTGGATTGCAGACATCCTGAGATATACACGGTGATTCGAGCAGCTGGGCATTCGAGGATTACATGTTTGTGACCTGCCTCGACTAATTCTCGTTCTTTACACCGATGATAAAGCTCTGAAAAATTATTGCGCAGGCTGCATTTCTGCACTGTGTGGTTATGCAGTTTGACTGTACAGCTTTGTATTGAGAGATTGTGCTATTTCTTGAGAAACAACACAGTGGAATATCAAAGCAAGGCACACCTAGAGGAGCTCATTCTAGCATGAAATCTCTGTAGTAGCACTGATCATTGTCTGCTTGCTTTCTGTATTGAGCTATAGCAGACAGTGACATGAAGTTCACAATGGACAAATATGCATAATGCAAATAAGCTCACACAAAGAAAGAAATGCAACTTGAAATCACGTGCATCTTAGCTACAATGTGCTGTATTACTTTTATTAAAATTTACATGTTTGTATATCTTTCTTCCACAATTTCGCTTATTTTTTGAACCACTTTGGTAGTTGTCACTTTGTAGAGGCGGACATATTCATCCTGTTGTGTCAACACAAATCTATGCAACTGGACCGTTTAATGTAGTGAGCATGGTGTACTGCATCATGAAGGACGAAGTTTGGGAGCAGATGTATGGGACATAACACTGAATATGTAGTAAAATAGTAAAATAATACAGATGCCTCTGCATGTCTCACCACCTAACTTCAGTAATGAGTGATGAACATGCAGTCTTCAGGCAACTTCAGGAAATTAATACATGATATGTATGGGGAAATGGTTCAGAAGATTTACCAGCACCCAAAGCAAAAGTTTCACAAGTTCCGGCCAAATGCATTATGTTGGCGCACAAGATAAGCATGTAATTATTTCGTTCCACTTTACTGAACTTTATGCACCCCTAAGAAAATGAAAATGTGGGAGGAGAGGGGGGTTCTGAAAAGAGAAGTAGTGTGAATTCCCCGTTAAAAAGAAATGAAAAATTCCACACACATAACCACAAGATTTATGAACCGACGGTGAAGCAAGCTCTTACACAGACATGTTTTTCGTGTGTTACATGAGGGTCAGTTGTGTTGGGGATGGCATGGTATGTGATAAGCCTAAGCTAATGCCAGCCACATATTTGTATAGCAGTAAATTTTCTTCACATGTGGCTTCGAAGAACTGCTTACTTGAAAGAAAATAAGTAACCAGGTGTGACACATATACAATCTAATGTCACAGGCATTTGGTGCCAGTCATTCAGTGAAAGTAGTTTGCACGAGATGCCACATATTCTCCTGGTGACGATGAGGGGGAAGGAAGCTTTCCATCGATAAATGTATGTCATGGTGTCGTGTATTGCAATAGCATTCAGGCACCGTTTCGAGTGACAGATCCATAGATGTTAAAACCATTTCTCATGACTCTGATGACACATTCTTAGCTACATCCGAACTTTGTTACCGTAGTATTCCAATATTCTGTATACCCTCCACTCACTGCTTCAGGAGTGGAGCGCGAGTCAAGGCAGAGGAGAGCTGGTGTGAAATAGGAGTACCCATTGTGCGTAGTTATTGTACAGGACATGTCGTACGGGAAAAACTGTGGACCCTTAGCATGCACCTGAGCTTGTGTAAGGGGAACAAGTTGTAACATAGTTGAATGTACAGTAAGGTATTACACATATGCATATTAGAAGTGGATATTGGTTTGGTTCACTATTTTTGAACACAGTTATTGAGAACACGTTGAAGACAGGCACAACACCACATTAGAGACATTGTGGCATTCGCGATAAATAGAAGCATGATAGCAATGTGCATGCGGGAGTATATTATAAATCATGTAGCATGATTCCATAGGAATGTGTTTTCCCATTCTTAAGATGTACCTCTACAGGATATGAGACTACACAACAAGAGTGCACTGATCACACTAGTGTAAAGCTGCAGTGTCGTCGAGCAATTTTTAACAGTCCTGCTCACAGAAATGATGCAGAACAGCATGCATACATTTTAGCTTGAAAGAAAAGCCTTGAGCTTCAGGAGACACAAAAGGGACTCTGTTTTTCTGTTTAGTAATTCACACTCAACACCTGAGTACATGGATAAACTCTGTGGCCATATGACAGCTATCAACAACATAAAAGGAGATGCATAATGTAAAAACCCCGAGACTAGGGAACACGAAGGGACAGACACAACAGACTTCGTGTTGTGTCTGTCCCTTCGTGTTCCCTAGTCTCGGGGGTTTTACATTATGCATCATCTTCACCAGTTCGCTTGCTTCCTAGCCATTCTTTCATTATAAAAGGAGAGATAGTGTAACATGGGTGCATGTTTACCCTGCTTTACTACTGTCATCAATATCCACATTGAACACGTGCACACAGAAATTAACTATGCAGCCATATGGCAGCTGTCTATAACGTAAAAGAACGATAGCTACTGTTAACATGGGACCGTGCTCTTTCACGTTCTCGTGTGCTCAGTGTGTATACAAACAGCTGCACTGGCAGGACAAATCTGTACCCATGCTAACAGAAGCTAACTTTAAGTAGTTGACAACAGTCACGTGGCCATGTACAATATTTCCATGCACTCATGTTACAGTTATGACAAAACCACATTTCCATTTTGATGTTGCGTGTACCAGCTGGCTACTTTTATAATTGTCAATACCGTCTATTGATAAGTATGTACCCTATGTTTTGTTAAACCTATCTGGAAGGTGTTATATGCAGTAATTGCAGTTGATCTAATTTTCAACTTCAAGTGCAATGCAATAATGAGCAAAAGAGCTTAAAGTTTCTGTACATATTGCCATTGATTCCTATGCAATTCAGCTCTTTTGCAGTAAACCTCAGACATATTAGTGGAGTCAGAATGTGGAATGTAGCAAGGAGGGTTTTCCTTGTGCACCGTTGCTTACTTATGCTTCCACGTGACCTCACCATGCAATTGAGCAGGGTATCGAGAGTGCATGCCTCTATGAAAAAAGCCAGCCTTGTGGAACTACGTAATAGCCTTTATTGTCTGAATATAAACAAAAATCTAACGAATACAAAGTTGTTGTGACGAATGAGTCCACAACAGAGATTTTTTAAGAAATGATCTCCAGAATATCTGTGCTTATACAATGCACAAAAACTGTCATTGATTGGTTATGGTTATGTACCTGCAATAGTTAACCTAAAAAAGTAATGGTGCATCCAAAAGGTCTCCAGCCTCCTTTAGCACACTGCTGTGTAGTGTCTTTTGCAGAAACAGCCCTACAAAAGCAGATCTACTGTTACCATACAATAAATCAAAATAGAAGTAAGCAGCTGTCTTTCTGAATGTTTTCCAATGTCACAATACGCGAAGAACTTTTTTTCATTGGTCTCCTCTGCTGTGGCATGCTGAAATAAGTAAAACACACATGTCAGTTTCATCTATGTGAATACAAATCTATTACACGTGAATCCAGGGAAAATGGGGACCTCGTTCGGTTTTGCTCCAGTATTTTCATAACCTGGGAAAGCAAAATCTGCTCAAATTCCGTGTTCAGTGTAGTGCAACAACATGCATATTTCCATGCCTAGATAGTATCCACACAACAGCCGCAAGACGCTAATGCACTTTATGATCAGTCCTATTGCACGGTTAAAGGTTTCTGGAGATAAGACACGCTGCAAAGAGATGATAGATACTGTTACGGTTAATAAACATGCGAGTGGATAACGCCCCTCAATTTCTCCATCCGGGCTCGCAACAACCATCTAGCACGTTATTGCTCTTACTGTACAATGAGAGGGGTGCTTACAGTGTGTATCACAGGAGATGACACTCATAATAAGCGCCAGCACAGACAGCACTACGCTTTGTTTTTGAAGATGCACATTGAAGTTCGGCCATCCGCACGCTCTGTCGGTCCATTGGATTGGTATCTGGATTTTGTCCAGTGGCACATGTCGATGTCACTCTCTTTGACCACACTTCGACGGTGCTTTTACGTTACCATGCAAGAGCTTGCAATAGCGCCTTCGAAAAACAACTGCTGCATTTCGTGATCCCGGTCAAGCGTTACGCCACTTTGCTTTACTAACCGCGCATTTAAACCGATTCTGCTTAATTTTTACCAGTTAGACTTCGAATTAGTGAAACATCACCTACCACAACCACTCTACGATAGTTTTTTCAGCACACGTTCACAGTTACAACGTACTTAGGCCGACGTTAATCTAGCCCCTCCCTAAGTTTAAAACACGTCCCATTCAAATACATGGGTCTTAAACCACCGGTTTAAGTAGCTTGCGTGGATGATCGAAACGGAATATTTGAAGGGAATATTCGTCCCATTGCGATAAAATCCATCTCCTGGGCGCTTCTAGGAACTATATCAATCAAAACTTACCCAAGATTTGATGAAAAATTCTTCGTGAACCGGGGATTAGGCCTACCGGCCACAACCGCTTCTGGCAGACTCTGACGAAATGCGCATGCGCCGTGCAGGAAGCTCGCTATGTGCGGTGCCATTGGCTTCACAGCAGCAGGTTGTAGGGCATGGGGTGGTGATCCAGGATTGGCGAACGAAAGTCTCACGTGATCGATTTAAACTCGATGTCACTAAACCAATGGTTTAAGTGAGTTGGTGAATACGGGTACTCCTGTTTTACAAGAGAGAAAATTATGTTCTGAGGCTGGAACAACATAGAAGGGACAGATACACACAAAGCCTCAAATTGCCTAAGAAATCAACGATGAAAGATGAAAGTCACTGAAAAGGTTAGCCAGCTGTAGGGATCGAACCCACATCTTCTGGATTACCGGTCCAGGGCTCTACCAATTGAGCTAAGCTAACACCCCTCTCCAGCGACTTTCGGGGTGCGTCATCTGAAGGGACGACAAACCAGCCACTCACTCTCACTCACCCTCCTTTCACTCTTACATTTTTTGCTCACTCATACAAACATTCATACGACGGAAATCGACGCAAGCGGCACCTGTTGAACAAGAGAGAAACTGATGTTCTGAGGCTGGAACATAGAAGGGACAGATACACAAAAAAGCCTCAAATTGCATAAGAAATCAACGATGAAAGTCACTGAGAAGGTTAGCCAGCTATAGGGATCGAACCCACATCTCCTGGATTACCGGTCCAGGGCTCTACCAATTGAGCTAAGCTAACACGCCTCTCCAGCGACTTTCGGGGTGCGTCATCTGAAGGGACGACAAACCAGCCACTCACTCTCACTCACCCTCCATTCACTCTTACATTTTTACACATTCATACGACGGAAATCGACGCAAGCGGCAGGCGCCGCTTGCGTCGATTTCCGTCGTATGAATGTGTGTATGAGTGAGCAAAAAATGTAAGAGTGAAAGGAGGGTGCGTGGCTGGTTTGTCGTCCCTTCAGATGACGCACCCCGAAAGTCGCTGGAGAGGCGTGTTAGCTTAGCTCAATTGATAGAGCCCTGGACCGGTAATCCAGAAGATGTGGGTTCGATCCCTACAGCTGGCTAACCTTTTCAGTGTCTTTCATCCCTCCTGTTTTGCAGCTTTAGAGAGTGTCTGCCATATGTAATGACCCCTGGAAATACGGCTATGAAACCTGCTGCTGAAAATTCTGGGCCCGTCCCGGGATCAGAATTTTTAAATCCCGAAATCCCGGGATCGTGAAAAGCCCTCGGGATTCCCAACTCTCGTCCTGACACAGAATTAGAGGAGGATCTGGGAAACTACGGAGTTGTAATTACGACACAGAGGGAGATTACGGTGGTGGCCACGAGGTCAGCGAGACGGGTATGCAATTCGTTCTCGTGAAGCTTAGAGGGGAAATTCCCAACTTCTTGACGGTGAGAGGGACCCGCGTTGAATGTCTGTACCATGGGGTTACACGAAGGTGTGCTAAGTGTGATGCGACAGACCATTTAGCTGGTGACTATGGTAAGCTAGAATGACTGGTGTGATTACCAGCCTACACAATGCATGGCAGAGCTTCGGCCGAGGCAACGGTCCATGTGTGATTGTTTACATGGATGCGCTGACGTTCCCTGCGCGCCTTGCGGAGGATTTTTGTGGGGCTCCGAGGTACTCTCTGTTTCCAGTCACATGCCCTTGCCGTGAAGTTCTGAGGTTTGCACCGCGCCGGCTAAGAAACCGAACAGTGCCGATGGATGGCTTATCAGGTGCACCATGAGCTCTTGCTCAGTACAAGGTTGTTGCTTGCTGCATCAGGTTCTCTCTCTCTCTCTCTCTTGTAATTGATAATTGTTGCTTTACGTCGCGAGATAACAATGATCACACGCGACGCAACAGGCTTCCTTCACGCGCGCCCAAAGCTGATCACACGGCACACCGTATTTACGTCCCTTGCAAAGACGGCGTGGTATCCAAGGTAGATTACACTTCAGTCACTCACTATCATGGTTAACCACTGCATTTCCTCCTGATTCCGCCAAAACTAGCCAATAGTTCAAAGCAGCTCTTTGAGCTTTCAGGTTCTTCGCTCGCTAGGTGGAGTCCGTGGTGTACTACCTCCTCGCTTCCTCTTCGTCTTTTGGCTCCGCCGAAGCTGGTCACGTTTTTTTCGACAGTCGCGATTCTCACCTTTGTCTTTGCTTTCTTGTGTAATATACCCACCCTTTCATTTTATTATTTTTCTTTTTTCCCCTAGTTTTCCACCTGATTGTATTCAAGATACTGAGGTATGTACTTGCCCTTTCTTGCGTTGTCTATATTTTGTTAACGCTAGGTGGAACCTAGCTACTCTCGGTTTATGTCGGGTAGTGTCCCGCGCGGTACCGCAGTCTTCGTTTCCGTTAGCATCACACCGCAAATCAGCATTACAGAAGCCATTAGCATCACATTTCCAACACTTTCACACACACTCCATTGCTGTTCGATGGGAGCCTCGTTCTCCCTTCAAGCGGGCATGCAAGAGGCGGCCGTGACGCATTAGCGCAACAGCGGGCCGCATACAATTACACTAACTTTACACTCTCCTTGCTGTTCCTGGGTGCATGGTTCTCCGGTTATCCCTTCAAGCGGACATGCAAGAGGCGGCCGTGGCGCATTAGCGCAACAGCGGACCGCATACAATTACACTAACTTTACACTCTCCTTGCTGTTCCTGGGTGCATGGTTCTCCGGTTATCCCTTCAAGCGGACATGCATGAGGCGGCCGTGGCGCATTAGCGGAAAAGCGGACCGCATACAATTACACTAACTTTACACTCTACTTGCTGTTCCTGGGTGCATGGTTCTCCGGTTATCCCTTCAAGCGGACATGCAAGAGGCGGCCGTGGCGCATTAGCGCAACAGCGGACCGCATACAATTACACTAACTTTACACTCTCCTGGCTGTTCCTGGGTGCCTGGTACTCCGGTTATCCCTTCAAGCGGACATGCAAGAGGCGGCCGTGGCGCATTAGCGCAACAGCGGACCGCATACAATTACACTAACTTTACACTCTCCATGCTGTTCCTGGGTGCCTGGTTCTCCGGTTATCCCTTCAAGCGGACATGCAAGAGGCGGCCGTGGCGCATTAGCGCAACAGCGGACCGCATACAATTACACTAACTTTACACTCTCCATGCTGTTCCTGGGTGCCTGGTTCTCCGGTTATCCCTTCAAGCGGACATGCAAGAGGCGGCCGTGGCGCATTAGCGCAACAGCGGACCGCATACAATTACACTAACTTTACACTCTCCTGGCTGTTCCTGGGTGCCTGGTTCTCCGGTTATCCCTTCAAGCGGACATGCATGAGGCGGCCGTGGCGCATTAGCGGAAAAGCGGACCGCATACAATTACACTAACTTTACACTCTCCTTGCTGTTCCTGGGTGCATGGTTCTCCGGTTATCCCTTCAAGCGGACATGCATGAGGCGGCCGTGGCGCATTAGCGGAAAAGCGGACCGCATACAATTACACTAACTTTACACTCTCCTTGCTGTTCCTGGGTGCATGGTTCTCCGGTTATCCCTTCAAGCGGACCTGCATGAGGCAGCCGTGGCGCATTAGCGGAAAAGCGGACCGCATACAATTACACTAACTTTACACTCTCCTTGCTGTTCCTGGGTGCCTGGTTCTCCGGTTATCCCTTCAAGCGGACATGCAAGAGGCGGCCGTGGCTCATTAGCGCAACAGCGGACCGCATACAATTACACTAACTTTACACTCTCCATGCTGTTCCTGGGTGCATGGTTCTCCGGTTATCCCTTCAAGCGGACATGCATGAGGCGGCCGTGGCGCATTAGCGGAAAAGCGGACCGCATACAATTACACTAACTTTACACTCTCCTTGCTGTTCCTGGGTGCCTGGTTCTCCGGTTATCCCTTCAAGCGGACATGCAAGAGGCGGCCGTGGCTCATTAGCGCAACAGCGGACCGCATACAATTACACTAACTTTACACTCTCCTTGCTGTTCCTGGGTGCCTGGTTCTCCGGTTATCCCTTCAAGCGGACATGCAAGAGGCGGCCGTGGCGCATTAGCGCAACAGCGGACCGCATACAATTACACTAACTTTACACTCTCCTTGCTGTTCCTGGGTGCCTGGTTCTCCGGTTATCCCTTCAAGCGGACATGCAAGAGGCGGCCGTGGCTCATTAGCGCAACAGCGGACCGCATACAATTACACTAACTTTACACTCTCCTTGCTGTTCCTGGGTGCCTGGTTCTCCGGTTATCCCTTCAAGTGGACATGCAAGAGGCGGCCGTGGCGCATTAGCGCAACAGCGGACCGCATACAATTACACTAACTTTACACTCTCCTTGCTGTTCCTGGGTGCCTGGTTCTCCGGTTATCCCTTCAAGCGGACATGCAAGAGGCGGCCGTGGCTCATTAGCGCAACAGCGGACCGCATACAATTACACTAACTTTACACTCTCCTTGCTGTTCCTGGGTGCCTGGTTCTCCGGTTATCCCTTCAAGCGGACATGCAAGAGGCGGCCGTGGCTCATTAGCTCAACAGCGGACCGCATACAATTACACTAACTTTACACTCTCCATGCTGTTCCTGGGTGCCTGGTTCTCCGGTTATCCCTTCAAGCGGACATGCAAGAGGCGGCCGTGGCGCATTAGCGCAACAGCGGACCGCATACAATTACACGAACTTTACACTCTCCTTGCTGTTCCTGGGTGCATGGTTCTCCGGTTATCCCTTCAAGCGGACATGCAAGAGGCGGCCGTGGCGCATTAGCGCAAAAGCGGACCGCAAACAATTACACTAACTTTACACTCTCCTTGCTGTTCCTGGGTGCCTGGTTCTCCAGTTATCCCTTGAAGCGGACTTGCAAGAGGCGGCCGTGGCGCATTAGCGAAAAAGCGGGCCGCATACAATTACACTAACTTTACACTCTCCTTGCTGTTCCTGGGTGCCTGGTTCTCCGGTTATCCCTTCAAGCGGACATGCAAGAGGCGGCCGTGGGGCATTAGCGCAACAGCGGACCGCATACAATTAGACTAACTTTACACTCTCCATGCTGTTCCTGGGTGCCTGGTTCTCCGGTTATCCCTTCAAGCGGACATGCAACAGGCGGCCGTGGCGCATTAGCGCAACAGCGGACCGCACACAATTACACTTTACACTCTCCTTGCTGTTCCTGGGTGCATGGTTCTCCGGTTATCCCTTCAAGCGGACATGCAAGAGGCGGCCGTGGCGCATTAGCGCAACAGCGGACCGCATACAATTACACTAACTTTACACTCTCCTTGCTGTTCGTGGGAGCCTGGATCTCCCTTTAAGCGGGCACGCAAGAGGCGGCCGTGGCGCCCAGCCCAGGAGCGGACCGCATACAACTACACTAACTTTACACTTCCTTGCCACTCGTTGAGAGCTTGGCTCTCCCGTAAAACAGGCGCTCAGGAGTCTGACGTCGTGCATAGCGCTAAAAGGGGCAACATAGAATCACACTAGCTGTCACACCTTTGTGATCCTTCAGCCTTCAGTTACATGCCGCACAGCAATGTGATGAGGATCCCAAATATTGCGGCAGTTTGGCTTTTATTTGGGTGTTTCAGTCGCACAGGCATGTCCTGCTTGCCACTGTGCCACGTACAGCTTGCGACATCGTTTATCCTGTCTGCAATCTACAGGTGTTGCAAGAATGTTATTTCCGACTAATACACACGTACGGTATGTTAACCATATACGTGTTTATTAGTCGAAACAAAGAATCTTGCAGCGCCTGGAGATTCCAGGCCGGATAAATCGCATGCTGTCGATTCCAGACAAGTATGTCGCAAGCTGTACATGGTAGGCTAGGCAACTAGCTTACTAACCATTTACTAGTTCACCATTGGAGTTTGTAACCTTCGTGCTGCCGTCTCCTCTGGGCGAGAGGCGAAACTGATTTTACATATTCTGCTTCCTTCTTTGTCTCAGTATGTCTGACTCAACGACGTCTCGCATCAGCACACTCGAGAACTCTAAGCGCACCATGCAGGTGGGCATAGGGAATATGTCCACCCTACTACAGATCTGTTGGCAGACAGGGCGCACGCACTTCGGGGCAAGAGGAGGTAATAGAGGAAGTACCCCAGGACGAGCCGCCTGAACACTAGATACCTCCAGCCCAGGTGGAGGGTCCTTCAGGCGATGCCCTAAGAAACGCGGCCGATGAGCCTGGGACTGCTTTTCTGCAGCGCCAGACTACTCCGAGGTTCGTAACCTGCACTGAAGCAGTGCTCAGCTTCATCCGAAGCCATTGGGCAAGTGAAGGCCGTACGGAGCGCTGCAAGGTAGCCAGGGAGACCTCTCTCGACCTGGCTGTAGCATCCCTCCATCCACCGGCGCTTGATGGGGAGATCAAGGAGTTCGGTGTCCGTAGACACCTCCAAATAAATACTTCAAGGGACCGCACCCTGAAGTCTCTCCAAGCAGCGCTGCTTGCGGTGCTGCGACCCCTGACCAACCTACTCGCCGAAGCAATACAAGGGGCCCCTGCGAAGACGTCCGTCGCTAAGCACATTGGAGGGGCCATCTCTCTTCTGGCCCAGGCGAACTCACTGGCTCTCTCTGAGCGGAGGGAGTCTGCACTAGAAAGCTTTCCCTCTGCACTGAAATCTTTGGTGGACAATCTCCCGGAGCCTACAGGAGAAAACGTGCGGAAGCTCTTTGGAGGAGCGGCCTACCGCGAGCAGCCAGGGCACTGCCCAACAGAAGAAGGCACGTACGTTCGTGCCAGACGCTGGTGCTTCAACAGCAGTGACACGGAGACCCTTTCCCCCGGCCTCCCCCTGTCCAGTGGTTCCTGGGGGTGGGGCATTGTCTACAGAGGTAGAGGTAAGTCATTTCACCGTTACCAAACCACAAACAGTACACATGCAGGCAGGTCGAATTGCACGTTGCGCAGAACATTGGAGACTCCGGACGACTCCTGGATTCTTCACTGTATTCAGGGTTACCCACTCGTCTTGCTGTCGACTCCTTACCACCAAATCTGCCGCGCTGCCCCGACCTTACAGCAGCTGGTTTCCAAAGAGGAGGGAGGTTGTCGTCCAGTTCTCAACCTGAAACCCCTCAATGCGTTCCTGCGGTACGAGCATTTCAAAATGGAAGCGTGGCATACGGTTCGGTCACTGATCCTCAGTAAGGATTTCATGACTCGTATACACCTGCAGGACGCGTACCTTTCAGTCCCCGTCCATCCGACACATAGGGACCTTCTCTGCTTCGAGTGGTGCGGCCAACGTTTCCGTTGGGAGGTTCTCCCCTTCGGCTTGGCATCGGCTCCACGGGTCTTCACAAAGCTCCTGAAGCCAGTAGTCGCGTTCTTTTTTTCCCAAGGCTTCCGCTTGGTGATATATTTAGACCATATACTTCTCATGCATCAGAATCCCCTACAACCTTCACAACAGACCTACCAGGTAATGCTTACTCTGCATGCCCTGGGTTTCTAAGTGAACAGACAGAAGTTTCAAATCCTACCCTGTCGGTCGCTGAAGTTTCTGGGCTTCATCATCAACACTCAGACCATGCATATTCAGCTCCCCTCAGAGAAGAAAGAACGCATTTTGTCCCAGATCCGGTTTCTTCTCGCGAAACCCACGACCTCATCACGGGAACTCTCTCGGATGATAGGCACGCTCAGTTCAACGGTACTAGCCGTGTTTCCAGCACCGCTACACTACAGAGCCCTACAACAATTGCAGAAGGTAGCTCTGCGCACAGGCTCCTACGAAACAACCGTCACTTGGACTCCTGCAGCTACGGAGGAGCTCATTTGGTGGGAGAAGAATCTCCTGCACTGGAGCGGTTGGTCCCTCCTAGACGAACGTGTAGCAGACAGCGAGTCGGAAACCAAGATGTTTATTTGGAGCCGTCTGGCTACCAACTGAAGAATACCGGCACGGAGGCCGGGTGTTAAATTCCGCGGACCGCGCGCTGGGAGGCCGGCGCGATGGCGCTGCGGCCGGCCTCCCCCGCTAGAGGCAGCTTGGTGCTGACTGACCAGGTGACGGTCTTTGGTTTTCGCTGGGGGGGGGGGGGGTTGCGGGGCGGCGGTGCTGGGTGACATGTAGGAGTAAACTTCAGACTGGTCGGCGACGGACCGGTTCTCTATGAAGGCTGGCTTCACACGGTCGACGCTTACTGTGTCATCCTTGCCGTGCACGCTGACGCGAATGTTCTTGCCGGCGCGGCCCAGAACGAGGTGGGGACCGGTGTAGAAGGGCGTGAGTGGCTTGCGTACGGCGTCTGTACGGATGAAAACGTGGGTAGCGTCGTCGAGGGCTTGGGAGTCGTAAGGCTTCTGGGACGATGCGGTACGGGGCGGAACGGGGCGGATGAGGTCAAAGCTGCGCCGCAGGCGTTGTAGGAAGTCCGGAGCCGTGACACGGGTCGCGTCAGGACTGCTGGGGAACAAAAATTCTCCAGGCAGATGGAGGGTACGTCCGTAGAGCAGTTCCGCCGAGCTACACCCGAGGTCGGACTTGAGGGAGGTAGGAATGCCGAGGAGGACGAGTGGAAGATGGTCTGTCCAATGAGGTCTGTCTTCGAACGCCGTTAGAGCAGCCTTAAGGGTGCGGTGCAGCCGCTCGACAAGGCCGTTGGACGCAGGGTGGTAAGACGTCGTACGTATGCAGGACGTGCCGATGAGCCGCGTGAAGGATGAAAAGAGATTGCTCTCGAATTGGCGGCCGCGGTCTGTGGTTACTAGACTAGGAACGCCGAAACGTGCGACCCATGTAGGGAGGAAAGCTGAAGCGACAGTTTCGGCGGCGGAGTCAGGGATGGGCGTGGCCTCAGGCCACCTGGTGTACCTGTCGACGGCTGTTAAGATGAAGCGACACCCGGCTGAGACAGGGAAGGGGCCGACAATGTCAACGGTCACGACGTCGAAACGTGCGTCCGTCAGGTCGAACTTGCCATGAGGTGACACGGTATGGCGGTGGACTTTCTACCGTTGGCATGGTATGCATGTGCGGACCCAAGTTGTAATGTCTCTGTGCATGGATGGCCAAACATAGCGCTCAGCAACGAGGCGTTTGGTGGCGCGTATTCCTGGGTGCGCCAGGTCGTACAAGGCCGCAAAGACCTGTCGGCGCTACGCTTCGGGAACAAAAGGCCTCGGCTGTGCTGTCGAGGAGTCACAGCAAAGTAGGAAGTCACCTTCAGGAATCGGAATGTCCGTGAACTTCAGAGATGAGTTGCCCCGCTCACACAAGCGCTGTAGCTCGTGGTCAGCGGCTTGGGCGGTGGCGAGGGCCTCGGGAGACAGTGGCGAGGCGGATACAGCTTCCACGCGGCTGAGAGCGTCGGCAGGGCCGTTCTCGGTGCCGTTGACATGCTGCACGTCGGTGGAAAACTCGGCAAGAAACGATAGGTGACGTATCTCTCGAGGAGAGTAGCGTGTGCTGGCCGAGGTGAACGCGTACGTGAGGGGCTTATGATCCGTTAGGATCATGAATCTGCGGCCCTCCAGAAAATGGCGGAAGTGACGCACGGCGAGATAGGCGGCCAGCAGTTCTCTGCCGAAGGTGCTGTACTTCTCCTCCGGAGGCTTGAGGCCTTTGGAAAAGAAAGCAACGGGTTTTGCCCGTTTTAGAGGGCTCTGCCGGCGCTTTTTTCCAAATTTTGCGGCACCACTATTAAAATCCCTGTACAAGGGCCTAGTATAAGTCGTTGATAATGGCTTCGCTAAGCAGAATACCAGTGACTCTTTGTGGTGTATTCCTGGTTTGCCCCTGCCATCATCGGGGTTGCAGAAAGGTTACTTTTCACTTTTCTCAAAGAAGTCGGCAAGTGATGCAATGTTTCAGAAGGAGACTGTGGGTTATTTCTTGCAGGTCGACGTGTAAACGAATCATGGACTTCTTTATGCGTGCTGCACTTCGAGAAAAATTGGTTGATTACCATAAACAGTGAAATTCAAACGGCTTCGTAACGGATATGTATTTTCATGTACGATGTCTTTTCCTCAGACTTTAGCCCCAGTGCTTGTAGGTGTCTGTTGCCGTGTAAATGTTCGGACTGACGGCGATTTGCCGTGCAAGTTCACTTTTGTGCCCCGTATCTAGGCAAGTTTTTTTCCTTGCCATATCATCGCCGCTCTCTCATGCTGAATTCGAACGGAAGGTATCAGCTTTTAGTCCGTTGCGCAACTCGTATCAACAGCGAAGAGGAACGACAATTTCTTCTTTGTCATTGTTGTTGCCGCTGGCACTATCATCAATGCGCATAGAAGCCAAGATGCCGTACCCGGCGTGATAACATGTCTGCGTGATTTCGAGTGGAGCGAACCATAGGGTGGTATATCTTTATGGATACATATCTATGGGTATATGCATTTGTAGCCAAGGGAAATCTCATGAATTACAGGGAAAATTTCAGGGGGAGTTACACCTCCCTGGGGGGGGGGGGGGGTTATGAAACCCCTTTAGCGTTATCTCCTAATCTGCTAATGAACAACTGTATTTTTGACGTTGGGGTGTCTAATCGCCATCGGCGATATTCTACCCTGTTCCAGTTTCTACTCCCCTATACTGGCTATACTCAATCTCATGCCAGTCTTCATCCCATAGATCCACACAACTGGTTATTGGAAATCTACAATAAACGTTGGAGATCAAGTTGAAAAGTATAGGCTGGGATTGAAGGAACGGGTCGCACCATCAAACCGCGTTATTGTTGTTTAGTTTCAAGCTGATCTAAATTCGCTGACCGCTATGCAATTTATATTTGGAGCACATTACATTTTCCACGCATAGCTGTACTATACTGAATGCAACAGACATCTATCGACGTCTGTACGGCGCTCATAGCCGCAGTTACTTCGCGGCGCTAACCCGTAATAAAAAAAATAAAACAATAGAACAAGATCCGTACGGTGCATCCGATGCACCCTACATTGGTAGTTGTAAGGGACGAATGTCGCCCCGCTATAAATACTTTCACCCGCTGGATGACGTCACGGAAATGTTTCCTTTCCAGGCGGGGGGCGGCAGACCTGCATTGTCATTCAGAGATGCGATAACACACCACCAAACGCGTTTCAATATGAACCCCCAGACAAAAGCTCATTTTCATGTTATTTTGGTTTCGTCACTGATTTTCCTTCCCCACACCTCAGCCAATCAAATTTTCCTACCTACGGAAGGCAAAATCTGATACGGCACTTTAAGTTAGGAACTGCAACATCTGTTGTAATTGTCTGTTCTTGTGTTGTTGTAAATTGCAGTGTGACCTATCCACCTGCGACTATACTTCCAAGTATGGGGAAACAGTATTGTAAATACACTAAAATAAAATTCACTAAGTGTTCTCACTTCTTCACCGCCCCGTGTGTCGGTGACCTTCTGTATTCCTATCCACTGCTGGAATTTGGGAATATACACGTCTTCGATTCTGGTGTATAGTTCTGCTCCAAAATCTCTGCTCCAACGAAGTCGCCTTTGATCAACTCGCCACTCGCAGACGCCAAATTGTCAATATCTTCCATTTCATTTAGTAATAACTCTGGATATAAACGTGATATCGAAGATGTCATCATTTATTTACGTAGTCTGTATATCCATGCTTAATAGCTATGAGTCCGCATCCCATACCTGTTTCCCTTGCTAGAGCCTGCAAAGTAGCGTTTCGTCAAATCATTCATTTTCAAGCGACCAAAGAACAAACGGGAGACAAGATCACACACAAGTCGTTCTGTTGTTGTTTCGTGTTTGTTCTTTGGTCGCTTGTGGATTTACCACCAACCAGCCCAATCTATATACTTCAGACATTTTGCCAAATCGTCGCCGAAGTGGCACTCACTGGCGCCAATTTGTCAGTTTCCTCTATTTTACCCCGTAATAACACTTGACACCAACTTGATACTGACGGTATCATCATAAAATTACATAGTCTGTGTATCATCTGCGGACCGTAGCTGCTGTCCTTGCTGCACCCTTAGAACTCGCATTTAGTCAATTTGTCGTCCAGAAGGCTATCACAGGCGCCAACCTGCCAATTTCATCCGGCAATCTCCCGATATCTCGAAAGCCTCATGCTCGTTCCCACAGTTATACATCACGTCTTATTTTTTATCTTACGCGAATGCTCATGGGCGTGTTATCGGTGTTGTTATCAGGTCAGGGCGCGAAAAGGGAATTATTCTCCTCAGATATGTCCTCCTCTCCCTGCCCAAATCTGTTCCTCCTCACGTACTCACGCACCACCCTGTAAACTTAGCTTCCTTGCGTAGTCCTCTGCTATCAGGTCAAGCCGGGTTTCAGACGGGGTGTCCCTGAATGCTGCTCTTGCAGGTGCAACCGGAATCTGATGGTATGCTTTCATGAGGTCTATCTTGCTGAAGATGGTGGCGCCGTGCAGGTTGACGGTGAAATCCTGAAGACGGGGAAGAGGGTACCGGTCGGGAACTGTGACGAGGTTCAAGGCGCGGTAGTCGCCGCATTGTGGTGTCGCCACATGTTTGTCATGTTAATCCTCATCGTCATTAGTATCCAACCACCTGTATATATGCATCGACATCATTGTAATAAAGGCTGTTCATCTTCTACACTACACTTTGGCGACGAGCAATTGGACCTGCTTGTCCTTCTTGCGTTCTTCTGCTGTATGTCATGAGCTACGGAAGCCTTCCATCCCTACCGCCATTTTTGGAGTTACCTGGCAAGCCTTACATTCCATGGGCGCAATGGCGCCGGATGTTCGAGAATTATTTGGATTGCGTGGCGGACGCAACGTTATCTTCGAAGCGTAAGAAAGCTTTACTGCTACATGCACTAGGTACGGAAGGCCAACGGATTTTCTTCACACTCCCGGTACCTCAAGTCACCGCGAGCCCTTCAACTGACAAGAAGGAAGAAGCACGCGATCCCTACGCAGAAGCTATAGCCACGTTGGAAGCTCGATATGCAGAAACTTTCAACGTCATCGCAGAACGACGCAAGTTTCGCCATCGGTCTCAACTTCCCGGTGAGACGATCGACGAATTTGTAACAGCATTAAGAGGCCTTGCTGCAACGTGCAATTTCGGAAGCACACTTGAAGAGGTTATCAGAGACCAATTGGTGGAAAACGCAAGTCTTCCACAAGTTCGTGAACGCCTCATGATGGAAGGTTCCAGCCTCACGTTGGAACGAGCACTAACCCTAGCCAGGTTCATCGAACAATCGAACAATGAGGTGCAGCTGATGCGTGGTGACACGCCAGTTGTCCAGCGACTCACGAAGGCTAAAGGGAAACAACGTAGCAAGCCACCCTCAACTCTGAAAAGGAACTTCGCTGGGAAAGCCTGTTACCGCTGTGGGTCAACTACTCACCTCGCGAATTCCACTACGTGTCCGGCAAGGGACAAGGAGTGCCGTAGATGCAAGAAACGTGGACATTTTGCGTCGGTATGTCGGTCGGCTGCTGGATCAACTAATCAGATTCAAGTTCAAGATAGTTTGGGCCAGAAGTTTGGACTTCCAGATCTTAGCTGCACTACGGTACTGGAGTTAGGACCTCCTCACAAGAACGCAATTTACATCACCGTTACAGTCAACAAGAAGGATATCAGATTCGTGGTTGACACCGGTTCTTCAGTCACAATTTTATCCAGGGACTTGTACGAAGCGCACTTTGCTGCGGATTGCAAGTTGGAAGGCACGTCAATTTCATTGCACAACTACTCGAAGCAACGAATACCAGTCCTGGGGTCATTTTTTGCATCAGTCACGTACGGAAGCCGCACTTCCCGCTTACTTCTCTACGTCGTTCCTGAAGGCACAGCTCTTCTAGGTCTGGATGGCCTTGCTGCACTGGGTATCTCCATTGATGGACCAACACTACAGTGCCTTAGGACGTCACTTAACCCTGCAAACCTACAGGATCTTTTGGAGACCTTTGCGCATTTATTCTCGCCAGGACTTGGACTTGCAAAGGATTACACTCATCGAGTTAAAACAAGAAATGACGTCGCACCTGTGAGGGCGAAGCTACGCAGGCTACCGTTTGCACTACGTGAAGAGGTTACCCAGGAATTGGATCGCCTCCTCAAGACGGACGTAATCGAGCCCGTCACAGCATCCGAATGGATATCACCTATCGTCGTTGCCCGGAAGAAGGACGGGAAGATACGCCTCTGCGTGGACCTTCGAGGACCTAACAAAGCAGTCGTCGTAGACGCTTTTCCTCTGCCTACTATCGATGAATTGCTCTACCAACTCGCAGGCGCCAAAGTATTTTCTAAGCTCGACCTTACGGCAGCTTATCACCAGGTCCTGTTGGCGCCTGAGAGTCGCGATCTCACTGCCTTCATCACTCACAGAGGACTGTACCGCTATAAGCGAGTCTGTTTCGGCTTGGCTTCAGCTCCGTCGGCTTTTCAAAAAATGATGTTTGACCTCTTCAAGGATTGCCCAGGTGTCAAATGCTATCTCGACGACATTATCGTTTTCGGAGTGAATGAGCAAGACCACTTGAAGAATCTTCATCGTGTCCTTCAGCTGATCTCTGATGCAGGACTCAAACTGAACGACAAATGTGTCTTCGGAGTGCGAGAACTGACTTTTGTTGGACATACAGTCAGACCGAACGGCATTTCTCCTAACCTTTCAAATCTTCAGGCGATACAAGATGCTGCTACCCCGGACGATAAGAAGACACTCTCTTCGTTTCTGGGAATGATGGGTTTGTTGCAGCTTTCTTTGTGTGCATCGTAAGACGACTACGAAGCAACTGAGAGCGCGTGTAAGAAGCGCGTGTGTGTGAGCCTTTTGGGGGACTTTTCTATATATTTTTTTTTCCACCTTGCGCTCGTGTTGGGAGCGGACACGTTTTTGCTGTACCTCTGTATACTCGGACATGGTTGGAGCTGGTCGCTGAAATTAAACGTATTTGAAGTGGCAAGTACAGTTCCTTCATTCTCGGAGTGGATATTCCACAACATATTTCTGGTGCCGAAACCCGGGAACTGGCCTGGCTGTACAAGATATTGAACGTTTCGAAGACTGATCATGGACCGGCTTAAGCCTAAAAGAGCAGCACGGCGTGCACAAATTACTCGACTCGTGAACGAGGTCACGGATCTTCGGCAGGACGTCGGTGTCAGTAAGACGGTTTTGAATGGACTTCTAGCTCGCATAGAAGAAAGTTACAAGGAACTACAAGCGGTGAACGCAGAAATCGAGCCCTTCATAAAGGATGAGGATTTACCCGCGGAGTACGAAGCAGTATTCCGATATGAAGAGCAAACTGCTAATGCGACTGCGGAACTACGGACACGGCTGGCTGATTTTCAGCTTTTGGAACGGCACATGGCTTCTCCTCAGTCGGAGCCAGTGTCGCCTCGTACGCCACAGATCAACCAACAAGTCCAAGCGGGGATCAAGCTACCTAAGTTGCAGTTGACGACCTTCGCCGGTGAGCTCACAGAATGGCGACCATTTTGGGAGCAGTTCAAGACGGCAGTACATGAAAACCAGCGGCTGAATAAGACAGAGAAGTTCCAGTACCTAAACACGTCGTTGAAAGGACGAGCAGCTGATTCCCTTCGTGGACTGCAATCAACAGAGTCTTCCTACGACGACGCGATTGAGATACTATCGCAGCGTTTCGGAGACACCTCTCTTATACAACGGGAGTATCTCGCGAGGCTACGGGATTTACCAGCTGTGAAATCACAGAGAGACGTACATGGACTACGGTCTTTGTATGACCATTTACAAGCCAACATGCGAGGTCTCAAGGCGCTGGGAGTGTCAACAAGTAGTTACTCGTCGATGATGGTCGATATCCTTTTCTCAGCTATCCCTACAGAGATGGTGGTTGAGTACCACCGAATGCATCGACACAAGAGGACCCCCAGCGACGACGGGACCGCAGAGCACAGGGATAGGTCTACCAGGCCAGTTGCTCAAGATGACTGCGGCGTAGAGACTACAGATGAGTTGTCGAAGGTCCTCGACTTCATCAGAGCGGAATTAGATAGCCTAGAACGGTCTGGACTGCAATACAGTCAGAAGGCTTCAGGGGCCCAACATACTAACGGGGCGAGAAACAAACTTATTCCTACCGGAGCGGTTCTCCAAGCATGCGTTGAAGGAACTCCAAAGTGCGTGTTCTGTGCATCAACTGGCCACAGCACACTGGACTGCAATGCAGGACTATCGATCGCCGAAAAGATTAAAAAACTGTCAAAGGATATGCGCTGCTTTCGGTGTACGAAAAGAGGCCACCGGTCCAAGGACTGTCGTGTTAACGTTGTCTGTAAACATTGTGGAAACAGACACGCTTCCGTCGTCTGCGATCCCTCAAAGAGACCAGGTCCGACAAGTAGCAACGACACCGTGACCAACATAATGACCACCACCCAGCACAGGGACCAACGGGGACGTGCCGAGGTTCTTTTGCAGACCTTCAGACTATGGGCGTCATCTGACACCGCGTGTACCCAACTTCGTGGCATCATCGATGGAGGTAGTCAGCTGACCTTCATCCGTGACGACATTGCGCAGAAGCTGAAACTGAAAGTTGTAGGTGAGAGCAAGTTGCGGTTGAACACTTTTGCCAGTTCGTCTACCGCTAACAAGACCCACTTAGGGACGGTGGTTGAACTTCACCTGCGGAGTCAGTATCGTCCTGTGGACTATGTCATACGCGCAACCACTATTCCGTTCATTTGCAAGGATCTTGCTGAAATTCCAGCTAATCAGGAGTTCGTCGAAAGGCTTCGTCGACAAGGACACCAGATAGCCGACGACTCCTTGTTCCCCAATGTTCAGTGTGAAGCTGGCATTGGACTGCTAATAGGCAGTGACGAAATGTGGCAGCTCTTGACAGGAGAAGTGAAGAGGCATGCAGACGATGACAAGTTGGTAGCAATTGGAACAGTGTTCGGGTGGACGTTTCAAGGGCCTTCACAGGTCACACATGGCTATGCTGAAACTTCAGCAGCCACGACGATATGCGTCTTAAGAACAGGAGTTTGTGTGGATCCAGATGATGTGCTGGAGAAGTTCTGGAAGTTAGAAAGTATTGGAATCGCAGACGTAACGACAAACAACAACGAGCATGACACAGCGGTGCTTGAAGAATTTCAAAGAAACATTCGTTATGTGGACGGCCGGTACGAGGTGGCCCTACCCTGGAAGCCTCGTACAGAAGAATTGGAAGACAACTTCGAGGAAGCCAACCGGCGACTGCGAGGACTTACGAGACGGTTACTCCAAAATGACTGCTTGACGAAGTATGACGAGGTTATAAGGAGCTACCTTGAAAATGGGCACGCCGAGAAGGCCAACGAAGACACAGCCCTGACTGGTTTGCATTACTACATGCCTCACAGGGCAGTAGTACGTAGCGAATCCACGACAACGAAGATACGTGTGGTGTTTGACGCCTCATCACACGCATCTGGAGCTACGTCGCTGAATGACCACTTGGAGAAGGGGCCTAAGTTGGGAGCCGATTTGGTGCCTGTCCTGTTGCGTTTCAGACTACACAGAATAGCAATCACAGCGGATATCCGAAAGGCATTTCTGCAAATCGGCATTCGAGAGAAAGACAGAGATGCTCTCCGTTTCTTGTGGTTTAGCCATGCTCCAACATTGGACGATCCACAGCCTGAAGTGGAGTGTTGGAGAATGACGAGGGTGCCTTTCGGGACATCGGCGAGTCCTTTCCTGCTGACTGCAACTCTACAGCATCACCTGAGATCAGTAGAGGGGTCGAACAAAGATCTGGCCCAGGCACTAATAAATTCTTTCTATGTCGACGATCTGCTTGTGGGCGTAGCCAACGTTTTGGAAGGGAAACATCTGGTCCAAAAGGCGGAAGACATCTTTCAGAGGGCAGGAATGAAACTAAGCAAATGGGCGTCTAACTCTGCTGAGCTACAGACTATGTTCCTGCAGTCCGACACCGGCGGAGCTAGCGAAGGAAAATCATTCGTCGACACTGCACACACTAAGGTACTTGGGGTGATGTGGGACCGATCTAGTGACAGACTGAGCTTCTCAGCACAGCACCTGCTGGATGTCATTGCCGACATGAAAGACAGCAAGAGGTCCATACTGCAGGCTTCCGCCAGACTGTTCGATCCTCTGGGGTACCTGTCACCGTATACCATTCGAGTGAAGATGCTTTTCCAAGAACTCTGGAAGGCGAAGATAGATTGGGACTCCAAACTTCCAGAGGAGATATCGAAGACATGGAACCTCTGGCTTAAGGAGCTGCCCGACCTACATATGATCTCAGTGGAAAGATGTGTGCTTCCAACCGAAGGGTCTTTGTACACTTATGAAATGCACATCTTCACGGATGCTAGTCCGCAGGCATATGGAGCATGCGCCCTCCTACGGAGCACGAGTGAGATTGGAGAAACAAAGGTATCCCTGCTGTTTTCAAAGTCACGAGTGGCACCACTCCAGAAGATCACTTTGCCCAGGCTGGAACTAATGGGGGCCCTGATAGGAGTGCGAATAGCCAAGTTCCTGAGTCAAGCGCTGTCTTTGTCGAACCTTGAGACGACATTCTGGACCGACTCCACCATTACGCTAAGCTGGATCCGAGGTGACTCAACGAGGTGGAAACCCTTCGTGAGGAACAGAGTGGCAGAGATCCAGGCGAATAGCCGTCAGCAGCAGTGGAGGCATTGCCCAGGCTGCGATAACCCAGCGGACGCCTTAACAAGGGGACTCACCGTCAGGTCATTAAGTCAGAACACACAGTGGTTTGAAGGACCCGGGTGGCTTGCCCATCCACGCACAGTTTGGCCAAAGCCTTGCGGTGAAGAAGATGCGGACTTAGAGATCGTCGAGGAAGAAAAGCTGAGAGCCGCACTAGTGATTGCAGGTGATTTAAAGGGGCCTTCTCCTCTATTCGAGCTTTCTAAGTACAGCAGTTACAACCGCGTTGTGCGGGTTACCGCATGGATACGAAGATTTGTGTGGAATTGCCGCACTAATGTAAAAAACATAGGGGCGCTTACGGCATCTGAAGTGGCGGAGTCCGAGATGTTATGGGTGAGACATGTGCAACGTGAAGTCTACCCCGAAGAGACGTTCGCACTCAGTCGCAACGAGCAAATTGCCAAATCATCCAAGCTTCTGAGGCTGAATCCGTTTCTCGATGAAAATAGAGTGATGCGGCTTACGGGCAGACTACAGTGCTCGGACAACACTGAAGATATCAAGCATCCCATTCTGCTACCAAAGAAGCACACGCTATCCAAGCTGATTGTTCGGAATGCACATGAACTAACGCTACATGGAGGGGTACAACTGACATTGTCGACCTTGCGAGAGAAGTGGTGGATAGTCCAGGCCAGGCAGATTGTGAAGTCGATCATACACGACTGCACGGTGTGCGTAAGGTTTCGTGCTACTCGAATCACAGCGCCAACTGCGCCTTTGCCAGACGTTCGGACAAACCCGACTCACCCCTTTGAGACCACAGGTGTCGACTTTGCGGGACCGTTGTACATCAAAGCTAGTAAAGGTTACGAATCCTCCTCTAAGTCATATATCCTCCTCTTCACATGTGCCACGACGAGATCGATTCATCTCGAGTTAGTGACCGATACAACGGCGAAAGCGTTCCTCATGGCGTTCCGACGATTTATATCAAGAAGGGGAACTCCTTCTATCATATACAGCGACAATGCCCTTGCTTTCAAGAAGGCGTCGAGGGACATTCAAGACTTGTGGAGGATAATGCGTAGCACCGAATCACAAGACTTTATGTCTGCAAGACGTATTAACTGGAGGTTCATCGTAGAACGGGCTGCATGGTGGGGCGGAATGTGGGAACGACTGATACGGACGGTCAAGAGCTGCTTGCGGCGAATTCTGGGAAGACAGTGCCTCACATTCGAAGAGATGGAAACTCTTCTTCATGAAGTAGAGGCAGTTGTTAACTCCAGACCTCTCACCTTTCTTCATTCCACTCCCGACGAACCTGCCGCGCTGACTCCAGCTCATCTACTAATAGGCAGGACCTTAACGGCACTACCCGAGAAACCTTCGCATGAAGTTCAATCCTCGACAGCCCAGTCAAGCATCCGAAGATGGCGACACAAACAGAAAATTGCAGACATGTTTTGGAGAAGATGGAAGCAGGAGTATCTCCTCGAGCTCAGGTCAGCTCATCAAACAAACGCAACGGAGTGCTTCCCAAAGCTTTCGGAAGGGGACGTGGTTCTTCTTCACGACCATAAGACACCTCGACATATCTGGAAGCTGGCTAGAGTCAACGAAGTTCATCCCGGTCGAGATGGCAATGTACGCTCTTGTACAGTGGGGCTACCCAATGGGACTATAACTCGACGGCCTGTGCAGCTATTGTACCCGTTAGAAATGACTAGACATTGACTAACTCTATTTTGCGCGGGGGAGGATGTTGCAGCTTTCTTTGTGTGCATCGTAAGACGACTACGAAGCAACTGAGAGCGCGTGTAAGAAGCGCGTGTGTGTGAGCCTTTTGGGGGACTTTTCTATATATTTTTTTTTTCCACCTTGCGCTCGTGTTAGGAGCGGACACGTTTTTGCTGTACCTCTGTATACTCGGACATGGTTGGAGCTGGTCGCTGAAATTAAACGTATTTGAAGTGGCAAGTACAGTTCCTTCATTCTCGGAGTGGATATTCCACAACAGGGTTACTACGCCAAGTTCATAAAGAATTACGCAGATGAAGTAGAACCACTACGAGAGCTTCTACGGGGAGATGCACCGTTTCTCTGGACCGAGGAGAGGCAAATCGCCTTCAACAGGCTGAAGTCATTGCTTATGGAGTCAACCGCACTTGCACTTTTTCATCCCGATTTGCCTATTACAGTCTCCACGGATGCGTCTGCATACGGCCTGGGAGCTGTACTTCAACAGCAGCATGGCTCGTACCTGAAGACTGTAGCTTTCGCATCGAGAACATTATCAGCCGCTGAGCGACGCTACTCCGTTGGCGAAAGGGAAGCACTCGCCTGTGTCTGGGCCGTGGAGCACTCGCACGTTTACCTCTGGGGTCGCCGTTTCACACTACAGACCGATCATCAAGCGCTTCAAGTACTCCTGAGCAGGCAAGGTACGGGTCATCGTCCACTACGGATAACACGGTGGTGTATGAGGCTACTGGATTACACGTTCGACGTCGTTTACAAGAAAGGGAAACAAAATGTAATCGCAGACGCGCTTTCGCGCCTTCCTGCACCTTTTGCTGCTCCTTCCATTCAAGAGTCCCTTCAAGATGAAGACGAGATCATCTGCTGGATCGACAGCACTGGTTCCGGCATTCTGTCGAGACAAGAGCTCCAAGCTGAGAGTTATGCCGACCCGCTGCTAGCGCAGATCCTCAAGTTCATCCAACAAGGATGGCCAAGCAGGAATACAATGAGCCAGAATCTCTCTGCATTCGGGCAAGTCAAAGACGAACTGTCTGAAGTGGACGGTCTGCTGCTTAGGCAAGACCGGATAGTCGTACCACCATCCCTACGCCCCAAGGTGATCGCTTTAGCTCACGAATCGCACCTAGGAATCGTGCGCACGAAACAACGGATTCGACAATACTACTGGTGGCCTGCGATGGATGCCGATGTCGAGCGCTCCGTCCGAAATTGCTTGATCTGCCAGTCAGCAGATAAAAGCGCTAAGACATGTTCCGCACCACTTCAGCCAATTCCTTTTCTGGATGGACCTTGGGAGAAAATAGGCATCGACATCGTCGGCCCTGTACACCGTGCGCCACAGTCATCTAAGTTCATGATCAGTGTCATGGACTACTACAGTAAATGGCCTGAGGTCTCCTTCTGCAGCACAGTTACGTCCGCTACAGTAATCTCCTTCCTACGCACACTGTTCAGTCGAGAAGGATACCCCACAGAGGTTGTATCTGATCACGGGCCGCAATTTACTTCATCGGACTTTCAGGAGTTTCTCAACGACCGCGGTATTAAGCACACTTACTCGTCTATTTATCACCCCCAATCAAATGGTCTGATTGAACGTTTTAACCGTGTCCTTAAAAGTTTCATCCAAGTGGCCATCCTCGAAAAGCGAAGCCTCGAAGCAGCACTTACTGACTACTTGGGCGTGTACCGTGCAACACCTCACACTACAACTGGATACTCGCCGGCAGTTCTCTTACATGGACGTGCTCTACGAACGAGACTGAACGTCGTCGGTCTGCCAATTCCAGACTTTCATGTAGATCCAGTCGTGGCTTTGCAGAATCTACGGGAGAAAATACTCAAGAAGCAGTTGGCGACCAAGAAGTATGTCGACAACAAACGCGCCGCTCACGTAGTTACTCTAAAAGTTGGGGACTTCGTCCGCGTAAAACAACCAACACACGTCACGAAGGGTGACAGATTATTCTCCACACCAAGGATGATTGTTGCAAGCCAAGGAAACAGTTCTTTCTTGCTGGATGATGGCAAGGTCTGGAACGCAAGTAGACTCTCCAAAGTATCTGAAGAAGCGTCTCACAAGTATCGCAAGAATATCCACCATCAGGATGAAGTTCACTGGTCGTCGATCGACCCTCCACAGTTATCTACGTTGCCTGTGAGCAACGATCGTAAAGCATCTACCGTCGACCCTCCACTTGAGCCTGTTACTTCAACCTCGACGCAGGAGCCTCAAGCAAAACGGCAAGAACCTTTACGCAGGGGTAGCCGTGAAAGACGACCACCGCAATGGTTCCGATACTGACAAGACTGGTTTCGGTTTTTTTCTACAATATTATTTTCCTGGGGGGAGGAAATGTGGTGTCGCCACATGTTTGTCATGTTAATCCTCATCGTCATTAGTATCCAACCACCTGTATATATGCATCGACATCATTGTAATAAAGGCTGTTCATCTTCTACACTACACGCATGGGCGCCAGTCTCCCGTCTTCTTCGGCACCATATGCAATGCAGATGACCAGTCGCTGGAGGAAGGCCGTGCGACGCCCATCGCGAGCATGTGATCGAATTCGCTACGTGCGATCTTGAGCTTTTCTGGGGCCAGTCGACGAGGGCGGGCGAAAACAGGGGCTCCCGTCGTATTGATGTAATGCACGACGTCGTGGGCCACAGGTTGCGACCAGTCGGGTGGCTGTGTAAGGGAAGGGAATTGCTTCAATATCGCTGCATATGGGGAGAGCAGAGCGGAGATGGTTGTGCCTGCGGCAGGCGAGGCGTCGGTAACCGTGAATGCCTGGACGGACAGCTGGGTTCAAGAGTCGACTAGGCGCTTGCGGCCTACGTGAACCAGTAGACGAAAATGACGCAAGAAGTCGGCGCCCAAGATAGGTCTGTCCACGGCGGCGACTAAAAACAGCCAGGGAAACGATCGGCGAAGCCCGAGGTCGATGGTAAGGGACTGTTGTCGATAGACGGGGATGCCGGTATTATTCACAGCGGTTAGATGGAACATGGCTGTACGGCGGCGATCGGCAGCCGCAGCTGGTAGAATACTGACTTCTGCGCCGGCATCTACAAGAAAACGGGTCCCGGATGCCTTGTCCGTTACGAAGTAGAGTCGGCTGCTGTCAGGAGTGGAGGCGGACGCAGCCGTTACCGGCCTCCGGGAAGGTTTCCCTGCCAGCTGCACGGGAGTACCAGCCAGAAACGGGAGTATACAGTGCTGCGCTTGAACGCCATACCGCCTGTGGCAGCGACAATAACCTGTACGGTCTCCTGGAGGTGCCTCGCGAGAACGCTGAGGGGAGCGCCGTAGGCTGGGTGAACGACGTCGAGATGGATCGCGACCTCGGGGTCGGGGATTTCGAGGGACGAGTGCTGACGCCACGATCGTGGACAGACGCTCAAAGCTTTCAAGCAATTGTCCAAGAGTGTTGGGAGCAGGCATCTGTGGAAGAGGGGCGGTGCAGACGGGAAGGGCAGGAGGCGGGGTCACGGTAGGAATCGCCGAAACGACGGGAGTAGGTGACGATACCTCCATAATTTTGTCTGCGTGCGCTGCTAAATCTTGGAGTGGTAGAGTGGCAGCCGTGGCGAGGATCATTTGCACGCTGGAGGGTAACCGTTGAAGGAATAATTCCTTAAGGAGAGCAGGGTCGAACGGAGAGGCTCGCCCGCCAAGAAGATTCTGCATGTCACGCAGCAGTTGGCTAGGGCGCCTGTCTCCCAACTCTTCTGCAGTAAGCAGCTGCTGCAGTCTTTGGCGCTCAGACGCTGTTGTACCTGTTGTCTTGGGCGGTTCCGGCTTGTGGAGCCCCAGAGGTTGCATGCGTGGGGGAAGACGTAGGCTGGTCCATACTCGGAACGTCCGGGTCACCAATGTAGCAGACAGCGAGTCGGAAACCAAGATGTTTATTTGGAGCCGTCGGGCTACCAACTGGAGAATACCGGCACGGAGGCCGGGTGTTAAATTAGGGTGAGCTAGAAATTCCGCGCGCAGGGAGGCCGGCGCAATGGCGCTGCGGCCGCTACAAACGGATCGTTTTGGTGATTCAGTCGGACAGTTCACTTCTTCGCTGGGGAGCGGTATGCAGAGGTCTTCATGTGGGACACCTATGGTCGCTCCAAGATTGCAGGCTTCACATAAACGAGCTGGAGCTCAAGGCGGCACTCCTAGCCCTCCAAACATTTGCGAAAGATTTGAGGCAGGGTTGCATGCTGATTTTAGATGGACAACACAGTCGCGATAGCAGCGATCAACAAGCTAGGAAGCGCACGCTCCGCAACCTTGTCTTCCTTAGCACTCCAAATGTGGTCATGGTGCTTCAGAAAGGGGTTAACAGTCAGAGCGGGACACATCCCAGGGAAACTGAATGGCCAGGAAGATTGGGCATCGAGGGTGGATCACGACAGCAGTAGCTGGAAACTCGATCCAACCGAGTTCGACAAGAGAAGTTGCTTTGGGGCCCGTTTCAGATGGACCTATTTGCAGACTCCACAAATTTCCAAATCCCAGCTTTCTACAGTTGGAAGCCGGACCCTCTGTCTGAAGGGGTGGATGCCTTCACCAAGGATTGGACCAACGGCATCAACTATGCTTTCCCCCCCTTTTGTCTAGTGGGCCTCCAGAAGCTGAGACAAGCCAGGACGACGCTGGCCCTAATTGCACCAGTCTGGCCTGCACAGACCTGGTACCCAGCTCTGCTTCAGGCTCTCGTAGACAATCCCAGGCTGATTCCACACCACCCGCAGCTTCTTCTCAACAATGCCCAACTTGGTCACCCCTAAGTTTTGAGCGGTGGACTCCGCTTGTCAGCGTGGAAAGTCTCCAGCAACCCCAATCTTCGCAGTCGCTTTCACCTCACACTGCCACTCTCATCAATGCAGCATGGCGCCAGGGCACCAGAGCGGTTCATGCTGGCGAAGACGGTGTAACTGGTCCAGTGCAGAACAGGTTGATCCACTTCACCCAACTGTGTCCCCTTCACCCTTCTGTGTGAACTTCACCTTCAGGGGCTTTCTTATCGTTCAATTGGGTGTTATCGATCTGCCATCTCCCAGTCGGTCCCCCTACTTAACGGTGTGAGCTTGGGAGAGCACCCGCTCAAGTCTCGCCTCCTTAGAGGCATTTTCAACTCTGCACCCCCAAAGCGGAGGTCCATGCCATTATGGCAAGTGAGCCAGGTAACCACGTACTTGAGCGGTTTAGGACCCAACTCCTCCGTAACTCTTGTATCCCTGACCTATAAGCTCTGTATGCTCTTGGCTTTGGTACAGGCAGGTCGCTGTGCCGACCTTTCCCTGTTATCGATGCGTGCTTTAGCAAAGACCCCTGTGGTGTGGCACTTACAACTGTTAGGACACCGTAAGACCTCTCGACCTGGTCACTACCCCAATTCTATGTTCGTTCCTAGTTTTCCGCATGGTGAGGAGCATTGCCTTCTCAAGTGCCTCGAGGAATACCTTAGTCGTACAGTCCCGCTTCGTCATGGCACAGAGCACATATTCCTTACCACACGCAAGCCATTTGCTCGTGGCACCAGGGACACAATTAGCCACTGTATTAAGCGTACGTTAGTTTCAGCTGGAGTGGATATGAATAATTTTACAACACACTCTACTAGAGCAGCAGCTGCCACCACTGCTCTAGCAAGAGGGGTTTCGTTGCCAGATATCTTGAAAGTAGCTGATTGGTCATCAGAATCTACTTTTAACCGTTTCTACTACCGGCCAGCAACCGCTCTATCCTTTGGGATGCAGGTCCTACGCTAGGCTTTGAACATGCAATGGTTAACCATGATAGTAAGTGCTGGAATGACTGAAGTGTAATTACCAGTTTTAACGAATGGTACTTACCTGAAGTTAAAGCGGGAATTATACGAAGTAAATGGAAGCACTTACTATCATTGTGCTCCTACCCAACCCTCCTTGCTATCCTAACGTCTCTGGCTAATTCCAGCGAATTTCGACCAAGCAAGGAACCTGACCATCTCCAATTTTTTTATATATATTCTTCAGGGGACGGGAAATGATGAACAATGCGCCTATATTTAAGCCCGAATCTTCAGTCATTTTTGAGGGAGAGGGGGAGAAAGAAACTCGTCGAAATGTGACCCAGTCATTTCGCGCTACTTTGAGGGCTTCTCAATTGAGAACAATGCGGCTCTAAGAGCCACAATGTTTTTCACCTGCTCAGTACTACCATGGACAACACTCTTTCTTCTTCCTACCCATTTGTATCTGAAACTTTTTAGTAAAAAAATGGCAAAGTCTAAAGAAAACGCGAAAAACGTCGTTTTTCGGAGCCTTCCTGTACTGACGCAGTTTATCGAAGAATAATGAAACCTATACCATTCGTCTCGTAATTGAATGCCCTATCTGTTGATATATTTTCATTGTGCTAGAGTTAATCTGCTAGAAGCAGATTGTAAGAATTGAAGATTGGGGGGCTTAAATATAGGCGCATTTTTCATCATTTCCCGTCCCCTGAAGAATATATTTTTTTAAAAAAAATTGGAGATGGTGACGTTCCTTGCTTGGTCGAAATTCGCTGGAATTAGCCCTGTTTTCCCATCTCGGGATCTATGCCGAGGAATAGAGAAACTTTGTTTTAGCTTCATTTATAGTAGGAAGACTCAGTGGGTGGAGCGAGGAAGGTAAAAGCTTCCTGTGGATGATGGTGGCCTGCAAATTCCGTACTTTCGACATTTCGCACAGGCATAGGCGGTACATGGAACTTACAGGATGCTAGCTCAGGAAGATGCGGGAAATTGTTATCGAGATTTTGGCTGGGCACTAACATAAAACTATTTAGGCAAGAGAGCATTGATCATAGAGTGCCCATGTCTGAAAACCAGCCAAGACTATACAAAGTAGCGAAACAAGCTCTTGTACAGCTTAAAAAGTTGAACAATAATAAGGACTATATGGCGATTACAAGGCCGTGGAAATTTACAAATACTTGAGGAAAGAATTAGTCGAAGACTTTTTTTCTCACATAACAGTAAAGTTGGTTCTTTTCTCCTCTCACTTGAATCCCCGAGGCTGGCCAGTTGTCGGTGATGATGACGGTTGAGTTGCAGGTACTCGACAGCAGACGATATTCAATAGTTGGTAACAGGTTTATTTACAGCAATAGATTTTAAGTGGACAAAATTTACATGATATGGCAAAGTCACTCTGGGCCTCCGAACAGGTCCGTTTGCTACGGAGTCCGCAGGCCAAGTCCCTCTATCTTCTCAAACTCCCCCGCTCCCTGCGTTGTGTTTCTTCCGCCCGATGCCCCCCTTTCACGCGTCTCATGTTACGCCTCGGCAAAATAGAGCAAAACAAAACACCCCTCGCACAACAGTTAGCCCGGCTGACCAAACGTCTTCGACCCCACAATTTATGACCTCCTGTCGTCCGCTATACGGACACGTGCGAAGCACTCCTCACAGAAACCCTTTTGGCGCCAGAATCTGCATGGTGACTGTTTCCAGACCACATGTGTGGGAGGAACGACGGCAAATCCTCAAAGTGGCCAGTCGTTTTCTACGAAAGCGCAGGAAGAAGTAAAACCGCAAAATAACGATCCCTTCTGTCGCACAGCAAGTTTACACTTTACAATAACACGAGAGGGATGGAGAAGACTGAAGAGCGTTTGGTTGGATAGTAAAAGGAAGTCGTTGTTGTGGAGAATAGGGCATGGAGTGCTATCTGTGAAAGACAGATATTCTATTTATGGGGTAGTATACCAGTAGACGGAGCTGCGCATATTGTAGTCGCACAGAAACAGTAAAACATGCAATTTTTTAGTTTAGAGGACCTGCATACCTGTGGTTATGCTTCAAAAAATATTTTAGATTAAGTAGTCTGACTTTTGTACAGGCTGTGGGGATCCCCATCAGCAGTTAGTTAAGCCCCATGGCAGTTAGTTAAGAAGCAGCAAATATTCTATCTATTGTCTATCAAGTTTGGCCTAATAGGTGTAGGGTTGTTCAGGGAGGTGATTGTTAGAGCGAGGTGAAATTTAGAAATATCGTCAGCTATTATGTGCGCATATATGACTTGGGAGGGAAAGGTTACGTCTGGGTCCGCTAAGTTTCTTCAAACAGTGGCAGTGCAAAGGCTTTAGGGTGGTGGACGGGATCATCAAGTTCCACTTCAGTCAGCAACTATCAATGAAATTATGTTTCTCCAGAATTTTAAAGCTCTCCGGGGGAGGGAATTGGTAACATATGCGGGGTGGTTTAAATGTGAAGCACAGCAGCGTTGTCACTCCTCGAGGGTATACGATGGGATGCTGCACTTCAGTGAGACAGCAATGTGGCAATGTTTCAGAATCTGTCTCAGTTGTTGACTCAGGGACAACAACAACAATAAATGATGACGATGATATGACGATGACTCAAGGACAGAAACAGACAATATATGAATAACAAGCGGGTTAAATGGTTAGGGAACGTTTAAGAAGATGAGTACACAATCTTCTGTGGCTCATCTCATAGAGTCAACAATACAAAAAACGAAAAGGCACAGCTGATCATCACAACAGCGGAAAGACGAACATGACAGGGATTCCCTGCACCTCCAAAGGACGCAGAAATCCTGAGGAAGTCGAACTTCTTCCGATGCCCCGCAGGTCAACGGTAAGACAAGTTTGGTTACTTCGTGTTAGCGAAGGAAGTAATGCAGGTCTATCGTGTGAAGTGTATTAGGTACAACATTTACGAGTCACTCTCTACGTTAGAGGCGTTTCGTAGTGCAGTGCGTTGCCGTACGTAACTTGTGCGTTTCGGATATGCCGCTAATTAAATTATATGTGTGGTTATGCTATAGTTGTCCCTCATGCATGTCGCAGTCCTTCATTCACTGTGATCTACGTATGTTTGTGACAAGTGTGCTTTGGTGTCCAAATACGAGATCAACATGGAATGCTGATTTTCGTTCAGAGTTACGCATCATCAGTACATTGTTTTCATTTTAGTTTTTAGTGCTCCCACAGCCATCGGCAACAACGACACACCTGGCCCAACTGTTTGGCCCACACCTTTACATACTGGGTGCGCGAACAGCGATTGACTTTTGAACTGCTCTTCGGTGTCGAAGCACCTAAAGCTCCAGTGAAGCCTGTTACAAGACGTGAAAATATATGTACTGTAACTTTTACTGAACAGTTCGCGAGGACAAATAAACTTGCTTTATCAACCGCCATCGCCTTTTGTTTCCCTGCTTTGGAATGACACGTACATTACTTTACAGCAAGTGCGGAACAAAAACAGATGAAGCTGAGACTGGGAGGAGGGGGAACGAGAGAGAGAAAGAGAGACGAGAAACCCGAGGAGAGAAGGGAAAGGAGGTTGAGAAATTAGGTTGGTCTGCGCATGCGCACTTGACCCTAGATTTTTCCCACGCTGCTGATCTTGACCGCGGTGAGTGGCTCCTGGAGATCACGTTGGTTTGCGCATCCGCCATTTTCCATGTACCATTGCGTATATGGGAGCTTCCGGCGGATGACAGCGTATACCTATTCCAGAAAGGAGGACGAAGGGAGGGACGCATAAACAGATAAACAAATACAAGCAAAAAAACTAGGGAGGAGAAAGTTACGCCAATTGGTGAATCTGAGCGATCACGCAGTGGTTTCGACAGTTTAGACCAATGCAAGCAATCCACCAACTCGAAACATTCGGCGGGGGCAGAAGTTTCAAACGGGGGCACACACGGGGACAGGGGCACGCACTCGCTCGGACTCCTGCTGCTCGGGTGTGATCGTCGTCTGATCGACGTAGGTACCTTTCTCGTGCACATTGCAATGCACCTTTTCAGAAAAGGAGCAAGGAGCATGCGCGAGATGGTGGTGCGCCCTGTCGGAACTCAGACGAACTGGTGGTTGGCAAGAGTTCTATTTCTTTATATTGTTCTTCCCGCTGAGGTGGAAATGTTTTCGATGTGTTAAATTTCTGCGGCATAGTACCACTCTGCACAGAATGACAATCACATGCTCATTTCGAGGCTGTAGCGAAAGGTACAGGAAAGGCAGCAAGTTGGGCTTCTTTCGGTACCCGTGTAAACGACAGAACAAGGAGCAGCGTAATGCCTGGATTGGAGCATCAAACAGGAAAAAGGCGGACGGGACACAATGGCTGCCTTCAAAGAACGACAGTTTGCGGACGGCATTTCACGTCAGGCATGTTAGCTGTTACGTTCTTATGTACCTTCGTTTTGAAGGATGAAGTGAACGAGCGCGATCAGCGCAACGGGGTTCCTCGTGAGTAATAATAAGAACGTCCCCGCACAGGCAAGCCATCCAAGTCACCACTTCATCCCGACTACATTCCAAGACGAGATGCGCACACGTCAGCCTCGAAGGCGGCGGTGGATCGCTTCATGCGGACGGCTGTCAGAATATGCAAGTCGCTCAATGAGGGTAAGCCCCGTAACTAATAGGCTTCCGAGCACCTAAACCTCTATCTCCTAAATCTCCCGTACCGCATACCGCAGAGCATGCCTCCGTCAGTAGTGCTACTGTTTCCAGCACAGGACCCCCAATGACAGTACCTGACCCAACAATAGATTCAGCAGAACCGGATAGCATGACTACAGTGACGCAAAGTACTTTTTCGGATACAGATGCTGCTGCCATACTTCTTTCGCTCTCTGAGAAACGTACTGGTTCACCCAAAGGGGACCTGCAACGTACGCAGTGGACAAGTTATTGTTTCTTTGGGTGTCAACGCATTATTTGCATCATAGACATGTATGCTGCTTCTTTCAGGGCAAGGAGCATCATCTGTTCCTGAACATGATAATGCAGTAACAGCTACTGGTCTGCACCATGAAGCACATGTTAGCTAACGAGACCAAGACGCACAACTGGCACAACCACACACGAGCAAAACGAAACCATGTGCTTGCCAACCAGCGCTTCGCGCGTTTGCCGTTCGGCGGCGCCACCGATTCCTGAAAACGTGCAATGCACGTTATGCACGTTTTCCACGTGGAATGCTAGGACGTGTGTTCAGTTATACAGACTCTTGCATTTTCCTCCAGTTTCGTCGATATCTATTAGGGTAACGGACACTATATTGTTATAGGAAAATTTAGTGACGTTAACAACACACAACACTGCTGGCCAACCGTGTTTGTGGATACTGCATTATCTACAGCGAAGACTGCAATGGACTATCCGTGAATAACTATACTTCTGCGAGGAATGCCTTAGCCACCGACGGACAGGCTCCTGTATGTGTGATGTGATAGAAAAAGAAAAAGAAGGGGGGATTTAAACAGGTACAAAAGGTGCACATTTCTTTGTGTTATATTATTGGAACTTAGTCAGTGAAAACTCCTTGCAATTACTAACGCTCAAAAACAAAAGGCGCTTGCATACGGATGAAATATTCACTGCACTCTTTCGCATTTTAGCTCCGCCCCGCGCTCTAACTTTGCGTCATTTTGACGTAGCGCTTTCCCCACCAATTACGATTGAGTGTTCCACGTATGATTTTATTTCAGATGCGGAATTGGACTAGATGAACGTGAATCCTCTTCTATTCAAAATCTAAACAGGTTACAGCCTCAAACTGAGAAAGAAATGCGTTTAATTTAGGTATCATACGCACACTACGTTTTCTGGGCAGTAGCACGCAGCACACCACCTGCGCGAATGAATATCCGGGACTACAGTTTCGGAATCTTAGGTAGGTGCGCGATGGAACATCTTCGTCATCTTCGAATGGTTCCGACAACTGGGCTGCCGTACTTTGGTTTGATCCACGCGGCATTTGCGTCACCAGCTCGCGTGGTACAGTGAATAGCGTGCTGGCCATGTCACGTCGTGACTGGGAGGAACCCGGGTTCGAATCGCGTCATGTGATGGCAGCCCAGCTGTTGACGTTTGCGCCAGTCGGAGATGTTGAAGTTGTCATGACGTTGAATTTCGGAACCACGGAGCGCAAAACGTCGTTTCACACAAACAAACTGAGCGCTCCGACTCACAGCTGATAATGAAGTATGTTTATTGACTGGTAATTTGAAACGTCATGTGTGCAGCTCGTCCGCCCGATTGGACGGCAAAACGCTACGTAGCCATGTGACGTATGCGTTGTGGAGAGAGCCTCGCTGGTTACTCATCTTTGAAAGAAGTTATACGGCTCAATGAGCTGGCACGAGCCGAACGAAATGTATATTTGGGTATTATGAGCTGCGTTCTTTCATGAGGTATCATTCTTTCAGAAATGTTTGGTGGCCTGTTTACGGCCCCTTTAAGTCACGACAAAGTCAGACTGGCAACTCCAGACCACTTAGCCGGATGAAGTAAATACAGTCGACCCCCGTTTATCCGGACGGTGCCGTTCCCGGCGAAATCGTCCGGATACCGGGGCATCCGGATAAATGAAACGACCGAATAGAAACGTCCTACAGAGCACGGTTTAATTTAAACACAGAAATCTCGTCAATGACAGTGTAGGCACTCGATTCCTGCAAACTTTTGCTAATTGCATAGAGTTGAGCCACGCTGTTGCGCTGCTCGAAGAATGTCAGTGCGGACGCAAAGTGTCAATGTCGGAGCCTTGTTTCTCACTGGCGTCATCTGCACCGTCTTGCTGCACATCATCGGAGGCAACAGCAGCAATCGCACCGTCATCAGTCATAGCTGCACACGCGTCATCATCCTTATCAACGTCGACGTAGTCAGAAACCGCAGCATCATCTACGGCAGTCGCAGTGAGCCTCTGCATCAGGGACCGCAGCTCAGCTAGGGGAATGTCTTCATCGGCCAACGGGCCGTAAGCAGCAGGCCCTCGGGTTGGAGTTTTCCCCTCTAGAACCGGACAGTTGCTCGAGATATTTCCAAATGGCTCGACTGGTCAACATGGCCCAACGCACACAAATAGAAAAGGGGGTCATCGTGCACGGTTGTCACCCCTACGGAGGAATGTAGGTCCCTGACGTGTGACGGGAATAACCCCAACACAGGGAAAAGGGTGACGAAGCGGGGTCAGCGTCTCCTCTTACTCACTGTAGTCCGGATAACTGAAGCTGGATTACAGCTTTTGCCTTTTACAGCGTGCCTTTTGTCCGGATACCGCGGGATCCGGATAAATGAAGTCCGGATAAACGGGGGTCGACTGTAAAAGGAAGGAGAAGTCGCAGTAGTGGGGGCCGCTAGACAGGCTCCCGCATGTGCTCTTGGAGGTTTTGACATCAAACTGCGTGTTTGTTGTGTGTCTATAGCCTGGGATCTGGAGCATGTTTCGCGCTGGAGTTTCAATGGGGCTTCATGACTGACTGTTCGCTGTTGGGGGAGGGAGGTCAGCAGTGTCCAGTGTATGTGCTGATCATGGTGTTTTTCGTCTTTTGTGTGTGTGTGTGTGTCATAAAGTTTTGTAGAATTATGTAGTGTGGTTCAATGGGCCGTCTGTATTTTGTTGTGCACTTTGGTCTGGTGTATGAGTTCTGCATTATCTGTTTTGTGGGCGATTTCATTCAGATTCAGGCAGGGCCCTAACCTTTGGATCTCCGATTTTTTCCGTCATTTTTTATGGGATAGCCCCACCTGTGGCATGAACACTGGCGTTGGTCCCAGGTTCCGAGACGACGTGGTAGGCGAGATATAAAATCAAGAGCGTCAGGGATGAAAACAACGGCTGTGCTCCGAAGCGATTTCTGCCCACTTTGAAGCGATCTACTCCAGCGTCTGTAACGACCACAGCCTCCAGTCTTCCGCTACCTATTCACCATGTCATAGGCTCTGGGGCTGATTAATAATTATTGTCCCCGACGAGCGAAACCTTTTGTAAAAAATCATAGAAAGCCATCCCTACCGAATTTTACGCACTTTTTGTACCCATATGTCTGCGTTCGTGATTTTAGCAAAACAATGAGCTACAAGTTAAACGAAAGCCTAATTTTCGCTCTGTTCAACGATGTGCAGCACAATTCTCTATCCTGTGTTTCGATAAAATTTGTGCCGCAGCTGTCAGAGGTACGAAAATTTTGTCAAAGTTCGCGAGGCGCGTGCGTAAAAAGGCCATGATGGATTTGTAAAAAAAAAAATTCTGGTTCACGACGAATGCCTTAGCTTTCTCTTGACATACAATTCATGGTTGCTAAAAGCTTGGTGACTGAGTTACAGCGCTCATAAACTGCCATACTTCGCCACGCCCGACGAACCGGCGTACTTCGCCGTCACTTGCTGTTTTCAAGCATGTGCATTCACCACAAGTTTATAAATGCTGGTGCATGAGCCACAATACACCTACCAGTTCATAACGAATATATATTCACTTCAGAAGCATTCCACTTTGCAAACAATAAAAAATAAAGAAAGGTGGGAAAGAAACGAACAAGTCGAATGGGGTCAATACGAGCTCGTATGCGGGCTCGTAGTGTCTATTTTTTTATTTTATTTTTTGTCTTGGGATGTACGCAGCACAACCTTTAAGGAAGAAATCTCAATAGTGCTTCATAAAGCGCAACCCTCAGGCATTTCTGGTTTTTACAGGTTGGGCAAATTGAATTCGTAAGATCTGATCAGCGCGCTCTACTTATGTCGCTGTACCACGAACGCGCTTTGCTGAAGACGTTTGCCACCACGCAATGTCATTTTCATCAGTGCGGATCCTTGTGCCACATACAGAATTGCCTGTCCCGAATATGAGTCCGAGTCTGTACTGGCCCCTTTTACACAATCAGCGATTCCGCGCAAGCGCCGACACTCCGTATTTGGTTGTTCTGGCTAGAGTCACCAAATAAGATACGCTTCAAGGGTAGCGACACTGAGTTTCAAGAGCGAGCATGGGCCATCTTCTTTCCGCAACACGCTACCCACGCGCACTGCGCACGTTAGCGCACGATGCCATCTATCGTGCGCGGGTGAATTGTTCCTTTCGTTTACAAGCAGCAGTTGACGGCCTTGAGCTCACCTTGACATCCTCGGGACGCTCTAGGTGGACAGTACATGAATTATCTATCTCTATCCTTCAGGAAGCATTATGTTAGCCGCCTTTCGTCCTCAAATGGGGATTGTACCGGTGTGGTGCCGAAACAAGAGAGCGCACCTGCTCTCCCTTGGACCTCACTGTCGATACTCTGAAGGTGATAATACATCAGACCTTGCACGACAATATTGAACTTCTGTTCATTCGACATCACTGACTGGTAGAATAAAATAATTGTGTTGCCGTGGTAGTGGAACATATCACGTGATTAGATTTTATGTACTTTCCATCTCAGATATGTGTAATTTCAACAAATCCGTAATGAATCATGCGATATAGACCGCTTGTATATGATAATTTGACCCGACTGCTTTCTTGATGAACGCAATGCCCATTGCAATGATTACAATTACATCTGGTCTAGTGTATTTCAATTCTTCGTTGGCAAACCTCAAAAACTCCACCATCAATCCCAGTGGCCCTTCCGACGTTGATGTGCAGATATTTTTAAAAGTATTGTAGATTCGGCATATAAATTCTTGCACCTTCAGTTCTGTAGTTTGTACCATATCTCCGAATACGACCATGTCTAGGACGTATTGAAATGCAGCGATAATGAAATCGTTTCGCGGGTCCTCCTTTTGGAAGCAGTTTTTTATGACATCTTCCCATGACTTACGGTATCGAGTACAAAATCTGTCCATCTTTTCAATGTAGAGCAATTGTCTCTTCTGTTTTCAAGTGCACATCTACACTTAATTAAAAGCATATCTATGTTTATTTTATTGATTAAAATTTTATTATCTGGTTTAGAATGCTATAATCTCCCCCTGTCGTGAGAATTATTGTTTTGATTTTGTTTCAAGTCTTCACTCGACTGATATTCTATGAGTTGTGAACTTACTGCTCGAAATAATTATTGTCTTGTATTTGTTTCAATTGTTCACTCGATTGACATAAGTAAGTACCTCTAAGATGGGAATGTCTCATAACTCTGAGTTGCATTTCACATTTGATATTTCTGTGTGATTCATTAGAAATTTCTGTTGCAAGATATTACAAAAATTGATGTAATTAAATTTGTTTCTCGTTTTTTGATTGACTATCGTTGCTACCAATTAATAATTTGAGCTTTCTCTACATGTTCAATAACAATATCGCATCTTTACAGACTTATTCGACTTATCAACCACTTTGACGAAAGATTTCCGTTTCAGTGAAAGGATGCGAAAAGATAGTGATCCCCGCGAGTGATATCGACATCTATTTGCGCTACACAATAAAATATATCGCCTTTGAACTGTCTTATCTGACCTCTAGAGCTGGACGAAAGAATATAGCACCCAACCCTTTGAGTGATAAAGCATGCGCGGTCACATAGATAGAGATATAAAGTCTACCGGCTTTTGAGGAAAAGAGTGAAAACAGTGCATATTTCCTACGTCTTGGATACCTCAATCAAGGTTCGTAGTGTTTGTTAGAATGAAAATTGTATATTGGTCGATTTTATGATGGTTCAATGATAGATTATTTTCCTCTGTTTGTTGTTTGCGTGTCGCCGCGTGTTCCTCTGTTCTTCAGCGTTAATTAAGTCCGTGCTATATTGTAATATTTCGCCTTTTGATAGACTGATTAGCTATTATTTCTCTATGTGTTGGATGGTGCGCAGGTTTGGCTCTCTATTAATTGTAGCTGTTGATTGTGTTGTTTCTCGTTATTTCCTTACGTCTATGCTGTATTTTTAACATGTCTATTTTCTGATGAGTTTGATTTTTTCTTCTGATTTTCTGAATGATAGATTACTCTCTTGTTTTGATTAGGAATATCTTCTTTGTAGTGGTATAGATTTTATTTCCTCTTGTGTTCGTGTCGTTCTTTGTTCTGTTTGTTGGCTAGGAGCGTGCTATGTGGTGAAGTTCATTTTTAACATGTCTACTTTCTGATGAGTTTGATTTTTTCTTCTGATTTTCTGAATGATAGATTACTCTGTTGTTTTGATTAGGAATATCTTCTTTGTAATGGTATAGATTTTATTTCCTCTTGTGTTCGTGTCGTTCTTTGTTCTGTTTGTTGGCCAGGAGCGTGCTATGTGGTGAAGTTCATTTTTAACATGTCTATTTTCTGATGAGTTTGATTTTTTCTTCTGATTTTCTGAATGATAGATTACTATGTTGTTTGATTAAGAATAACTTCTTTGTAATGGTATAGATTTTATTTCCTCTTGTGATCGTGTCCCATAGTCTTCCAGGGTCTCTGCTGTTCACAGTTAATTACATACAACTATCAAAACTTCCCGCTATTGCACTGATGGTTCTCACGTGTAGGAATATTAGACTTTTTATAACACAACTTATAATTTTGTTTGTAATCATATTGATTAAGAATAACTTCTATCATTAAATGTGGTGATCGTTTCTCGTTTTGATATGGTGTAGCTATTACTGGTTCTACATTAATGCTATGTGTTGATCGTGTTGATTCGAATTATTGCCTTATGTCTGCGCTATTCACTTCAATAGAAATTGATTAATTAAATTTGTGTCATGTTGGAATATTAAACTTAGCATATTGTGGTCGAAATTACTTACACCTATCAGATTCTCACATCTCAGACTTTTTATAATAGAACTATAGTTTAGAACTATAGAACTTTCTATAATAGAACAATAGTAATTTTGTTTGTAATCATATTGATTAAGAATATCTTATTTGATTAAATGTGGTGTCCGTTCTGATTCATTGAAAACTTGTGTGTATGATTACTGTTAATAAAAAATATTGTGTTTGATTTGTAATACCTATTTAATGCTATTTGTATCATACCTGTAATAAGTATATTCTTTGTTACCTGTATTGTATTGTGTTTCTTCTGCTTCAGATTTTTGGCTAAGTTTTTCCCATTCACGCAGAGTTATAACATAATTTCTGACACTAATCACTTTAATAAATATTGTTACGGTGGATAAAGAGGAGGCTATTGGGCCGGGCTTGGACACGTGCGCTGGTGCAAGAAGAATTGTGTCTGACGGGTTTGGCCAGAACGGACTTCGAACCCTCCCTGCGAGCTTGTAACAATTGGTGTCAGAAGTGGGATTAGAAGTCAGAAGCGCCCAGCGATTTAATTCCGCAATGCCTCCACGTCGACGTAGGCAGCCTCCTCCTGACGTTGCTCCAGCGGAGTGTTCGTCCGGTGACTCGGGATTCGTCACGCTGGATCAATTACGGACTCTACTTCAGGAGAACACGCGCAGCCTGATAGAGCGAATGCGGACGGAGTTTTCTGACACGGCACGTCAGCCTGAAGAGCCTGCCCGTGATGAGATTCATCTACCGCCGTCGTTTCCGTTGGGCAGTGCGAGTACACGCGTTGGAGAAACTCCTGGAACCCTGGGCCTGGGTCGTCTTACAACGAGGTCTGCTGTCACCGCAAAGCCGGATAGATTCAATGGTGATATCCCGTGGAGCAGCTATTTGGCGCAGTTCGAGGTAGTGGCAGGTGCTAATGAGTGGTCAGACGACCAGAAGGCATGTCACCTTGTCTCATCTCTGCGAGGATCTGCACTCTCGGTGCTCCAGGCTCTGCCCGACCCCGAGAGGCGGAGCTTCACGCACTTGACGGCGGCCCTCGAGCAACGTTTCGGAGATCGTCACCAGCGAGGCCTCTTCCATGCGCAACTGAGAAGCCGAGTCCAGCTCCATGCCCCCCAAACACCTGTCTCAATCTCACAGGCGCCTGCCACTTGCGCTGTTCGTATCGACAGCGAAGTCAGCCGCGACAAGATGCGTGGAGCGCAGGAAGCGGATCCAGACATTGGTCCTATCCTTGCCTGGAAGGAGAATGGATCACGTCCTTTGTGGGCGGAAGTCTCACGGGAATCGGAACAACTCAAGAGTTACTGGGCTATTTGGGGATCACTTGAGTTACATGACGATCTCCTGCATCGCGTATGGGAATCCGCAGACGGGCGAACTGCACGGAGGCAGCTCATACTGCCTGCGGTGTTCAGGCCGAATGTTCTACGCATGATGCACAGCAGTGATGCAGGAGGCCACTTCGGTGTTAACAAGACCCTTGCAAAGATTCGTGCACGGTACTATTGGCTGGAATACCGGAGGGACGTAGAAGAATGGTGCCGGTCTTGCGACCTCTGCGCATCTCGGAAAGGACCGCGCACCCGAACAAGATCAAAGCTCCAAGAATGTGTTTCCGGGGTGCCATTTGAGAGAGTGGCCCTGGACATTTTAGGACCCTTACCAACGACAACACGTGGCAACAGGTACGTCCTTGTTGTCATGGACTACTTCACTAAGTGGCCCGAGGCGTACGCACTCCCGAACCAAGAGGCGGTTACAGTGACGGAAGCATTAGTGACCGAATGGGTAGCCCATTTCGGGGCTCCCATGCAACTACACTCGGACCAGGGTCGTAACTTCGAGTCACAGGTCTTCCACGCTCACAGGGCTTCCAACTCGCACTACGCCGTTGCATCCACAGTCTGACGGTATGGTTGAGAGGTTCAACCGTACGATACTGCAGCACATTAGCCTATTCGTGGCCGAGAACCAGAAGAACTGGGACGATCTCATTCCTCTATTCGTGTTGTCCTACCGGACAGCACCCCACGAAGCCACCCGGGAAACGCCGGCAATGATGCTTACTGGCCGCGAATTGCGTCTTCCAAGCGACTTAGCCCTTGCGTCGACTCCAGATACTGAGCATACCGCAACCAGCGCCTCGGCCTACCTTCATACACTGCGCTCACGACTGGAGATTGTCCACAGGTTTGCCAGGCACCACATGCAACAAGCCTTCACCCGTATCAAGACACACTATGACTTGAAAGCGTCTGGCGGTGGATTCTCGGAGGGGCAGTCCGTTTGGTTATATAACCCTACACGGAAACGTGGGCTCTCGCCGAAATTGCAGCGTCCCTGGCACGGACCCTACGTTATAATGAAGCGGCTCAACGACGTGGTGTACCGCATCAAGCTGCCGGGACGATCCAGACCTCTAGTTGTCCACGCAGACCGTTTGGCACCATACCGAGGAGCTTCCGCCGCGCCAGCTGTGCGCGACGCGGGATGCCACCGTCAACCGCAACCGGGGGAGGAGGGGGAATAGTGTTGCGGTGGATAAAGAGGAGGCTATTGGGCCGGGCTTGGACACGTGCGCTGGTGCAAGGAGAATTGTGTCTGACAAGTTTGGCCAGAACGGACTTCGAACCCTCCCTGCGAGCTTGTAACAATATATTTTCACTTGTACTTTTCTGTATGACTATCCTTTGCATGTAAACAACATAATGCACACCTGTTGTAGCTGGAAAAAAATTACGATTCAAGTCGGCTCAGGCTGAAAAATGACGAAAGTCGGCGGCACAGGCTGAAGGGCAAGCGCGCACGCAGCCCTCCGGTCACGCTCCGCCCACCACAGCAGCCCTCCACTCTAGCGCCGCCCGCCGGTCGCGGGATGGAAGTCTGCCCAAGTAGGAAAATGGTGAAAGAAGTCAGCCCAGGCTGAAGGGTAAGCGCGCACTCAGCCTTCCGGTCACGCTCCTCCCACCACAGCAGCCCTCCACCCGAGCGCCGCCCTGTTACAGGTGGTGAAGGTTTTTCGGCTGGGTTTTTCTCCTTCACCTGATTGGCGTCACAATTGGCACAATTCCCAGCACTATTGGCTTTAATAAATATATCTCAACTTGATTGGCATTACAATTGGCATTACTAAATATATTTTCACTTGTACTTTTCTGTATGGCTATCCTTTGCATGTAAACAACCTACTGCACACCTGTTGTAGCTGGAAAAAAATTACGATTCAAGTCGGCTCAGGCTGAAAAATGACGAAAGTCGGCGGCACAGGCTGAAGGGCAAGCGCGCACGCAGCCCTCCACTCGAGCGCCGCCCGCCGGTCGCGGGAAGGAAGTCGGCCCAAGTAGGAAAATGGTGAAAGAAGTCAGCCCAGGCTGAAGGGTAAGCGCGCACTCAGCCCTTCGGTCACGCTCCTCCCACCACAGCAGCCCTCCACCCGAGCGCCGCCCTGTTACAGGTGGTGAAGGTTTTTCGGCTGGGTTTTTCTCCTTCACCTGATTGGCGTCACAATTGGCACAATTCCCAGCACTATTGGCTTTAATAAATATATCTCAACTTGATTGGCATTACAATTGGCATTACTAAATATATTTTCACTTGTACTTTTCTGTATGGCTATCCTTTGCATGTAAACAACCTACTGCACACCTGTTGTAGCTGGAAAAAAATTACGATTCAAGCCGGCTCAGGCTGAAAAATGACGAAAGTCGGCGGCACAGGCTGAAGGGCAAGCGCGCACGCAGCCCTCCACTCGAGCGCCGCCCGCCGGTCGCGGGAAGGAAGTCGGCCCAAGTAGGAAAATGGTGAAAGAAGTCAGCCCAGGCTGAAGGGTAAGCGCGCACTCAGCCCTTCGGTCACGCTCCTCCCACCACAGCAGCCCTCCACCCGAGCGCCGCCCTGTTAGAGGTGGTGAAGGTTTTTCGGCTGGGTTTTTCTCCTTCACCTGATTGGCATCACAATTGGCACAATTCCCAGCACTATTGGCTTTAATAAATATATCTCAACTTGATTGGCATTACAATTGGCATTAATAAATATATTTTCACTTGTACTTTTTGTGTATGACCCTTCTTTGCATGTCTCTGCATGTAAACCGCTCACCTCTTGTATCGGAAAAAATATGTGAAGTCGGTCCACGTATGGCCAAAGAAGTCTGCCCTAGCTGAAAAATACGCTACGATGAGCGCACGCGCAGCCCTCCCCCGCCGATAAGCACGCGGACAACCCTCCGCACACGCGCAGGGCTCAGGGGCAGGGACCTGTAGTTTGGCCACCCTGTACCCTCGGCATGCCCTTTTACTACTCAGGACTTCGTTTCGGTGCTGACAGAACGAGGGCACGCAACGGATATCTTGCACCTGCCTTCAGATGAAGTGGCAGCATTCAGGGAATCGAAACAGACCGAATGGTCGTCGGTGCGGCCAGTACCCGGCCTTCGTTCATGTCACGTTTGGTACAAAGCTGACAGAAGTGCACACGAGGATGTTTCCCTTGGGAGAACAATGCGTGAAGTGACGACCACGCTTTAATGCATTTGTAACGCACTGTTCTCTTTGAATAAAATGTGGAAAATTAAGCGCCTGTTGATCTCATTGCCATTCCTTGTTCCTCTCTTTACCGGTTTTCCTTCATTTTTCTGCAAAGTGGAATGCTTCTGGAGCGAATATATATCCGTTATGAACTGGTAGGTGTATTGTGGCTCATGCACCAGCATTTATAAACTTGTGGTGAATGCACATGCTTGAAAACAGCAAGTGACGGCGAAGTACGCCGGTCCGTCGGGCGTGGCGAAGTATGGCAGTTTGTGAGCGCTGTAACTCAGTCACCAAGCTTTTAGCAACCATGAATTGTATGTCAAAAGAAAGCTAAGGCATTCGTCGTGAACCAGAATTTTTTTTTTACAAATCCATCATGGCCTTTTTACGCACGCGCCTCGCGAACTTTGACAAAATTTTCGTACCTCTGACAGCTGCGGCGCAAATTTTATCGAAACGAAACAGGATAGAGAATTGTGCTGCACATCGTTGAACAGAGCCAAAAATTAGGCTTTCGTTTTACTTGTAGCTCATTGTTTTGCTAAAGTCACGAACGCAGACATATGGGTACAAAAAGTGCGTAAAATTCGGTAGGGATGGCTTTTCTAGGATTTTTTACAAAAGGTTTCGCTCGTCGGACACAAGAATTATTAATCAGCCCCAGAGCCTATGACAAGGTGAATAGGTTGCGGAAGACTGGAGGCTGTGGTCGTTACAGAGGCCGGAGTAGATCGCTTCAAAGTGGGCAGAAATCGCTTAGGAGAACAGCCGTTGTTTTCACCCCTGACGCTTTTGATTTTATATCTCGCCTACCACATCGTCTCGGAACCTGGGACCAACGCCAGTGTTCATGCCACAGGTGGGGCTATCCCATAAAAAATGACGGAAAAAATCGGAGACCCAAAGGTTAGGGCCCTGCCTGAATCTGAATGAAATCGCCCTTGTGCACGTTCTGGAATTACTGTTTGAAATTGCTTGCTACCTGCCATTCTACCTTCAATAAATCTGAATTACAGCAGATTTGTGTTCTTTCAGTATGTAATTTTGGAGAGATTGTTACATTGAAGCACTTACATCAAATGTGTGGGAAATGTGTGAGTAGGGTTCGTATCTTCAAGCAGAAGCTATCTGGTAGGGGAGACGTCCGAGTAGTCGTAAACTCGCATTCGGAAACGCATTTATTGAGGCTCTAACAATTCAACGGAGCGTAGAAGCGCATAACAATGTACGTCACGTATTGGAAGTTCAGAACGACGCTGCATTTCATAGTACAGTTCGTTAAATATGAAGACAATAAACTACTTGCATAAACTCTAGAGGTCCGTCGGACGGCCCCGGTTCGCATTGTCTAGGGGTCCGTCGGACGGCCCCGATTGTTTACGCCGCGGGGTCCGTCGTGCGGAACCGATACGCCGCCGCCGCCCGACACCTCACCGGTACGTCCGGCCGATTGTACTTCGTTTCCATCAAATGAGCTGAAAATACTGAAAACTTGTGTATTTAGTGGATATTGAGGATATGTACGTGCATGTTTCGTTCGCGTGATCTATACGTATATGAATGTGTGCATTGCGCGCATCCTGCTCAACAGAGTATCGACTGCCTTTTCCCAGTTGAAGTGATTTTGAACATTTTCACTGCACGAAAATAAAATTTGTACCACCTGCAACTGTGTTCCTTTCATGACGATTACTTTTTCTATGTTTCTGCTTTCGTCACATATTTTTGCACCAATCGCCGCACTACAATGACACGCGGCGTCTGCAACGTGAGAAGCGCGCGAATGTTAAGCGCGCCAAGCACGATGAAAGTCGGTGCAAAGTTTCGGACTTTTAAAGAGTTTGAGACAGCCGTAGAATGTTACAGCAATGAAAAGTGTGTGCAGTTTTACAAACGTGACTGCCGATCCATCGAGGCTGGAAAGCGCAAAGTAAAAAGATACTTGAATCCTGAGCTAGGCAACTATCAGGTTGTCTATTGCTGCATTAAAGGAGGAAAGAAGTTCAAGAGCTGCAGCAAGGGCGAGAGGGAAACAAGGTATGCTATGTTCTCTGATCAATATAATGTGTAACTTGCCGCATGTTTGCGAGGCCTCATCATGCATGGAGATATCAGGTTGCTTGGAAGATAGTTGATTTGTACTGACATACCTATTTTGCATCATGTGGTTGTTTTGGCGTTTTCTGTGTTTTCAACACACCCCCTCCCCTCACTGAAGTATTTTGGTTTCATCTTTATGTTTGATATGCAGCACTTTCCATGATGGGTGCGCGGCTCACATCAAGTGCAGAGCATCACAAGATGGTGAAAGCCTTGAAGTTATTTCAATGTGCGAGGAACACAATCACAAAGTCTCAAAGGTACGTCTATTGTGAACAGAGAAGGAACTGGATAGCATTGGACTGGACTTTGTCAGCTATTACTGAGTCCTGACAAAGGCAGAGCTTCCGCTGCAACATTGACTATCCCCTAAACTTTCCACTTGCGCATAAATAGTTTCCCTCTTCTCTGACTTCCTACAAGTTCGTTGTCTGCCTCTTATTTTGTCTCAGATGGAGCCTCCTGCGAAACGTTGATTCATTTTGTGCTGTCCGTGCCGGCTGTTCAGCTTATCCAGGAAACATATGGTAAGCTCATGAAATTCTCAAGTAACTATTGAAAGAAGCATCATAAATGAGTAAAGAGGAGATGTTCGAACCTAGCTGAGGAAGAAAAAACATACTGCGAGAGAAGTACTTAGTTAAATATGCATTTAACGCTTTGACTTTCACTAGTACACTGTTCCTTGACTAGCTTTGGGGATATGTACTTGGCCAACAGCTTGTGATGTCTACAAGAACCATATTATGGTATATGTTTTATGTTGAGCACAAAATAAAAGAACAGCCACGAAGAAAAACGTTACTCGTTGACAGTGTCACAACAGTTGCACAGTTCGAACCCGTTTCAATGCAAACGAGATGGCACGTATGTTACCTCAACCTGAGGTGACCCAGTTCACGCTATCATTTGCTTTCATATGTAAATGACATACCAGCTGCGAAAATTTGGCGGGAAAACATATCGGCCTGTAAGTGGGTTCATACGGTATATCAGGTATAACTTGAGCAAAATATAGTCGGATAGCCTTGTAACAATGCAACGCAAAATATAACCGATTTAACATTGTTCACAACTGTTAAGGTCCACTCTCAATACTCGGACAGGCTCTGTAGCACACAGCCAACATGCCAGTTGCACTGATGACACGTTGAGGAATGATTGTTACTAGCAAAAAAAAAAGTGGATTGAAAAACAGATACTTCCAGTTCATTGCTTGATGATTTGTGGATAATCCATGTTTCTTTTTCTCTTTTTTTTTTCCTTCTAGGCTCTGACTGTCGAATTCTCACAAGCGACGAAGAATTCCAAGGTCTTCTAATATCAAACTACTCCATGCGGGCAACCATGAGTGCATATCCAGAGTTTTTGGCTGTGGATGCCACGTACAAACTTCTTGATATTATAGAGCTCCTGTTTACATGCAGAAGACTCTAATGGTGAAGCCGAGGTTGTGTGCGCTTCGATCCTAATGAATGAAACGAAGACAGCCCTTGAATGGATGTTTGCCCAGTTCAAAGAATTGAACCCTGCATGGGAGAAAACGAAATCTGTTATGACAAATAAAGATATGCTTGAGCGGGATGTTATCAAACAGAACTTCCCAAGCGCAAATGTCATCATATGCGTCTTTCACACGCTGCGGACATTCCACCGTGAGGTCAACTATACCAAGATGGGGATCACAGCCAGCGAAAGAGACTGCGCATTAGAGCTCCTACAGAAAATGGTAATGTCAAGGTCAGATGAACTCTTTGAAACATTACAAGACGAATTTGATAACATCGTGGCAGCACCAGTGAAGGAATACTACAACAAGAACTGGAGAAATATTAAATATGAATGGTGTACCGGGCCACACTTCATGGACAGCAACTTTAACAACATAACTAACAACAGACTAGAATGCATAAATGGCAAGCTAAAATCCCTGATAAGAACCCACAGCACACTTGAGGAATTCATCGAGAGCTTCTTCAGTCTGATAAAGGCTTTAAATGATGAACGAGACCAAAAAGCCATGTCTTGTATTTACAAACGACCCACTGAAGAAATGTCCGACACAGATGCCTTGGAGTACCAGAAGGTTCTTACACCATATGCATTCAACATTGTGAGAAAGCAAATGAAGACTGTACCACAAAAAGTTGAATATGGAACAAATGCGTGTACGTTCAAATCTTCAAGTGGACTCATAACCACAACAAAAGACAACTGTAGTTGCACATTCGTGGCAGCCATGGGACTCCCATGCAAACATATGTTTCAAGTCAGGAGAAAGCAGCAACTCAGATTATTTGACCAAGCGTTGGTGAAGGAAAGATGGCTGAGGAGCTATTACACCACCCATCAGCGCATTTTTCTTGAGCATAGTGGCCAAGATGAAACTCCAGAAGTGACAGTGTCATCCACACAACCGAAGCCAGCATGAGAAATACAGAGAAGTATTTCCCACGTGTAAATACTTGGCACAGTTAGCCTCAGAAGTCACTGGAGAGCAGTACCTTAGACGAGCACGTGCATTGTTGGCACTTTCAAAGGCATGGGAAGAGGGAAATGATGTTGAGATTGTGCAGGTCATGGAAGTTTACCAAGATAAGGAAGGTGGATATAGATCGGGGATGCACCGCAATGGATGTAGCACAGGAAGCTGCTGGTGACTCAACAGTCGAAACCACGGCTAGCAACAAAGACGAAGGCACTGAAATGGCGTCCTTACTGTGTACCGCAGAGACTGAAGCCCCTCCTAATGAGATGCCCTTGAGTCAGTCCACATCCATCCAAAGCTCTTCATGTGAACACAGGTGCAGACCCACCCCTGAGAGCTGCTATGAACAACTGAAGTATATAAAAATGCCCGAGAGAATGAAGACAAGAGGCCGGCCAAAAGGAAGGAAAAAAACTGTTGTCGGATTGCCAGTGGGTAAGAGGGGACACAAGCTAAAGCTTACACCAAGGCCATTCAGTAAGGTCCAAACACAACATAAAGAAAAAATAATGCTGTCATGGCTAGTTCCTGAAAAGCTCGCTGAACAAGCACTTCAAGAATTAATGCTTCTAGGTACGTATATATAATAATAGTAATGAATTATTTGTCTTCTCCGCAAAATAGCTACATTACAATGGGGTCCTGCATTTGTACAGTTTATTTTGAGCACAGCTGTGTAGTGCTTTTACAAAACATTTTGGGGCCCTTAGGAACTTTTGCTGGTAGCATCTGAAATCTGGGGCTTTTCTTTTGCATTACGGCATCACTGGATTAAGAGATTTAGTGAAACACGAGACACATTACTATGCTACAGAAGTGGACACCACTGATAGAACCTGATCAGTGGTTATGTAGGCACGTCAACCACCTCCGGTCAAGCCGTGCCTGCGCGCTTGTTTCGGCTATCTGCATGAAGTGCTCAAACAAAAAGCCAACGAGCATAGAGTTCCATGCATCTCCTTGTTATTTTCTGGCACAAACAATACCCAGAACAAAATACTTGAGGCATTAACTTTTTGATCTGAAAACAAAATTATTTAAATTTATATACAGGGTGCTCCAGAAAACGTGTCATTGAATTTTAATAAAAAAACTACACCACATAGAATCATGCGGTCAACGGCATTTGTTCTTACTACATTTTTGCCATCTCCTGATGTGCATGTCATGTAACCTAAGTTTAATTATGTAAATTTTTGCGAACTGAACTCAGCAATTTGCCAAGTAAAGGTCACTTTTTTACACCACCAATGTGAAGTGCGTGCCAAATTTACTCAGATTAATGGCAAGTGACAGGAATATTGAGGAGCTATCGCATCGAGAAAAATAGCCAAAAATTATGCTCTACGGGGCACTTGAGTATAACGCGCGATGAGTTTTTGAGCGCATCACTGTCAGTGCGACAAAAGGAGGTTTGAAACCCAGCCCACAGAGTGACAGTTCCGAAAATTGGGAGAGGGAAGGTACGGGCCCAAGCAGGAAGCTATGTCTAGTTAAGCTACGTGCCGTAGTTTTTTTTTATATTAAAATTCAATGACACATTTTCTGGGACACCCTGTAATATCATGAGAAACAACACTACTCAGGTTTTTCGTAAACGAAAGCACCAGATTCAGGGCTTGCCATATAAACAGAAATGTGCAATGTACTTACTGGGAGATGTTTTAATTACACTTTCTTTTCAGCTTTACAAAATCAAGAGCCCTACACATATGTTAGGTGACTTCAAAAGCATTTTACTTCCAGATGAGGACGCTGTGGAAACACTACCTGACAAAGTACCAGAGTCTGTTTTGTGATCAACAAGCTAAAGTACTTCACTGAAGACGCCTGGTTAGTTGTGCAGTCCACAGCTAAGACAAAAAGGGGCCACATGATATGGAAGTGTAACACCTGCACTGCTGGCTTAGGGGAACAGCCCTCTGTCATATGTGACTTGTGCCTTATGTGGCATCACCAGGCGTGTGCAGAAGTACCAAGGTCTGTACTGAAACGTGCACCATGGTTCTGTAAGAAGTGCCGAATCTGCCCGCATCAGTAATTTACCTACCTATTTTCGCTCATTGAGTTACATGTTTGATAGCTGCCTTATAGATCTATGTTTGCTCATCAACACCAGTTTGGTTGAGATTTAGTCACCTGTCAGTCACTTATTATTTCTGTGTTCACTGACACCACTTTGCTAGTCTCTACACTTATTCTTTTCATAGATTCTGTATCCATGTCCTGTAACTCTAGTTTGTCAGGTCTTTGTATCTAGTCATTTGATATCTGCTACATCGTGTTATATACCATGCTGTTCATTAAAGATTCATATTTTTTTGCAAGTATGAAGTGAACTGAATGTTATTTATTCGTTTATGTAGTCATGCTAGCTACGGAGTCAGTCATAGTCAAAATGTAGTGCAATATCTCATTTATTCTACTTTGTTTACTGTAGTGTAGTCATGCTACCTACGGAGTCAGTCATAGTAAAAATGTTGTGCAAGATCTCTTTGGGAACATAATTGCACAGTCTGGTATAGTAACAACACCATAGTGTAGTACTCCTTCGCTAAGTGTTTTAAATACAGACAGATGTGGAATTCAATAGTGTATCATATGTTACTTGAAAATTTGAATATTAAAACTGCAGCCCTTTAAAGGCCCACAGTAAATAATAATAATTCATTTGTGTCTGTGCACTGTACTGCGTAGCCTAGAAACACTTTTACACATGTATCATATGCTCAAAAAAGGTCACTTTGCTCACTTTCTATGTACTGTGTTGTGGCGCCGCTTCTTAGTCACCTATACGACGTAAATTAAGGTACGTCGCACGCTTTCACGTTTTGTCCTGGAAGGATGTGACAGACACTTTTACCTTCCCGCAAATGAAGTGTCGAAATCGTACGCAATATACACACATTTGTCATTAAGCAGCAAGCAAACATCCGATATACGCTCATTTGGGAGCGTGTAGACCGCTGGAAGGACCCGTGGGGTGGCGTATCGGACCCCTAGACACTGCCTTTTCCAAAACAATCTCCATCTTCTAATCAGTGTTCACGGTGAATTACGAACCATTTGGTGTATGACATCAGCTCGTTTGCTTTTTAAGCGTTACGTTACTAATTCCTTGTCCCAAATGCGCGCACTGATACAGAGGAAAGAAACTAAAACGGAAACCATCGTGAGGTAAACGGTGAGGTTCGGTAACGAGCGGATGAGCACGCCGCCGGTTTGCGCCACTGATCTCTATGTATAAAGGCTGGATAGCGCATGGGAGAGGGGCTCGTGGGAGAGAGACCGCCATGTTGGTGGGCCCTAAAGTGCTGTGTGTGCCCATAGAAAACAATGGGAGGCAACAGAGATTGTGAGTATTTATTGCGCTGCTAGCATTGATCGTTGTTTGTCATCACACAATTTTGTAAGGTGCCAGTATACTGATGTATCCTAACAGTGTTTCACAGGTGTCCTGCCGTTCGATTCTTAATTACGTTATGTTTTGCATTCCGAAACTGGACCGTCACTGCAATGCAGCGCTGGGGATTGTACTACAGCACGTTTCCCAGCCAATATTTCAATAAGAAACGACTTGAGGTCAACAACAACCATGTATATAATATCCCGTACTGCGTTCTGGACAAAAATTGTTCCATAAAGAACGGTCCGGGAAAAGATATACTCGCATGGCAGAAAGAGATCGTTCTGTAGAATCACAGCTGTTGTTTTAGCCGTGTCTACGTTTAGTATGATTTATATCAAGCATTGCCTTAGAAAGAGTCTTTTAGTAAACGACAGCGGTGCTTTGCCTCGCAAATATGGATACACCGAAGCAGCCCAAATAATTACTTCACGCAATTAGATCACACTCGTTAGGACAGTTAATCAGGTAGTGATGTAAGCTTAATCAGTTAAGTTACTTAGAAAGTGGTAACACCTCATTGAGACACAGGACTGTTTGAAGTACAGCCCTTCTATGTTTGTTTGCTTCTTCCTTTATTTGTTCTGATTATTTGCAGGCACGGTTGTGCCAAACTGAATGTCCTTCTCCAGGACTCACATGCTTTTGTTGAATACAACTGCAGCGTGAGAAAAGCTGCTTGGGGACGGGGTCCTGCTATCCAGTGCTGACTTTGTCATGCTTGTTATGTGGAGCATGTTCCAAAAAATGCAGCTTCACGTATGGTCTTCAAATTGCAACGGGACTATTTGGAGCTTGAAACAGTTGTGATTTTGTCATTTTGGCCCTCGTGTACCCAGTCTGTGAAACGCAAACAAAAAAGTCTAACACGATATGCTTTTGTAATGAAGATCACTGATGATGAGTAAAGAGAATATACGAGTTCAAGTTTATTCAATATTTTATATCATTCATTATATTATTCAACATTTTATGTCAAGTTTATACAACATCAAGTTTATTCAAGTTCAAGATTTATCTCTTGCACTTATGCGTTTCAGGATACAATGAACGTGCAGGGAGGTCGCAAAAGACTACATTTATTGTTTTGTGAGCTTGCTACAATGGCAATATATATTTTAGGAATGACAATGGTCAGGTACGTTTCTCTAAATTTGTAGCACTCAATTTTAGGTTGGAATGAGCAATGAATAGCAACTTCCCTCCTGATATTTTCTCATGTATGCTAAATTTTAAATTTAATGTGATCGAATATGTGGTAATATAATAATAATATATAAGAATATAATATGTGATAAATGAATGTGATCAACAGTAGATGTAAACAACATGAGTAGCCTGAGAAGTGCATTCTCAATAAATAATGTTCTTCTTATAGCGTATATGTGCATGCCTATTAACTGAAACAATTATCACAGTTCCCTGACAAGTTTTAATTTCTGAGAGTGTACTGTAGAGGCTGCTTAGATCTACAACAGTTCATACAAGGTACTGCGAATGCCTTTAAAAATCCCATGTGACACATATGCCTTTACTTTCTGGAGGTGCTGCGGTAGTCAAAGTTTGTGGGCATTACGCAGGTTCTGCACCCAATTCTTGAGTATGTCGAGGCAGCTGTGAAGTAACCTGCATTGATGATGATTATTCCAATTTTTATGGTGCATCGACAACAAAGGAAATAATACATCAGAACATTGGTTTGGGTGCAACCAGTTAAAAATGAATATGTTGTTTAATAAATGCATTGGACAAATGTTAAAACATCAGTTTAAAACATGGTTTACAATCCCTGTATCTTCTAAAAATTAAAAAGATTAAAAACTCTTCTAAAAAGAATATGGGGAACTCTTCTAAAAAGAATTATAATCTCTAATTATTATATTGCTGGGTGAAGGAGCCTAAAGTGTAAGGTGTGTTTCTGATGGTGAACATGTAAGAAAATATGCAAAACTGAGAGAGGCTAACTACAGTGCGTGCACTGAGGTTGTTCGTTCCTGTAAAATAGAAACCAGTGGATGAGGAGCGTGATACTTACCTGTACACCCAGCCGTATGACACCGCACAGATTATTCACTGGGTAGCCCTCATGACGAAACCTGTATTGAGAGACCACTTTTGCCTTAAAAGCTGCTACAAATAGCACGACACGCTACAAATTATTACTACCGTAACAAGCTGACGATACAGCTCAGACACAAAGGCGTTATTCAAGTCGCGCCACACCACCGTTACGTAGGATTCTTTGTCACAAACCAAACCAAGGCACAAAACAATACCAATACATGAAAAAAGGTGACAATCGTGGTCTCATTATGACGTAATACCGAACTTGTGCGTGAAGGTAATTCAAAGAAATGAATGTGGTACTTGCTTCCGCAGAGAACACGGTGTACCATGCTAGCAATGCATGCAAAAAAGCGCTCGAGTGCTCGCACATATATTGATGACAACACTACCTGTGTAGTGTAACGTGTTCTTTCAAGCATATTATGCACTCAAACTGTATTTGCCGCCGGGTAAAATGCAAGTGTGCTCGATTGAACGTCGGAAGAGCGATCAAGCAACCTGCATCCAGTGCTCGTTTTGGGCAAAAAAAAAAAACACTTCATAATGGTCAACTAAATATACAGAATGGACGCCTATTTATTCCTTGATGAAGAGTGACTCACCTGTATAAATTTAGGTTCTGTAACCTTGCCAGTACGGTTGGTACGACCGTAATTGCAAGAAGTTGCCATGATCGCTGCGGCGACTGTTGTGGGTACAGTAAGATGGCGGCCGGTTTCTTCACGCTCGCGCTCCCTATCCGCGATCCAGCCTTTTACAATCGAGATCAGTGGTTTGCGCTGAACACTGCCGCCGATGATGATGCCGCCAGCGCGCCGATTCACGCCGCCGCCGGCCCCAAATGGGCCCACCGCCGCCGCCGACTAGAGAGCCTCTTCTTTAAGGAGGAGGTGTCAAATGAACTTCCCGCATGTGACCTCCACAGAGCACTGTTATATAAGATCCTGGTGGACAAATTTGTGCGGCTGCGTCTAAGAGTGAATGTGCGACTAACAGCCAAACACACTACAGCTGTATTTTCAAGCAAAAGGACAGCAGGTGTTCACCTTCAGTGATGCTGCGCAACAGTTACTGAATGATGATATCCACAGTTTATTATTTTGTGAGATAAATAATGTTCTTGATAGTTGACTTGTGTCATTTGTACTCAAAACTGGCATTGCTGATCAAAGGAGAAATTCAGAGAGAAAGGTTTGTACACTATTCTATTGAGGTCTATCACATAGAAAAAGCAAAATACTCCAGGATTCTCATTACACTAGTCCAAGTCTGTCCAACTCGCTTGTTGTGAGGGCCACGAGTTTACCTCCTTGTCCAGTGTAAATCCTCACTTATATATATACCTTAGTAAGGTGCAGTGAGTACAGAAATCCGAGTTAGCGCTAATACTGCCGCAAGTTAATTCCAAGTTGCTAGCGCAGCCTCCTGTGTGGAGGAAAGGAGTTCTGACGATTTCAGAAATTGCATGAATGGCCCACCAGAGAGCGCCGTGTTGCGAAAGCCCCGCTGCACCTTGGGTACAGTGGCTAGAAGGAGAAGTGTGCCGGGCGCCGGGAAATAAGCGCACAAAACTCCAATGAAAGGTCCAGCTGGCGCTGGTCGCAGTAGGCGAGTTACCTCCCGAAGGGCCCCGACGTGGAAAGTTGCGGAGTTCGGCACTAAACCCGAGGATTTCACGTTAGCTTGAAAAGGAATCTTGTTGGTGCTTGATTCATGTCCTCTTGATTATGCAGCGATAACTACGAGAACACGAGCATGCGCAATTTTTAAACAAAGAAAGAAGAAAAAAAATAGAGCCATGATGGGTACAGTACTGAACACATTTATATTTTACCGAGACGTCATAGCGAATATTTTTAAATGGCATATTTTCAAGCAAAAATAGCGTATTTTCGTTGAACATAATTGAGGGGACAAGCGAGCTGGTGTATACACGTACGATTGAACGGAAACATCTCCTTGATTTCCGTTCAATCGTATTTTCAAATGCTCCCGTCGCGCTCTTTTTGACACATTCTCCTTATTCAAGAAAATCTGAGAGAGAAAGAAAAAAAAGAGACTTTGTAAGAGAATGCAGTCGTGTGACTAAAAAGATCTGAAGAACACGTCTAATCAGTTCATTGCAGTGCACGTCACAGCCAATTTGTTCAAGCTTTAGATTGGTCAAGGACTTCCATAAAGTCAAAGATACTGCGGGCGTAGAGCTTCTGAGTGGAAAAATATAACGTAAATGCTGCTTCCAGCACTGAAATGAGCTTGGCCAGTCCATGGCCAGGATATAGTAGACGTCGAAGCAGCTGGTGAACTCACTTTCTTGGATCTGTGCGGCTTATGAAAATGATCTCTTAGTTTATATATAGCTCTTATAACCATGGCCTATCCAGCCTATTCGTTCCCAATCTAGCAGACAGAAACCTGAATAAAGGTGCGTACAGGGTTTATTATGCGCACTGTATACATTTTCTAACCAGCCCTTATCAAATTCTGTATAAAGCACACTGCATACAGCTTTTATACGGCAATTTTTCCGTTTTGTAACCAGTTCAGACTAAATCTGTGTGTAGCAAAAAGGGAATTTTGGACACGGAATTCCATTTGATTTTTTTCCTGATGCGTCATGTCATTGACCATTCTTTCATGTGCCGTACGTTGACAGAGATTGCAAAATCGTTTCCATCACTGTTGATGCACAACTGGTTGAAGTTGTGCACCTGCGCACCAGAACCCAGGTTTATTTTGATGGGTGCACTTTCTTCGTGAAATACTTCGGCGCGTCCGGAACAGGGTTGGAACGGCATCGTCCGTTAGCAGCGACCTGTCCCTCAGAATTTCGACGTTTTCGTCGCCAATGATGTGCCGAAGAATCCTCATGGTATACCCTTCCTCGAATTACCGTTCACACACAACGCAATCAATTGTTAGTCCTTTATCCGCGCTTTACGTTACGCGTCTACTCTTCTCTACGGATAGTTTCTTTCGATGATCGGAACAGGAGAACCTCATGTTCGTCCTCACGGTGGCATGGACCATGTCGTGAAGACTGGATACCCAGACTCCGCTAAGTGACACACAAAAGCGCCCAAAGAGACACAAATTGAACAAACAAATGCTCGAAACGTCACACGTTGAGTTGACAAGTAAGCGTCTGCTCCCCGCGACCCGACTCGCCTAGTGGTTGCAGCGCCCTCTGTGACGCCAGAGTTTGTCATTGCGGTTTGCGCTTCCCTATCGCATGGCGTGTATATGGCGCCCGGCACACTTCTCCTTCTAGCCACTGTACCTTGGGATTTAGTGTTCATGAGTCAGAGAGAAGAAGAAGAGCGCACACGGTTTCGGTTTCCTTTCTCCTTCACCTCCCGCACCTTGAAGAAACAGGCAGACGAGCACGAATGCAAATCATTTCCCACAACGCATTGCACGATGCGCGTGACTTGCGCGACGGAGGGCCCCCGTGCGGAGCACAAGGGCAATATCTGAAATCGACCTTTTGAAGAACAAATACGCGCAATAGTTCTCCATTGACGACACAAATCTCCCCATTTATATCTGAATGTTAGTGATTGTGCCAATCTTGATGAGTTGCAAGCCGTTCTTCTGGTTTTCCATTGTTTTTATTGCACCAAAATGTAAAAACTCAAGCTGAGCCGCTGGCGCGCGAAGGGGTCTGGGAGTCAAGATGGCGGCGCTCGTAGCAGACGACGGAGTTGTCGCCTCCCTAACAAGGAACACACATAGGGGCTCCCAGGTCCCCCAAACTCACCTCGGAAAAGCGTGCAACGAAGAAGGCCGCCACTAGATACCCCACTGTTGCCGTTCCGGATCACTTCAGCGCGCTAAGTTTAGCGGCAAAATGTTTTTGTTGTTTCTGCGAATGAATCTAGTCTTTATATGTCCAAATAAAACGCGTATAACAACTTTCTGTGTCGTGTTTCACTTTTTGGTCGCGTTTTTAAACGTGTTGAGCGATCGGAAGGATCTAGTGCACGGCTGCGTGCATCACATAGCGTACCTGTCGTACCAGGCGCCGCCAGTGGCGCCGCAGACGCAGTCGTCCGTTTCTCCTTCGGTGACTTGGCCTGGCTTGGATTGTGCTTCAACTGGATCTTTAGCGCGCTACAATCAAACGCAAGCCAACGTCTGGTAACAATGGGGTATCTAAGGGCGGCCTCCGGCATTGCACGCATCGGGATAGGAACAAATACATGGGAAAATGGCGACCTTGGGGGACCTGGGGGCTCCCTACCAAGGCACCGCCAACAAAACGGCATCGCATCGGCCTCTAATGCCTCTAACGTTTCGGGGATGGGATACGGGATACCCCCGCATGACTGGGTGGGCGGTGAGTACACTGGGATATGCGGCACTCAAAACTGGCCAGAAGACGTTCGTTTATTCGACAGGAAAGGTTTTTCCTGATCGTGTACATAATAAACCATCGCAAATAGACATGCACTGTTCCTGAAACTTTGATATATGGCGAACGGACAAACAACTTACCGGTGTCCAGCGTACACTATCAAGAACACGCACAAATCAGCAAAGCCTTTACACAGCGCGCACTCTCAACACAACCGCAAAGTGCTTCACTGTATTTCCATTAAGAATAAATAAATAATAAACGCAATGCAGAATCTTCCGGCACTCCGAATATACCGCGCATCGACACACATATAACAAACAAACAGACAAAAAATAGCCAATGTGCAAAGAGGGCAACAGGTCCCCCAAACTCACCTCGGAAAAGCGTGCAACGAAGAAGGCCGCCACTAGATACCCCACTGTTGCCGTTCCGGATCACTTCAGCGCGCTAAGTTTAGCGGCAAAATGTTTTTGTTGTTTCTGCGAATGAATCTAGTCTTTATATGTCCAAATACAACGTGTATAACAACTTTCTGTGTCGTGTTTCATTTTTGGTCCCGTTTTTGAACGTGTTGAACGATCGGAAGGATCTAGTGCACGGCTGCGTGCATCACATAGCGTACCTGTCGTACACCAGGCGCCGCAGGCGCAGTCGTCCATTTCTCCTTCGGTGACTTGGCCTGGCTTGGATTGTGCTTCAACTGGATCTTTAGCGCGCTACAATCAAACGCAAGCCAACGTCTGGTAACAATGGGGTATCTAAGGGCGGCCTCCGGCATTGCACGCATCGGGATAGGAACAAATACATGGGAAAATGGCGACCTTGGGGGACCTGGAGGGCAAAGAGTGTGGAGTGTGGCGCTGCTCGCAGCCAACGCCGTCATGACTCATGACAGTTACGACTTTAGTCCCCTTTCTCTATAATGTTTAGAACAGTTTTATAAAATTAACACGTTTTTTTGTGCGATTTGAGTTTATTTGCACATGCTATAAAAAAAACAGACTAATTTTGGGCCACTTTGCGTGTCAAGTCTAGCAGACAAGTCTAGACATGTCATGTGTTTTGGCGGCTGATCAGAACAAGTAAAAGACCGTTGAGAAAAAGTGAGTAGTGTTTCTCGTATGTTCTAGCTTGACAGTTGATGGGTTGTAGCTCTTTAAAGCTGCTGAGAATGTGTGCTATCCACTGTTTTGGAACCTAAGGTCGGTTGGCGACGATATTTCGAAGCAGCATTGCATTGTGCTGCACCCGTTACATTGAAGAGCGATTGCAGAAAGGGTCGCTGTTTTGTCCTTACGACAACGGCAATCACTGGGGATGGATATATGGATATGCAGTCGTTTACATGACACAATATATCATGAACAAAGGACTCTGGTGCGCCTCGAAATAATGTGATCGAACTCCATGTTGCAAAATAAACTAGTATTCACATGACGTCAAATAAACGCGTTTAGTTTGGCCGCCATGGTCGTGGTTACTTTTTCAGCGCAGCTGCCGAGATGATGTAGCGTTTGCTAGAAAACGAAGCCTAGAATGGTGTTATGAAATCCGGTACCGTCCATCCCCTTTTATCCCGAAGACACTTCGTCACCGTATGGTTCGACACCGTCGCCGTATGATTGCCGCACAAAAAATCACGCAACTACGACTGCCGCATTGAAAAGTCATGCAGTTTGTCATCTTTCAACGTCGCTACCACTCGAAAACAGGGTTGCCATGCCAGATAGCAAAAGCTGCACGTAACCAAATTTTTAGCTCAGGTAGCCAAAATATAGCCAATCAGGGATATTTTTTGTAGTAAAAGAAGTAGCCAACGGTCCACGACGTCTACCTTTGCTTTTTCACTATGCCTCTCGTGGCGAGTTTGGCTGACCACCTGCCAGAAATGTTTCCGAGGGCTGCTCATTGAGGCACGTTCCTAGTAGTTGTGCTAATCAAGCCCCACCAGTTGGAGGAAACTTTTCTCCCGAACTGTAGACAGGGAATGTGCGCTATATGGAATTATGGAATTTACTGCACATAGTACATATGATGTGATGTTGTGTACAGGGTGTCCCAGTGTCATTGAATTATAATAAAAAAACTACGCAACCTAGAATCATGCGGTCAACAGCATTTGTTCTTATTAGGTTTTTGCCACCTCCTAATGTGAATGTCTTGTACTCCAAGTTTAATTATGTAAATATTTGCGAACTGAACTCCGAAATTTGCCAAGTAAAGGTCACTTTTTTACCCCACCAATATGAGGAGCGTGGCTAATTCACTCAAATTCATGATAATTCACAGCGATATTCACGAGCTATCCCATTGGAAAAAATAGCCGAATATCATGCTTTTCGGAGCACCGGACCATAGCGCACGATGACTTTTTGAGCGCAATCGCTCTCAGTGCGACGTTAGGAGGTTCCGAAGCCAGCCCACAGAGTGATAGTAGAAAAAGTAACAGTTTTTAAAATTGGGAGAGGGAAAGCATTATCCCAGCTAAAGTGGGACGTGATAAGCCGTTTCTGTTTTATCTGTTTCTGCGATGTCGGGGAGGGCTGGGTTTCCAACCTCCTTTCGTCGGACTGACAAAGATTGCGCTGAAAAATTAATCGTGCGCTATTCTGTGCGACCTCCGTAGAGCATGATGTTCGGCTATTTTTTCCGATGGGATAGCTCCTGAATATCCCTGTCAATTATCATTAATTTGAGTAAATTAGACACGCTCTTCACATTGATGGGGTAAAAAAGTGACCTTTACTAGGCAACTTTCCGACTTAAGCTCGCAAAAATTTACATAATTAAACTTTTGTTACACGACATTCACATGAGGAGGTGGCAAAAACCCAGTAAGAACAAATGCCATTGACCGCATGACTCTAGGTGGTGTAGTTTTTTATTATAATTCAATGACACGTTTTCTGGGACACCCTGTATAACTAGGGAGCGACTTTTTCGGGTTAAACCCGATTCCACCCGGTTATTGCCCCCCAAACTGTCCTCCGACCAATTCGGGTTAAACCCGATTTCTCCCCGAATTCCAGTCACTATGAAATCCTCAAGTGACGTTTCCACTGAAGACGAACAAAGGTCGCCAAGTGTAACATATGAAAGAATGGGTCACTTACGTTCCCAGCAATACACCCATATGTGTCAACACTGTGTATGCCTTTGGGGATTAGCATTGTAAGGTGGCAAACAAACGAACAAAGATTAGGAAAGGACTTAATACGGGAGACCTAACGGGAGAGATTAGGAAAGGACTTAATACACAAGAGCAGAAGCAAAAACATCCGATAACACCCGAAGCACAATTATCGCCCGATTTCTCCCCAAATTACAGATTTAAAAATAGTGCCCAATTTTTACCCCCCGAATCTGAGAAAGGCATTTAACCTGAAAAAGTCACTCCCTATATATAACATGCAGATGACGTGAGGTATCATTTAGTATAGAGATAATGAAATGCAAAAGAGGGTGGCTCCAATCATTACTGTGTTCCTCCAGTTTCATGCTGCACTCTCTGTCCCCTGCTGAACTTGCCGGGAGGCCATCGTCGCACTGAGTTTGAAATGGAAGTAGTGCAGATGCCCCCTTTTTTTTTGTTTGTGGGGGAGGAAGCAGACTGAGATGAAGTATGTTGAGCACTCTTGAGAAAGTGTGCTTCTAAAACCTGCAAATATTATTTCCTCACGCTATGCTCCAAAGAGTAGACAAAAAACTAGCAAAGTTGCCAACTCTATTTTTAAGACGCCAAACGAAAATGCAAGTAGCCCAATCTGGCAACCCTGCTGGAAAAGTGACCACCAGTGGGGGAGCATGCCATATCACGTGATATAGGTGAATACATTCTATAACATGCGCAGTCGAGAGTGGCCAACGGCGAACTTTGTCTAACATGGATGTACAAATGGCAACTGACCGTCTTGTCCGCCTTTCTAAGCGTAATGGCCGTTAAAATGTGACTTTCATTCGCTAGACTTACTTAAACAGAAATCGAAAGCTAGTGATTTTGTGTGCTTAAATAGTGACATGTAAATGTTTTTAAACGTGGCGCATCATATTACGAGGAAAATCCAAGAGAAGTATCGATTGCTACAATCGACACTTCTCCTTGATTTTCCTCGATAACTATTTAAAGATATTGAGGCCTTCAAATAATTTATTTTACTAAAAAACAAGCTTTTTGGAGGGAGCTTTTGCTCGATTTTCCTTTTTTGGAGAACGTGAATTTTGAGACCGGGTATTTTACAATCGGATCCTCCTGGGTAAGGCACATCAAAGTGGTGTTCCATCTCTCGAACTGTTTAGTGGAGCCCCTATAAGCCTCGTGCTCAGACTAGAGGTCGTGCTTTTTATGGCCACGGAGCAGCAGTAGAGCCAACTTTTTGTGCGAGTGGTCCGAAATCAAAACCACGAAAGCGCTATCCTGTGAGAGCTTCGTAGTGCATGATGTTCGGCTATTTTTTTCGATGGGATAGCTCCTGAATATCCTGTCAATTATCATTAATTTGTGTAAATTAGACACGCTCCTCACATTGATGGGGTAAAAAAGGGACCTCTACTTGGCAAATTTCCAACTTAAGCTCGCAAAAATTTACAAAATAAACTTACGTTGCATGACATACACATGAGGAGGTGGCAAAAACCCAAGTAAGAACAAATTCTGTTGACCGCTCTAGGTGGTGTAGTTTTTTTATTATAATTCAATGACACGTTTTCTGACTACAAGACATACATCATCGACTACAAGAAATACATAAATTCTGGAGTCTGAATTATTTCCATAAAACTAAGCAACAATCAAAAGCACAACCATATTACTTTTAAACTTGGAATATAACAGTTCCTGCCGGAACTCTTTCAGTCCAGAGCAATGTAAACAAACAAACAAGGAAACACCAGTCGGCCAATGAGCCTTTCAGTGGGCTCTGGAGGCACCAGTTTGAAAAAGAAATGAACAAACGTGGTTGTTTGATTCGACAGATTTGATTCTCCGTTTTGGGGATATTAAGGGTTCTAGAGGAAGCCCTGTGGGCCCACTCGCAGCCTGATGATGGGAACTATGTTTTAAATTTCTGGTTGCATTCAGTGTCGATATAATAACATGAATGTTTGAGGCCAGAAGTAACTGCTTTGTTTACTCTGATTCGGTATTTTTCTGTTTGGTTGTTGGATTTACATGCTTGAGCCTGAAGCGGCTTGAGGAAGAACTGAATCCTTTGCATTTTGCTGTTTTGCATGAGGCGTATGATCCTTTCGATTGTAGACTTACCGCATTTTACCATGCGGAAACTGCTCTTCTCAGTTGTTATCACTACTCCGAGTATGTTTCAAGTTCAGTCAGAATGCATTTGGTGTACCGCAAATCATCTTTCATCGCCATGCAATTTTGGGCTGCCTGACACTTGGTCCAGCTCTTGATGCAACAGCGTTCAGTGCTGAAAGAAGTATTACTGTCTAATTGGAGGTCTCTATCTGGTGCGTTATACAATTGTCGGAGACAGTCCTTGAACGACAACAAGTTCATGGCAAAGTTGCTTCTTCTACACAATTGTGCAGACATTTTTGTGGGATTCCCAGCTCTTCTGCTACGCATGCTTTTCTCTCAAATGGAAAACCTCGTAGAAATGATTATGCATCTGTGTGTGTATGTGTATTTTTTTTTACCTGCGCAGAAGCTTACTGAGACATGTCTGGTGTGTCATTGAAGCCTGTTGACATAAACCTGTCAGAAAACTTGAAAGAAAGCATGGGGATCTGTGCTGACAGAGAAGCTGCATTGTCCTAGTTTATACCTGAAGAGAAGCAACACTCCAGGCTTGTGTCAGAAGCCAATCTCGCTTCTAACTGCATTATATATAGGGGGTCACTTTTTTGGGTTAAACCCGATTCCACTTGGTTATTCCCCCCAAACTGACCTCCAACCAATTCGGGTTAAACCCGATTTCTCCCTGAATTCCAGTCACTATGAAGTCCTCAAGTGACGTTTCCACTGAACACGAACAAAGGTTGTCATGTGTTAACACATGTAAAAATGGGTCACGTACGAGGGGCGTTCAAGTCAAACCGGGACTTTTCATTTTTCGCAAAAGTAAAATGAACTTACAGGCGAGAAATTAGTTTTATTTTTCACCGTAATCACCAGCTGCACTAATGCACTTGTCCCAGTGTTTCACGAGGACTTGGATGCCAGCAGCGTAGAAATCCGTAGCAGCCATGATCGGACCGCATTCTTGACCTCGTCGTTGCAGCTGAAGTGGCGGCCCCCAAGGAACGCCTTCAGTGGCCCGAAGAGATGGAAATCGCTGGGGGTGGACTGTAAGGGGGATGTGGCAGCAACTCCCAGCCAAGTTCCTGTAAGGTGCGTGTCGTGAGATGCGCAGTATGTGAGCGTGCATTGTCCTGTAGGAGGAGAGGACTCCTTTGGTGATGAGGCCCGGCTCTCCGAAACTAAAGGTGTTCATGAATGATGGTGTTCATTCTTCCCACAGAAAGGTCCGTCTTTCGAGCCAGTTCAATACATGTTATCCATCTGTCCTTGAGGATCCGGCGCTCCACAAGTTGGATGTCCTCAGGAACTCTGACACTGGGCTCTGATCCGCCCCGGCCAGGACCGTCCTGCACTGATGTACTGCCGTCTCGGAACCGTTTACACCACTAAAACGCTTTGCTGCGGCTAAGTGTATCGTGGCCATACTGGGCCTGAAGTCTTCTGTGAATTCCACATGACTTTACGCCTTCATTCACGAGAAACCTCATGACAATTCGCTGTTCGATGTGCGCGCTCACCTCGTTGTCGGCCATCTTGTCTAGCACGTGTCTTCTGTTTCGCACAAACTTTGGATCACTACGTGGTGAACGCGGAGGCCTGTCGCGTGTGACAATGACGAAAAAGAAGTAGCGGGAATCATTTGTACACTCAGGAGACAGAAAGTCCCGGTTTGACTTGAACGCCCCTCGTACATTCCCAGAAACGTACCCACGTGTGTCAGCACTGTCTATGCCTTCAGGTATTAGCGCTAGTATGTCACCCAGAAAAAGAAAAAAAGCTAGGAAAAGACTTCAAAGAACACCCGAAGGCACAATTCTAGCCAGATTTAAAAATAGCGCCCCATTTTTACCTCCTAAGAAAGGCATTTAACCTGAAAAAGTATTATAATTATATATATAATTAATTATATACTTTTAGTGACTGTATCATCTACACTGGTCCTGTCAGCGTGTCTATATACCGCTCTGTAATGGCACCAGCAGAGCAACCATCGTTGTTCTCTTCTCCAAAAGCAGTAATGCCTGCTACAAAACTGCATTTTTCCTGCTACGGGAGCTGCTACAAACGGCCAGCTGTCTGTTCCACCACTGAAATTGTCCAATGATCAACTATAAACTATCCAGATGTCGAGATAACATATTGTTATCAGTGTTTAACAGAGAACCATCATACTTTGGGTCTGGCTTCTTTGGGTTGAGTGCCTCTAGCATATTGAGAAGGTAAAAATCAGCCGTCATTTTTAAACCTGTTATCCAAGGGGAAAACAGGTGGTACTTGTATATTTGTGTGATTGGGTTATTTCTTTTTCTCTCCAGCAAGCTGCCCGTGGTTGAAGTGTGCATATTGCTCAGACATAAATGCATGCCTGTCTCATGATTTATAGGGACTGGCACCACATGTTATGACATCAAATGTGCTTTGCATGGTTAGTGCTGCACTCAAATAATATCTACATGATACATTCATATAAATTCCTAGAAAATAATGTGTGTGATGCATGACAGAACCTGATTGGAATCTGGGTAGAATGGGATTTAACCCAAATTGTTCCCATTCTGGGGAAGAATCAGGTCTGACTGCAAAGATAAGGAGAGAAGGTGGTTGCGTATTGCAGCACCATTCCAAAAATAATTTCATGAATACCAAGTGCCTTGTAACAGCTTTGTCGCAGTCAGGAAATGAAGAATGTCATTTATCTAATTGTTCCCGTTTCTCAATGCAGTAATGGACGCCACACACTACAGCTTCTACATAGACGAGGAAGAGGACGAGATTTCTATCAACTTGGATAAGCTTAAAAAATGTGGGGTTCCCTGCATAGCCCGTTCTACACCCCACTGTTGTCCTGCCAGGATTGATAAAGATGATTCCATTTGTAGCACAGGGAGTGGCACAAGTGGTAACTTGAATGAAGCCGATAGAGGAAGCGATTGTTTCAGTCATTTGCAGGACAGAGAATCTCTTACTGAAGAAGGATTTGTTGGTGGTGCTGCAAATGCAGTCACACAGCTCATAACAGCGTTCAATGAAACTTGCACTCTAGCTGCAGCTCCCTCAAGGGATGATGAAATTGCTACTCAAGATCCTTCCCTTTCTGCTGGAAATTGTCAAGAGGATCAACCTGGTATTACAGAAGACACCAAATTGTGTGTCAACAATGGTGTCAAAGCTTTGCCAGATGTATTGGAAGAAACTAGTCTGAATGGTGGTGGGATTAACGTAAGCCCTTGTATAGCGATGAAATGTGAAGCGTTAACAAGCATAACGGACGCTACTGCGCAACCTTCTGGCATTGCTTCCGAGATGAGCTCAGATATGCAAATCACACCTCTCTCATCAGACACTGCAATGGACTCTGCCAAGGTAGCCACTGAACAAAGTTGCCAGACGTCGTTTTGCTTTCTGCCGTCCATGTGGAAGCCCCCTGTTACCCCAGTGAATCGATTTGTACAGAAGCAACGCTCAGCGACGAGCAGCGTCGGCTTGGCTGAAAATGTGAAAGAGGCGCAAGGATCATCCGCGAGCGTAAAAACTCGTGTTCCTGTGAGGTCAGCCAAGCTCTTTAGGACTCCAAGCAGCGAGAAAGGAGTGTCAAAAATGTTGACACCCTTCGAAAAATCCCCAGCCAGGAGAGGAAAAATGAAGACATCGCCATGGACAGTAGAGAGCCCAGTGGCAAAAGTATGTTATACTTGTCTGTCTGTGCAGCGTATACTAGATTAATTACTTAAGTGTAGCGAGAATGCAAATGCTCTTAATGTTTGATGTCCTTTGTACTGCTGAATCTAATCTGCACAACTCAGTGATGTTCCGAGTGCTTTGTGTGCCATGTCATGCCATATGAGCATCATTAACTACAGCGTGATAGATGTGCAATTTGCGGAAAACCCAATTTGGTATGCCATCCTGGTTCATTTTTGGAGCGTAAAGTTCATCGAAACAAATATGCAAATGCGTCCATAGTTTAAATCGACACAAAGCATTGCAATCGCTATTGCCAGTGAGTATAGCAAAAATTAACGGTGGCGTGTGTCCGAAACTAGTAAATTTCTCTTTAGAAAATATTGGAGGAGCACAGAAAGTGTTTAGTCACAACCTCTAGGAACTGTGCGCCTTTCTAAAAGCACATCTTGGACAGTTGGGATACCTAATAGCTCCGATTACTGCACCAAGTAAAACTTGCAGACTCTAAGATCCTGAGGCGACTTGAGCGGCGCCATCCATTAAGGCTCATTCACACATGCGTTTCAAAAAGCCTCAGTGTTCTTGGCGCTGCCGAGGGGGCCTGTCACACATAGCAGAGCCACCATACTGCAAACACGCTTCATTGTTGTTGTTGCTACGTCAAGATTGTACCGACACTTCCAGCTCTCTTCCTCCAAACTTACTATTTTACCATTATCGTGAAGCATTTCTGTTGGAATTATCAGTTGTTGGAACGACATAATATAGCACGGATGCAGAGAATGAACGGCAGGAGAAGCGAGACACATGTTTACCTACCAACGACCAACACACGGTCGCACACAAGTCGTATTTATTTTCCTCGATTCCGTGGTTTGCGTAAATTCCCAGCTCATCGTTGACAGCTCAGACCACAAACTATTGGTGACAAAGAATTTACTCACATGGTAGCACCAAGCACACACACACACACAAATGACAAAAGATCCCAGTGCGGTATCGGGAGGTCCGCCGTTGCCCATTGGCGCGAAAATAAGCCACTTCCACCCATCCGAACGCTCCGATTGGCTGGATGAAAAAGTGTTTGTGGAACAGCGCTGTGGACATGCGGCACGGACTGGTTCTCAAAAACCGCCTGGAAACTCCGCACGACAGCTATCGCGCAGTCTCAGAGCGCGCAAGTGTGAATCCAGCTTTAAAAACACAAGCAACTAGGCTAGCCATCTTGTAGGTTGTCGTGTTTCGTTGTCAAACACCCTGGAACATGCGAAAGTAAACGAGACATGTGTAGAAATGGCAAGGTTTTGCACTTTTTTGCGCTTTAGCAGCTTTTTGTCTTCCGGTTGCTCTGCTCCCGCAGTAGGTAATGGCGGAGGAGCAGATGACACAGAGGTGCAGACGGATGGGAAGGCCAACAGACTGTGCACATTGCACACACATTTCTCACCGGTTATGACAGTTAAACCATCTCAGGCATTGCTGCTGTTCTCCGAAACAGGCCTAACAGTACTTAGTAACATTTCTCAAAATTGTTAAGCAGTACTTTCACGTGAGATCTGGCCACCCATCGGGGCCACCTTCTGGAAGCGTTCAAAATTGGTACCGAAAATTACGACTTTTGTGTGTCACCACGCGGCCAAGCTCTACGTGACGGTTATATTTCACTTTACAGGCCCTTTGGATCCTATGAGTTTAAGTTGCAATCATGGAGGCGTTCATTCTGCCTCCATGAGTAGCGTTGGCGCAGCACTCACCAACATGTAGAATGTTATAAATGCCAGTTACAGATATTGTGATTTGCAATTTCATTTTCGGAACAAGACCCGTGCTAACCCGTATTAATCTGTTTCAGTATATCCACGAAAACCCTGTGCCACCCCTCGTTCAAGCAGTGAAACCTCAGAAGCAGGCATCTGCGAAGGTTTGTGGCCTCTCTTGTTACTCGTAGGCAATGTTCACGTGGGACAACTTTTTAGACAAACTCTTGCGCTACTATATAGCATCTTGTTCTTCACACTGATAAATGGAACAGTCCCTCATGTAACAGGTTCCATTAATTCAACTAAAAAATTAGTTAAGTAAAAGCAGTGTTGGAAGTGCTGTGCCATCCTGCGCCGTAGAGGGCGTTTTTGCTGCATTTTTGAGCTCCTGTCGAACACTATGACATCATTTGCTCACAAACAGAGTGAGGTCTATCGTTGCACATAAACAAAAACAATGTAAGCGTGTTGCACTCCTCCGCAGGTAACTCAAGCTCCAACGCAACTGCTCACGCACGCTGCACCTACGTAATGCTATTTTGTGTCCGAAGTAACTTGGAAGTAACTCATTCTTTTTCAGGCTGAAGAACTTTGTTATTAACGTAGTTAAATTTTTCACACAGCAACTTAACTTGTAACGAGTTCTTCTTGATGGGCAACTTTTCAATCTATGTGTGTATGTACAGCCCGTCACAGTCAACATCACAGGTGTGAAGCACAAAAGTGTCCGAGAGCATGCGCACGAAAAAGTTGGACTGATGTGTAAGTGTCAGCGTTCTCAAGAATTTTATCATGGAGCAGGTGCTGCCAGATCATTACATAGCACACCTCGGCGCAGTTGAACGTGACGTTGTACATATCTACACGGCAACCAAGAGCAGTCAAAGCAAATGAGCTGTTTTCGTGTGACTTTCGTCAGATGGAGCTGGCCTTGGAACAGTCCACCTGTAGCAATATCCCCCATATAACGATTAAACTAGCGATGACTGCCAATATCATTACAGGTTGCACTGTAGTTTGCTTCTGCGAAGAAGATTGATCTGCGTGCACAATAAAAACCAAATCTCTTTTTGAATCCTCGGAATAATAATTCAGATTTCAACAACTTTTGCAAAATTGAATCTCGATAGTTTTGTAACATCACTAGTATTTCCTCTTACCTCCTCAGCATTGGGAAGGACATCATTACCCCTCATTCGATTACATGTATTTGGTGCAAAATGTACACTGTATATGTTTGCTTGTGACGTTTGTTTTTAGAGTTATATGCATTGCAGTGTTGACGACTGTTGTTTCAACACTTGCATGGACACATGTTTCATTAGAGAAGCACGATAGAGCACCAGGAAAAAGTGGTCTGTTGTAAGCTTGTCTCATTCCTATTGCATATTTTTGCCCTGGAACTTTGCAGGCATTATCTGGAATCCAGCTTGTGACACGAGCAGAATTTCATCATCCGGTGTCCTCTTCATCCTGTCTCATTGGAGCAAAGAAGTACCAATCATCCAATAAGGGACTTCCCCTTAAGGTATACTATGCTTTCATTTGGAACTGTACACTTTGGATAGAATTACACACCTTTCCCTCGCCCCCTTTTATAATGACTGCAGTATCCTTCTTGGCATTATTTATATATTAGCTTTGGTTTGGCTGTATGAATGTTTTATGAGTGAATGACTTTCCTTTTACTGTGCTTTACATTTGAAATTCTGAGATAATTTGGTTGTAGTTGAACAGTTAGTTTTACTTGGCCACATACAGGGTGTCCCACCGAAAAAGGGCCAGGGGCTAATGAAAAAACAGAGTGATCTACACAAATGGAACCAACTGTACGTGCTTGGCTGTTGTGTGGTCTATCCAAAAATATATTTTTCATCACCCCTTGTCAATTAATTAGCGGTAATTAATTTTCCAACTTTTTAATTATCGGTTTTAGCTCTCAGATGTCAATGAGGAAGTTGTAGTACATGTCGAAAAAGACGCAACTGAAGTGTTTCGAGGTTGCTATGGCTTGTGGTTTAGTTTTTTCCCGGGTTTAAAAATTGGTTTCTGAAGCCGCGCGCACCACAGAGCGCTTCCCATAATTCGGCGCCCGCGTGCGACGATTGCAGTGCACTCTGATAGGCGTGCCGTGAAACAGGTGAAATATCTTCCTCTTGTGTGAAGTGGCCCAAGGATGGTCTCCAAGTGCTAATATCAAAGTCAATGTACGCCGGAGGGCGCTGGAATCGTCGCGCGCGGGTGCCAGATTGCCGGACTTTTAAGCTCGGAAAAAACGAAACCACAAGCCATAGCGACCTCAAACCACTTCAATTGTGTCTCTTTCGACATCTACTACAACCTCCTCATTGACATCTGAGAGCTAAAACCGATGATTAAAAAGTTGGAAAATTAATTACCGCTAATTAATTGACAAGGGGCGATGAAAAATTTTTTTTTGATAGACCACACAACTGCCAAGCATGTACAGTTGGTTGGATTTGTGTAAAGCACTCCGTTTTTTTTTTAGCCCCTGGCCCTCTTTCGGTGGGACACCCTGTATATCACTTGTGGAATAAAGCCAAGACGCCACAGAGGTGACAGAAGAGATGTCCGTTTAATGCAACAAACTCAAGTGGAATGAAAAACCCTCGCTCAAGCGTGATCACGAGGATGATGCGTAGTGACGTCATTGTGTCGTCTTCCTCAACACACTTTCCCGCGAAACAATTCCGAAGCTCACGCGGTATCGCCCTCCAGCCTGTAAAGCAGCTGAATTGGTCGGGTCAACATCCTCCCGTCCGCCAACCTTGCACGGCATGACCGTACCCTGCCGTCTGCGCTGACGAATACTTCTTTGACTCGACCCAGAGGCCACGCTACTCTGGATACATTTTCCTTAGCAAGGAGTACGATATGCTCAACCTTGATGCCAGTCGAAGAGCATGGCGGACAGACATTCGCCGATCGCAAGCACAAAATGGTCCATTTTGCACAAAGAACAGCAGTCAGGTTTTCTTGGTAAGCCCAGCATCTTCGGAGATTACCCGACGTCGAGTTCCGCATCCAATGGGCAGGGTGCTGGAAGGGCTGTGAGTCTTTTCCCCACCAAGAAGTGAGCAGGTGAAAGCGCTTCGGAGTCGCTTGGATCTTCAGAGATGTAGGTGAGGGGTCTAATTGATGACAGCTTCCACCTGAGTAACAACCGTCGCTAAATCCTCGAACCTCAGCGTGCTCTTTCCCAAAACCTTGCAGAGGGAGGTCTTGACGCTGCGGATCAACCTTTCCCAAAGCCGCACGTCGCAAGAGACATGCAATGTCTTTGCCGCCGTAGAGAAAGCAAGCGTAGCAATGAATCTTCGCGGAATCCTGATACGAGAAAGTGTATGCGCTTCATTGCACCACTTGTACCAAACATGCAGCAACTAGTCCGGGAGCTTTTCATCCCATGACAGCTTTGCGAGCCACAGACGCTGAAGCAGTATCTTAGCCTGTGTAGCCTTAGTACAGTAGAATCTCGATGATACGAATCTCACGGGGTCGCGGAAAAAATTCGTATTATCCGAAATTCGTATCAAACGAATTAAACCAAAATAAAAAGTGAGGCAAGAAAATAGACAGTGACTGTTCATTTTCCGTTACTCTCAATGAAAGAGGTCGGTTGTAACGCTTTTGTGTCTCCGTTTTTGGCCAATGCTGCCCAAATACGCGAGATGATTCAAAAGACGTAGCACATGCTTTTCACCCGCAAGTCGCGCGGCAGTATTCTAAAGCGAGCTTCTCTTAAAGCATGCAGGCATTAGGTGAAGCCGACTTGCGGAATGGTGACGCGTAATGTTGCCACAAGTTGTCCTGATATGTTCCCTCCACGTGTTCTGGGGTTCTGGTCGTTGTTTTCCGCCAGAGCAATGTCACGCAGCTTCGTGGTTTATTGTTGCGAGGGGGGTAAAAAGGTCATAACAGAGATAAGGTGATAAGGTTCGGGGCCATTCAATCTCTTTGATCTTATCTCCACCACCACCACCAAAAGGAAAGTCATTGCTTGCATTGCGCTACATGATGTAAGGGAGTTCGTGGTGAGGATCGCCCTCCCTTTTCGAAAGACACAGCAGCATGACTCGCGCGCTCTCGCGTCACGGGGGAACGACCTCTGTCGCATCCTCGGCTCATTCGTATCATCCGTAAAGGCAAGATAACGCGTTCATATCATCCGAACTCTAATACATGAGAAGAATAGGCATTCCGGCCGGGATCGGAGAAGAATTCGTATCATCCGTGATCGTATCATCGAGATTCTACTGTAGTAGTGTAGCCTTAGTATCTTAGCCTCATCTTACGGTCCAGCCTGCGTATGTATCGTTCGAACAGTTCTTGGGTAACCCAAGCTTTTTTGTTGGCCTCGTACCAAACTGGCAAAGACTTGATGCCTTTAAAGCACCTGGGATTTTTGGACTTCCCAATCACCAGCAGGGGCAGCTTCTCTGTTCCGGACATGTTGCTCCCAACGAGGACCGTAATGCGTTCCTTGCTGTGCTTTCCATCGTGTCACCAGACAAAGCCAGGGTTCTTTCTGGCATCATCTTTTAGAATAAACCAGTCTCGTCGCACTTGAAAACATCCTCCGGAGAGTACCGGCGCAACAGCGAGTGAAGTCTGTCAGTGTAGCCACTGACAATTGTCTGATCCACCGCACCTCTTTCGCCGCACATTTTCTTGAACGCGAGGTCATGCCGCCTTTTGAAATTTTGGAGCCACCCGTCGCTGCACTTGAATCCCTCAATTCCCATTTGGAGGGCGAAGTTCTCAGCCTTTTTCTTCAACAAGTCGCTGGACACGGGGACCCTTTTTGCTACCGTAGCGCTCAGTCACATGTAAAGGGCTTCTTCAAGCTGTGGGTGACTACCTTTGCTGATGTTTTTTTGCTTGCATCCACTTGCCTTCTCACATGCTGCTTGGATCTTGTTCTTGACGTAATCCGACACGGTCTGCTTCGATATCCCAAACTCTCGCGCAACCTCCGCTTGGGACCGACCATCTTGGACTTGCCTGATGATAGCCTTTTCCATCGTCATGGTCGAATACGTGCCACGTTTTTTGGCGTTCTTCCTCGAAGGAGATGGCAAAGACGAAACTGGTGCCATTTCGCACCGGCAGCAAACGACTTCACCCAAGAACCACTCGCACTGGCGTGCAACAAACTACGGTAAACTCCCTTTAACACGAACTCAAAGGGACCAGGAAGATCTGTTCGTCTTATCAGAAGTTCAGCTTAAGAGAAGGGTAAAAAAATTCTGCATCAGAAAGACTTATGCTGTTGCTGTATGCTGAACACAGTGTAAAAACAACTCACAATGAAGATATGGAAAGGTAGAGTATTTATTTAACATTCACCGTGGCACACTGAACCAATCTGTGATTTTTTTCTGCTTCTGTTGCTTGAGCTGGGATGCAGTTATAAAGGATGACATCTGCCCAATGCTTCTGAGGAACCCCTCAGTGTGTTCATGACTTTCAAAAAATTGGGAAAGCACTTGAAGAGCAGCATCAGCTGCTTCACAGGTCACTTGTGGCACATCCACTTCAGTAGGCTCACAGTCTTCCTCTGTATCTGAAGCAGCCTCAGCATCCAGTACCTCACTGATGATGTCATCCATGGTGTCTGCTCTGCAGGTAGCTATGTTGTCATCAACTGCGGCATACGCTGCTAAGTCCAGAGGGGCACCAAGGGTTGCACTGAGTGTTGAGCAAAGATTGTTGTCTTCAGAGTTCTCGCATTCATTCACAAAGACTTCTGGGGGGCAGCTATCCCTCACGAATCCCGCGTGCCGAAAGGAGTTCGCGATGGTGGCTTCGGTCACCTGTTCCCATGCGTGGGACAGAAGGTGCACAGCACTCAGGAGATTCACTTCGTATTGCTTCCCGTTTTCCATACAGAGCAGCATACGCTGCAGCAGCGAGCGTCTGTAGTGCCTTTTTAGACTACTGATGACTCCCTGGTCCATTGGCTGTAATTTCGCGGTTGTGTTGGGTGGCAGGAACTCGAGCCGGATAGCTGCCAGTCCGCTGACTTTCCCGTGCCCAGGGCAGTTGTCAACAAGAAACAACACATTCCTCTTCTGCCTTGCAAACCAGCGGTCCATGTCGCGTAGCCACTGCTCAAAGAGTGCCTGCGTCATCCAGGCCTTGGAGTTTGCCGCGTACGTCGCAGGCAAGGTCCTGACATTCTTAAAACAACGCGGCGATTTCGACTTGCCGATGACGAGAAGCTTGAGCTTGTCAGTTCCGGTCATGTTGGCTCCAACCAGAACAGTCACACGTATCTTGCTGTGTTTGCCTCCGGTGCAGGCATCCCCAGAAAATGTCAATGTCTTCTGTGGGAGGAGCTGATAGTACAGCGCGGTTTCATCTACGTTGTAGATGTCGACCGCATCATATTCCTCCATGAGGTCCTTTAATCTGGATGACCTCCAGTCAGTGCAGGCAGCGTCATCTACGTCGGCAGACTCCCCGACGATAGAACGGAACACAAGTCCATGACGCTTTCTAAACTGATCCAACCAACCGTCGCTGCACGAAAATCCCTCCACGTGCAGCCGGAGGGCTATTTCTTCGGCTTTCGCACGTAAAACAACACCACTTACTGGCAAGTTCGAGCTTCTTGCTTGACGAATCCACGCAAGAAGCACGTCTTCAAGATCCTTATGCGCGGCTGTTCGCATTCTTTTTCTCTTTGGTGCGAACTCACTGCCGCTAAAAGCGTCCATTATTTTCTGGCGATTTTTCACTATCCCACACACTGTGCTTTTCGCTATACCAAATTTCCTTGCAATTTCCGTCTTCAACAACTTTCCATCTTCCACTTCTTGCAAGATTTCCACCTTCTTTGCGAGTGAAAGCGCCTGGGACGTCCGCTTTGACATGGCAGTTACGTTTCACGTCAATGGCAGAAGTGGAATCCAACTGTAACACTGCGAAAAATGACGAACGAAAATGGCACCCAGCACTCACGATGGTAAATGAAAATGGCGAAGTCACATTTCTCGGTGTCAGTGACAGGCAAGAGAGACGTCAAGCGCTGCCCGGCATTGGTCGGTTGGCCCACAGCTGTAGCCAATAGTGGACGCATGACGTCATTTTCGTGTTTTCGACGTCTTGCACGTGACACGTGCGTGCCTGCCCGTCGGCATTTGCGGGAGTTCGGAGGAACGCGATGATCGAAAAGTTCGCGCTATCCGAAGTCGCCCACGGTACTAGTTCATGCTAAACGTATATTTTTTACATTGAGTTTATGGGAAACCAACCAAACACCTGTACCTTGTTCATCATAACCGAGAATTCATCTTAAGAGAGTTCATCTTAACGGGAGTATACTGTACGTATGACGACTGCTCGCTACCGCGGCAGGTGCAGCATATGTTTGTTTCCAGATGTAGAAAGGAAGAACGTATATAAGCCCCTTTGAACCCGTTTCACTCTTTATTTGAGGTCCGGTTAAAGTGGGTCACTGGCTCCACCTTGAAAGGAATGAGTAATGGCCGGGTTTTTCCTTGACCTCCGCATTGTGTCAAGCGCACGTGGTGACCTGCTGACGATTTGTGACGCTCACTGGCTGTGCATGGAGTCACTAAATAAGCTTATTTAGTGACTCTAGCTGTGCAAACGGAGTCCGAAATATCGAACAGCGGGGCTTTACGACGTCCAAAATTTCGGACGTTCTTATACATTAACTCTATGGGGCTCGTGGCCGTTCCGCGAATGCGTCCGAATAATCGAGCACGTCCGAAAAATCGGTCGGCGACTGTACTCCCGTATAGTCTGATCGTACTCCTGTAGCAGTGACTCGTCCCGCAACAACTTCTTTGTGATGGCCTGGAGGCGCTGCACTGCTAAGGCCTTGTTGTCACCCAGCGAATGCAGTTTTTCTTCTTCCCATGGCAGACGTACTACGTACAGACCATCTTCGAATGATGCCGAGGAACGAAATCGCTGGAGCACAGTGTCGTCATCTGGGTTAGACTCTTCGCGGTGGACAATGCCCATACGCTCTAGTTCCCAGAAAGCACGCAGCTAGGAGTCAATATCGCTGACAGTGTCTCCAGATTGTATCCCAATCTGCATTACTCCAATAGAAGTCTTGCTTTGAGGCGTTCGCAGACAGGCCTTGTAGCATCCACCCGAAAAGCGTTTCGACAGCTACTAGCTGTTCTGATAACCGAACGGAAGCGCCGGTGACGATCTTCCAGTAAAAATCACTGTCGATTAGCAGCGAAACGTCAGAGATGGCTTTCGTGGGTTCGTCAGCAATGTCAAGACCCATGGCTTTCAGCTGCCTTGAGAGATCTTCATTAAGGGCTGGTAGCTCGTATTCAAGTGCCTCGATTGTAACTGCAGGGCCCCGGTCAGGAGAAGTGAATTGGTTACACAGTACTACTTGTACGCAACGGTATGTAGTACGTGAGGGAGTGACATTTCCAAGGGTGTGAATATGCAAGTCCTCAGTATGCAACGCAGTGCATCCAATCTTGCCGAGACATCCTTGCGGATAAAACTGCACTGGCTGCCGCCATCGAGCAGAACTCACACCAGGCGTCATTGGCCATTCTCGCCCTGTGCCCACACTTTTGCTGTTTGCAAAAGAATTTCCCGTTCAGGCTGCACTTTGTGAGCCTGTGGGGCAGAGGACATGGTCGTGACGATGTCCTGAACCACTGCAGCGCTCGACGACGGAGCAGGAGATGTCGTGACGATGTCTGGAGTAACAGCGACATTGGACGACGAAGCGGGAAGTCCCTCCAGACACAACTGTGTGAGATGCCGCCTATTGCAATTTTGGCAACCAAGTCGGTAGCAGACGCGACAATTCTTGGACAAATGTGACCGCTTGCCACACAGAAAGCAACGTCCTTCCCGATGCAATAAGCTCCTCTTGTCCGCTGCGCTCAGTGGGGCTGTACAAGCTTCTAGCGAATGCTCCTTAGACTTGCTTCCGTCGTGCTGGCTGCTAAAGAAGCAGCAGAAGGGTAAAGGGGTGTCTTGCGGCGATCAGCAGTATCCTCCTTAGATAAAGCTGTCACACACACATACACATAAAACACACACACATACACACACGAAGAAACAAATATGGACGCCACATGGGGACAACCAGCCTTGTCTACAAACCTGGATAGGGGTGGACACTGACAAAATACGTAGCCGACAAAAGCAGAGGAGCAACTGAGCAAGTGTTGAAAGTGTTGCTGATTCAATATGGCTGCCTCCAAGTGCATACACTGAGAGAGGGAAGAGCTCCGTTCAAGTCGTTTGCTCTCCTCCGATCCTCCTCCCCGCCTTTCCTTCTAGCCTCTCTCTGTAAGATTTCTATGGTTAAAATATAAAAACAGAAATAGACAACAGGCAAATTACAAAAAAAAAATATTTGACATTACGACAGACACTCGGTTACATCTGTTTTGAAGGGCATGTTGGAAGGAGAAGAATTGTCACGGGACTTTGAAATCAAGTCCAGCAAATCTATAGAATCTATGTACATAAAATGAATGTGGGTTGCAAAACGCAGCTCAAGGAGGACAAAAGCATAGGCGTCTTAATAAGAAAGAAGAGTCAACAAGTGAATGCTCACATTTGTAGATGAATAAAGCGTCAGCAATACTACGCCGTGAATTCGGTGAGGTCAACTTGAAATGCTTTAACAAACCATTGTTGTCATATAACTTAAAAGCTGGAATGTGCCATAGGCAAGAAATAATGAATGATGATGTGAAGAGCTCTCTTCTGTCACTTGAAGGCGATTGACGTCAGGCATAGAAGTGATGCATACTGGAGTATAGGAAGAACACAAGATCTATAAAGTGAAACACGGGTACTAGGAGATTCATACATTTTGCACTTATAAGTTAAAAGACCCAGAACCCGTAGCACTGAGGATCTAACCTCAGTGACATGTTTGGTGGAAATGCAGTTTGGGGCCAAAGTTACGCCAAGATCATGAATAGTGTTCACACGACATACCTCATCAATGCATGAGTACGAAAAGATAGTAACATTAATTTGACCAGCGAACAAAGCAATTTTATGATGATGGACCTTTTTCACATACACGTCGTATGTCGTACTCGGCGTGTGTGGATAGCACAAGGACCAAAACCGGTCCCGAGTGCATTGCTCCTCATTGGTCCCCACTTCTGTCGTTCCCATACTGCGCCATCTAATACTCCCTGGCGCCTCAGGGTCATACACATGCGCGTAGGTCATTGTGAAAAAAGGTCCGCTTGTAGCAGTACACAGTCAGAGTGATATGATACAACTTTCATTACTTTAAGATCATTAGCATACTACAGTAACGTGGAATGCTTAATACGTGATACAATATCATTTACAAATATATTGAACAGTAACGGTTCAGGATTTGATCACTGAGGTAACCCAGAGGTGGGCAGGTACACATTTGAATACATGCCATCGAAGCAGACAGAATGGGAGCAACGACGTAAATACGAATAAAAGAAGTGTACCAAAGATTCACAAGCACCGTATGATGCTAACTTGCATAAAAGGAGATCATGATGCATTAAATCGGATGATTTAGAAACTTCAAAGTACAGTAGATTCTCGTTAATTCGAACCTCCGGATAATTCCAACTCTCGTCCGAGTCCCGTCCAAACCACATGTATTTCAATGGTGAGACACTCCCGGTAATTCAAACAGGCGAGCGTATACTCCACATAATTCGAACCAACAGCACCCCATATCTCCCTGGTTATTGACCTTCCGTACGCTTCCCGTCCTCTTTCCGCGTTTTGAGCTGTTCAAGGACGCTCTCTCTTCTTCTCCTTTTGTCCCTCTCCTCTTTCTCTCTCTTCCTCTTGAGGCCGTCAAGGGTGGAGGAGGTGTGTTCGCGTGCCGTCACTCATTTTTATGACTTCGCGACTGTCAATATCGTTCTACAACCCGTTCACTGTCATCGTTTATTTCCCTAACTTGCACCATGTCAGCAGAGACGACGGCGTCGAGACTGGGCTCTTAACTGACGCGGACATCATCGATGCCGCGTGCGCCAGTCAAACTAGACCAGGGGACCGTACGGAGTGTAGCGACGAAGATTCAAGCGACCCAAGCCAGTCTCGCGATCGAGTGCCTTTACCAAGTGCATGTAATGTAGCATCGGCGCTGGGTATGACAGTGCACCATTTTTCTTCAGAGAAAAATGCGGATGCCACGCTACTTGTGTTCGAATCAAAAGCGATGCTAACAGTCCCGCTAAAGGAAACAGTTGCAAGAGCAAAATACTGACTACTTTCAACCCTAAGTTGCTTCATAATTTCTGTAAGTGAATTCTTGTGAATATATATAAGTCCCGTATTTCCTTCAAAGTCGTAACCGCCGCGACGCTCTGGGAGTTTTCTCCGCCGTAACATCGGTTCGGAATCGGGAACCTTGCTTTACACAGTTCCTTGCTTTAGTTCCCGTTCCTTGCTTTAGAAGATGCATTTCTGTGTTTGGGTTGCTTTTAGTAATTCTGTGTTGTGTTGTCACAAAGTGCTATAAACCATTTGTGCCTCAACGTTACTGTTCTCATGCTCTGTGCACACAACGTGTAGACTGACGTTCGTGTTGCTGTTTCAGTTAATTGAATCGGGTTGGAATCAATGTCTTACAAGCTGCGGTCCAGTGAGTCAATTCCATAATGTGCAAAATTGAACCAGGATAGGGGTGTTCCTTTACTAGTTGGTGGTCAATGGTTTTATTGCTCACGTGGCTTTTGTGATTTCAGGTGGCTCCAAACAAATTCACCCCATCCAAGCCATTTGTCATGAAGCACACAGGTAGGATAACTTTTAGCACTTTTAATATGAAAATGTCCATTCTGATGCCCTTAGCTTAACCACACTTGTCCGATCCCACGTGAAACCAGGCAGCCAGGTCTCATCGGTTTCCTGGATTATTTATTTTGCGTATTCCGGAGCGGCATTCCTTTTGAGCGGCAGTAGAGTTCCTGTTCGCTTTGGCCTGTAGTCTAGTAGTCCCGTAGAGTCCTGTAGTAGTCCTGTAGTAGTTTTTACTCCCTCGCAACAATAAACCGTGAAGCTGCGTGACAAAAGTAGCAACCAGAACACATGGAGAGAACATACCAGGACAGGTTCTGGCAACATTATGCGTCATCATTCCGCAAGTCATCTTCACCTAATGCCTGTGTGCTTGAGGAGAAGCTCACTTCACGACCGCGCGACTCGCGGGTGGAAGGCATGTGCTGGGCCTTTTGAATCATCTCGCGAATTTCGGCAGCATAGTCCAAAAACGAACACACAAAAGCGTTACGACCGGCCTCTTTCACTGACAGTAATGGAAAATGAGCACTCACTCTCTATTTTCTTGCCTCAATTTTTATTTTGGTTTAAAAGTTTTTATACAAGTGTCTGATGATGCAAACTTTTTCCGCTACCCCATGCAATTCGTGTCATCGAGATTCTACAGTAGCGCCTCAGTGACCTGTCTAGTGCAGACGAATGCCTTCATGTACAGCACAGACGCTTCCTGGAAAGACAATGACCTCATACGCTCCTTACAGCCTGCCCACAAGAAACAGGACAAAAGGAGGAACACCTGTCCCAGCCTTTTATGACCCCCAGCGGAACCGTCATCTGTGTTGCCGAGCGCGCACCGTCGAAATAAGAAACACCCTCGAGAAGTTTGCAGTGCGACATTTGCTGGCAAAACTTCATTGTAAAGGTCATGAATTTCACCCCACGTCTTTAAAATCACTGCGTTAAATCGGTACATTCGTTATAAGTGTCTGAAGTATACAGTGAACCCTATGGACCCCTGACTGTGAACAACCTTTGTTACAACGGTCTTTTCGTTCTAAGGGCATTTGTCATATAGGTGATTGACTGACACACGGGGACTGCTCTCGGAAGTGTCATATCCAGAGCGTTAACATACTCGCAAGGCAGGACAGTCAAAACACTGGGATCACAAATTCTCAGGAGTATTGATTTTCTCGCAGGTTCTTTCAAAATTGACAAAGAGGAGCCAATATTGTCCTCAGCTTTGTACTGTTCCAAAAGTTTAGAAACCTTGAGCTTCTCAGGGTCAACAAAGCTATGCTCACTCAAAAGCGTTTCCAAGAGCTTAGCTTCTACCTTGACCCTGCTTCGCTCAAGCTCATGATCACCTTTGCTATTTTCATGATCAATTTCCATTTTCCCGGCTTTGCTCACTTCATGCTCAGCTTAAATTTTCATTCTCTACTGCCGTTCCGAAATTTCAACCTCCTCCTGTTTTGCACCTGCCGAAGTTTCTTTTGCCATTTTCGTCCTCAACATACTTCCAACATTCAGAAAGCTCATCTTCCTGCTTTTCTGCAATTTCAATAGCAGTGATAAGCTCTGCCTTTGTCCCCAATTCCTCATTCAATAACGAGAGGCCCGCTTTGAGCAAAAATTTCAAATTGATGGCGTGAGTTAATCTATAGCATCAGTAAAAGCCTAACCAGAAGCCTAACAAGCTCTGATTTGGCATGCTCCAAACAAATGAGCCACTCACGCAATCGACACAAAGAGTCCCTAGGCACATATGCTGTTAGCTTCGTAGAAGGCCCTGTAATGGGCTGTTCTATCTCACTGCTTGCTGGCCAGTTGTTGAAGCAGAAAGAAATGTGGCAGCTGTATTGGAATGGTTTATTCAAGGAAACAAAGTAGGACTTGACAGGAAGTTGACCAAGCCATCTTGTTTTTGTCCTGCCCGGCCTGTGCTGACGATATTGCTGCATTGCTCTGGTGGTAGTAGTGCCCAACACAAATAGGATGCATATACTTCTAATGGGATGTACGACAAAAGTAAACAGAAATCAAACATGCAATGATCATCTTGGGATGACTGGAGGGTTTTATGATTCTGAGCATAAGACATAACGTACATGGAAAAGTCAACATAACTGACCTTGTCTGTAGCTTTACCATGAGATGATGAACATGCACGCTTTGTGCCACATAAGAGCCTGCAGGCATTGCAACATATGAGGGTTGATCAAAAAGTTCCCAGTCTGATTTTGACTCACAGAGTGCAGCACGAGGGTGCGGTGGCCCCATCTGGGAGATGTGGCCGTGACCAATCAGCATGCTGCGTGGTGTCACCCGATCTGCTCTGGTACCAGAGTTATTAGCAATTTTCTGGTCACAGACAGGACCCCATCTACAATTTCATCATGAACATCAAACATGAGCAGAGAACAAACATCAAGTTTTGTGTGAAACTTGAGAAATCTGCACCGGAGACTTTTGAGATGATTCGGCAGACCTATGGCGATTAATCAGTGAACCGGACAACGTGTTTTGAGGGGCATGTACATTTTAGAAGTGGCAGTACTTCTCTGGACGATAGTGATGGGTTAGGAAGACCATCCACAAGTAGCACGGCGGAAACTATCGCATTTTGTTCGTTTGCTTCGACATTCACTGTATTGCACCAGGAATTCGTCCCTGCTGGCCACACTGTGAACCCTGAACTACGGTACTGCAGAATTTTGATTCACCTGGTGGCGGCGAAAACGTCCAGAACTGTGGCGGGAAACAAAATTGGGTGCTCCACCACGACAATGTTCCCTCGTCATTGTAAACATGGGAGTTCCTTGCACGTAACAGCATGATTGTTGCTTCCCACCCCCTGTATTCGCCTCCTGCGATTTCTTCCTGTTCACTAAACTGAACTTGCGGCTGAAGGGCCGCCGATTTGACGACGTTCGAATGGTCCAGTTGGAATCTCGGAAGGTGCTTCAGCAGCTGAAAGAACAAGACTTACAGGAAGTGTTCCGACCGGCGCTGGGAGCGATCTGTAGGTGCCAAAGGGGACTACTTTGAAGGAGGATAGGAAAGAAATGACCGGGTTGCTTTTTTATAGGGCTAGTCCAGGACCTTTATGATCAACCCTCGTACAATGGTATGTTCACCGAATAGATTTAGATGAGCTTATCAGCAGCAGTGGTCAGCTAAAAAAATAAGGGGAAACGACTGTTTCAGTAGAAGCCGTGCACAGTGAAAGTCGCCGGTGAAATGCGCCAAGATGCTCTGCACCCAACAATGTTAATTCACGGGCATCACTGTTCTGTACATTTTTTACATTAACTCTGTCGTAAAAGTGCTTAGATGACAAAGTTCGAAATGATTGAAAAATAACAAATTGCAGAAACCCAGAACACTAGCCCCTGCCACAAACAGTACTGGAATGATGAGTACCACCCTGCTGCACGTGTCATGTAGTTTTCACTTTAGGTAGCTCCGGCCTCGGTGGCTCAGTCGGTAGCGTGTTCGCCTTCTGATCCCGAGATCGCGGGTTCGAACCCGGCCGAGGGCGCCAGCAACTTGGTGGCAGGGTACAAGTTGCATAGACACGCCGTCTTCCGCGAGGGACGTTAAATACGGGGTGCCGTGTGATGAGCTTTCATCGCACGTTAAAGAACCCTCAGGTGTGCAAAAGGAATCCACAGACCGACCGCTGTGGCGTCGCTCATGATCTCAGTTGTCTCGCGACGTAAACACCCAATTATTAATTACTTTAGGTACCAACATTTCTCAACCTTAAATGAAAAATTCTATTCTCTTTTTCTTCCTCAGCATCTGATGCAAGCAGCACATCGACAAAGGTGGGTGCTTTCAACAGCAATTCCTACATACATCATCGACGCATAATCTATTGCATACAGACAATAAATGAGTTGAGAAAATCCCAGAGTGCTTAGGGGCACTTTGAACTGTGGGAGTTTACCAGGGATGGGCATAAATACACTTTTCGGGTATTTAAATATAAATACAAAATACTACATGTTTTCATGTATTTAAATACTGCTTATAAATACTTTATGCTGAAAGTAATTAAATACAAAATATAAATACAATAAGACAGTATTTAAATACTGTAACTACTTCCGTAAATACTTTGAGCCGTCTAGGCACATTATTCTTTTAAATTAGTGTATAAATGGAGCCACCTATGGATGCATCTCTGCTGCACACAATGCCCACATATTTATTTTTCCGTGATGCAGTGTGATGATTTTAGCATCTTGCGTGGACCGACTTTCCATTGAACGGAAACATCACCTTGAGTCTCAGGAGCAGCGAGGGGGGTGTTAGGACGGTAACGGGAGAACCGACAACGACTCAAAACCAGCTAATGAACCCGTTATAGCATCATCCACTTTCTGTATGTTGAATAAAGTGTTTATTTGCCGGTTTTGAGTCGTCGTTGTAAGTTCTTGTCCCGTCTGTCTGCCCTGTCCAGTTCCTCCCTCTGCAACGGGGGTGGCGATGCCCTCATTCGCGCATTGTGGTGTTTTCTAGAAGGACGGAAATCCCTGAACACACGGGATGAGTGACCTGTAGCCTCTAACAAAGCTATCCTTCATCGCTGGAGGCTAACGATGTGGAACTCGAGAGAAGCCCACAAATACAGGAGGATGAGATATGTGTATTTAAGTGTATTTTAAATATAAATACGCCTAAAACGGTATTTAAATATAAATATAAATAGATTTTTCTTGCCTGTATTTAAATACGTATTTTAAATACATGTATTTATATTTTAAATACTAGTTTAAATACAATGTATTTAAATACTGCCCATCCCTGGAGTTTACTAATACGAAAGAAACGGATGGCCTCCAAACAGTTCCTATTTCTCCCCTACCGATCCATTGTCCACGACGTGTCAGGGTCGGCGAAAGTGAAATGTGAAGGATTATTCTTCATTCCCCTGCTCAGCAAGCGCACTGGGATTTTCTCAACTCATCTATTTTTTTAATAGGAGATATGTGAAATGAAGTGCCCTCTCTTGCCCGTTAGCGAAAATGCACTCGCGCCATTTTCGGTGAGGCGATGCATGGAAAGCTTGGCTCTGCCGTTCCGTTGCCCCTGAGTAAGTTTGACTGAATAGTGGCAGTTGAAGAGGACTTGTGTTGTTTTCGTCATTCTAAGCACCACATGTACCACTGTGTTAGGAAAAGTTTGTTGTGCAGCAAGGCAGCAGACGGCAGCACAGTGTGAACGGCACTGCAAGCTTTCCGTTCTGATTAGTAAAGAATCATCTGATTACCACAACTTTTTGTCGTGAAAAGGACTGTATATGTTGAAACCCTGAAGACCAAAAATGCAGTGTTATTTAGTAATGATGAAGGTGCCATCACACTGCTGCACCAAGCTGTATTAGCAGAGAGGAATGCAACGACAAAGGGTTCATGAATCGCAATAACTGAGCACTAGGGAGTTGAGGCTACTATTGGACCAGCCTAAAGCTTAACGAGTAAACCTTAACATTCTCGATGATTCAGAATTAATAGGAGCATGCAGTCACTTTAGAATAAAACATTTACCCTCGTTTATGCACCACCTGAGAGGCAGACCCATAATGTGATATGAGTGTTCCTGATTTGACTCTTTTTGTAAAACCACTCAACTTATGGTGAATTATATTATAACCCGCAGGTGAATCGTCAAATGTGAATATTGTTTTGCTTATGTACCTAGTGCGCTCTCTTGATGTACATCCTAACTCCAAATAAGCATGTGCAAAATAATTTGCGGTCTCTACATGTGTTCTCTACTGTGTTCCAGTTTCTCGTGCATAAGGGAAAGTAAGAAAAGAAATTAGTCGAGCCACTAAATAAGCCAGAACATGAGAATAGGACATTATCTATGAATATTTGTTTTTCAATCTTATTTGTGTTTTTGTGTATGTTAAAAGGAAGATAACTTATTACAGGTTCAGGATCATGGCATTTATGTTGATCCAATATTTATTTATTAAATAACATAAATAAATATTGGTCATGCAGTCACATGTTTGATAAAAGGAGAGCCAGCAGCAATGATAGAACCAGATACCTCGCAACATCTAAATCTCAAACCTAGTACCTAGTCTAATTATATATTACAACTACCAAATGCAGCAGCACTGCAACCGTGGCGTGGTTCCAAGAATCTCAAAACATTAAGGAAGAGATTGCTCGGCACAGTATGGCAAATGGTATGAAAAACTCCTGCATCAAAATATTCCCTTTTATAAGACCAGTATCTCATTTAATCTTACAATCACAATAGCAGCTAAAACTAAAAAGTGATGATAAATACCACGTGAGATCTCGCTGAAAATGGAATCAAGTGGAAAACTGTAGGACTATTTCTGAACAGTTTGTCATTCATACAACCTGCCGAAATGTTCTGTACTCGACCGACGCAGCTCGTGAGAGGTCTGCCCTAGCCATGGCGGTCGGCGACAGATGGAGCTATTTCGCAAATCTCCTATTGAAATCCGGACCAAACCGAGGTCCGTACTTTCATCAAGATTCCCGCATGACATTACTGGGGGACATATGTGGTTAGTACTGCAGTTAGTACAAATAGAGAACAGTAGTCCAGATTTAAACTCAACTATGCACAGTTGATAGAAAATAAAAACAAAAGTGATTCCGAGGAAATAACAGCATTGTGAGGTGGTCACCGAGGGGGTGAGTGTTGGAAAAGTGACGTCTTAAAGTTGTGTGGACAATGGAAGGAGGTTCCAGTCATTAATTGATCCTGGGAGGAAAGATTTCTGAAAAGTGGTTGTACGACATAGTGGTCACTTTAACTTATGTATACAGTCATGAAGTGGTGAGATACAGTCTGCTGCTACAGTCTGCTGATACTATGCAGGGTGTTTCACTTAAGAGTGACACCTAATTACTAAAAAGAAAAAAGTACTTGAGATCTGCATCATACTTGTGAAGACTTTTGCTGCCCAAACAGATGGTTTCCATCAGTGTACCCCTATGATCTTAGTTGTCTGTGCACCATAAAAACTGGAATCATCATCATCACCATCAGTGTACCTCATTAATGTGTCTAATTAGCTTAATTGAACTCAAAAAATTCCCAAGGAAAGGTAACATTTTTTGCGCTAATTAGAAAGCCCATGGCCACAGCACAGCACTTTAGTCACAATTACAGGACCTTTCACGATCTTTCCACAAAAACACATCCAAAAAACTGACGGCCAAATTGCCCCGCCAAGTATGGGGAGGAGGAAAAACACCCAGAAGGACTTGGGTGATTATCAGTAACTCATGGCTGCGAACAGATAAGCTTGTGAAGGCAAAATACGTGATTGCATCATGTCCCTGCCCTCCGTTTTTCTTTTGTTTTCTCATGCTGTTTCCATGCGCAGTGGGAGTGGGAGATACTTCTGGTGCCGTGAAATCCGAAAGCGCGCTTGCAAAGATGGCAAGTTTTGTGGAAAGATCGTGAAGGATCCTGGAATTGTGACTGAAATAGGGTGTTGTGGCCATGGGCTTTCTAGTTAGCACAAAAAAATTACCTTTCCATGGGAATTTTTTGAGTTCAGTTAAGCTAATTAGACAAATTAATGAGGTACACTGATTGAAACCACCGCTTTGGGGGGCAAAAAGCTTGACAGGTATGACGCAGAAGGTTTCTAATTTTTATCTCGAGTACATTTTTTAGGGGTCATTCTTAAGTGAAACACCCTGTGTTTTGTGGAAAAAAGACACCCGTGCATTGGTTGGAAAGAGGTCCAAAACGAAGGTCAGCCTTGTAGGTGGCGCCACATCTGGGTTTCCATCGGGGGAATGCCGTAATCCCTTGTTTTGAGTAGCTAATTCCTCTGTGGAATTGTGGGATCCATAAGCATGCTTGACATCTGCAGCTTTTGAGATGTGGGAACCACGCATTCTGTCCTTAGGGTTGCCAATGCTAACTCAGCTAAAGAATAAAAGAGGTCCTTGGTGCAGGCACATTGGTCTTCATTGTGCTTTTGTGGGTTGCACCTACACACTTGTCTGGGCTGTGTTGCCTCGGTTTTATTAATTCCATATTTTGGATGGCATACTCTGTGCGTTATTTTTTTTCGCCCTCATTTATTTGTATACACCTCAATCGTAATGAGTTTGCTTGACCAACCTATAGTCATGGGGCCACTGTGCTAGAGGTAAACAACTAAAGGCCCGATTAAAGGTGACAGGCAGTTTACTGATATGCAAAGGATTTCTATTTTTTTTTTGCTCAGGGTTCTTACACTTGAGTCATTTTTATGGACGGAGAGCTTTTGCTAATGTGTTCATATTGAGGTGTACTGACAGAGAAAGTGTGGCATCAGGGCAAGGGTGAACTGGTACATTGCCAAACAATACACAAACGCTGAGCAGGAAGCACAACAAGTCCTGTGTGTAATATTTGATGGTACATATGTACCGAAAATAAAAAATAATATTGTACATTTACAAAAAATGCAGCAGCGCACTTGATGCACTCAATGTTTATGGCTTGCATTCCATCATGGTGCTGGCGCTACTGTTGGCACCCGTCGATTGTGTGGTTATAATTTGTGTAGACAGTGGCTATGCGGTTGTAAATGGAATGTGTTGTATATAAAATCAGTCCGAGCACGCGAATCGTTCCAAAAATCTCCGAAAAAGAGTCTCCTGTTGCGCAGGGGGAAAGGGCACCCATAAAATGCAGGAGCGTCGTGGGCAGTTTACGAAATAAATCATAGCCGACTAAGTACTATCACTCGCCCTCCTTTTGCGTTCTTGTGTAATGAAGTGAGCTTTGCATTTGACATCTCACGGCCAACATGATTGATGCACAAATGCTTTCACGTTGACTGCGACTCTCATGGAGCGCGTCGTAGTCACAGCCGCTTCTGCCACACGTCCCTTCAATGGTAATACATTTTGTTTCTCCACACCAGAGCCGCGTTTCATTAGTTGCTCAAGTGCTGCCAGTTTGGAATTAGATAACTGCCCTTTCTCTTGTTCCGACAAACAAACTTTCTAGCCATCCTGTGTGCAGCAGGGAACTTGTTGCAGTGTGTCACAGCAAGGGAGCGAGCGGCTGATACAGGAATGGAAAAGCTCCAAACACTCCAATTTCCTTCCGTCATGCCATCCAGATAAGAGCACCTAGAGAGAATAATAAAAGGGAGGGCAAGCATCAAGTACTTTGTTTGTCCTGCATTCTCTCGGCTTTTTTTGCTGACCACAGATTTTCTATTGTGACATGCATTCTGAATGTGTTACTTTTGGACTGTGTTCGTTCTGAGCATGGCTCAATAGCAATATGAAAAGGCGCAACAAATTTTGTGGTCCGGTGATGAGCGACTGGAGCCAACTCTACAAGGCAGGAACCATAGATGTTTTACAACAGATTTATCTACACCTCAGCACACGGATACATCACGCACGAGGTATCATAGACTGAAAATGTAAATCTTTAGTGCTAGATGTTTTTTATTTGTAATCACTCATTTAATCTGTTGTGTCAAAAGTATAATCTACACATTACTTTGTGTGTGTGTATCTCTCCTGTATCTCGCATATTCACTGGGCGAGTGAGTGTAGAAAGGAGACCAATTCCTGATGACCTGCTCACCGGACGTCATTAAGTTACGCAACTTTTTTATTTGGCACCTACTTATGGTAATCTGCGGGGGCTACAATATTGCAATTCACCAATGATTTTTTACCTACTTTTTGCCTGGCGTATGCGTAGCCTTAGCAAACAAGACCTGGTTCCCACCAGATGCAGGCCTTTCATAGGCAGCTGCCCGATGAAATGGTTCTTGATAAAATGGTATTCGATGAAATGGGCGGACATCATTTGATGCTACAGTGGGGTTATAACGACATTGATAACAATAATTGTTGTTGGAATAACGTGAAAGGAATGCGACACTGTTTTCTGGTTGCAATTATTTCAATTTATGTAATGCATGAAACCTAGATGATGATGTGTAAATACAAGGGGTACATGAACTGCCTGAAAGGACGGCTCTCAAACCTGCATCATGACATTCCCAGCATAGGCAAAGAATGACTGGACATCCCTTTTCAGGCACCACAGAAGACAAAGCTCTCCTGTTGTCCTTCTCTGTTGTTTCCTTTCGAGTAATGCTCCGTGGTTCAGTCAGGCTTCGTTCGTCCGTAATCCGTTCGACGGGGCAGGCAACTTTAAGATAGGCTGCTAAAATAGGGTGGTGGACTGATAGCTACTTCAACCAAGGTGTCGAAACGAGACGTTTTTCGTTCCGGTTCTGCTTGGTTTTCGTTTGGTTTTCATTCCGGTTCTACAATGGAGAACACTTATAATGTAACCGCTTACTGTGCGGGATCACTTATAATGCGGTCTGTTGCTGCTTCCGAGCCAGTAGGCACCACTGCACGAGTATGACACAAATCGAGGAGCACCTTCACTCACAAACTCGCTTGACGGCTCCTTTTTCTTTTCTTCGTGTCCGGTCCACAAAAGAGTTGCCACACGCGCTTGCCCTCGCGGATACGTAAATGTATTCAACTTGGCTGCTCTCAAACAAAGGACGCATTGCGCGACATTACCGATAGAGAAGCCATTATGCAGACTAGAGCCCTGCACCATCCGCGGATGGAAGCGGATATCCGCGGATATCCGCAATATACTTGCGGATTCGGATGAAAATTTAGCACTTGCTGCGGTGTGCGGTCGGATGCGGATGGCTCGAGGTCGGATGCGGATACGAAGGCATTGGATCGGTAGCGGATCGGATGCGGATATACCGCGTGCTGTCATTTTTCCACCCGCAATTTATTTGTATTGCGCGCCGACAGCCGACAGCGAGCGCATGCTCTGACCTTCACCATGACCTTTGACCATGCACGGCGCCAAGACGGGAGAGAAGGCATTCAGGCGTCTCGAACCGCGCGAGCGCCGACGAGGTAGCGTTCGACGCGTTCCAGAAGTCTATATCGCGTTTGTTGAAAGGTTTACCTTTGCTTGTCGCCATGACTGAGTCCTTCCGTGACAGCATGGAGGCATCCGAAATTATACCAACATGCTTCCGGCGGTCTTTACGCGTCTTTCGAAGCGTGCGGATTTTTGCGGATCGGATGCGGATGGTGCGTTTTGCTCAGCGGATCGGATGCGGATGTAAACTGTTGTGTATGGTGCGGATGCGGATCGGATGCGGTAACGTGTGCGCGGATGCGGGTCGGATGCGGATGCCAAAAACCTCATCCGCGCAGGGCTCTAATGCAGACCCCTTGGTTGCTGTTTAGTTGAGAAGAGTGTGGGCGGATGAAATTAAAACGAACACTACGGCACATTCGTAGAGAGCCACAACTGGTCACATGTACCTCTAAGTCTTTTTTGCGCAAACGATAAAATGTTACAAAGGTAGCCTAAGGGTCATGGTATACCGACATACATTCCACCGTGACCGTAACCTTTGTAAAGTGTCCATGACATGACTTCGGAGCACACAACGTCAGTTTCATTCGCCTATTCGTAGTCGAAACCGGCAAAGTTTTTCTCTTGGACCGTTAAATAAATTTTTCAGTTTCCCTCCTGAGAAAAAAACAAACCAAAACATTTTCGATTCGGTTCCGGTTCACACCAAAATAGTGTGTGTGTTTTCTTTTTTTTTTTTTTGGTGCTGGTTTTCGGTTTACTCCGACACCCTGACTTCAACTGCCCGTGATATGTGGCCAGTGTGCCATTGAAAATGTGTCCACGAGAGAACATTTGACATACCTTCACATATCGGGTGACGGTGTAATATTTGAGCAAAAATGACATTTGACATTTTATCTGTGTGGCATAACACTAGAACTTTCAGATGTCTTATTTTTACTCTTTTTCCCAGTCATTTCGACTCTGCTTTGGAAAAGACAGCTTTAAATACTCACTGTTTCAATTCAATTTCCCAACATGCTTTCAGAAAGCTTTCAAACACAAAATCGGACCACTCATTACCTCGCAATAAACCGAGCTTTCTCCTATAGAAAATACGTGGAGCTCCGCAGGTTGTACGCCCTGTTAAGTGCAGAGACACTCGAATGTTGGGAATAATTGGATGCGATGAAATGTGCGGCTTTGTTTTGTACCGGTTCTATGGCTCTAATTAAGTGCCCTCGATGTAGGAAAGGTGGGGAGGGAGTGCAAGAGCGTCGTAGGTAGGCACCCTGTTGGAGTCTGAAAAATATTTTCCATGTCAAGTGACCAGCTTATGTCAGGTATAAAATTCAGACCAAGGTATATGTATGACGAAGCTCATGAGAGTTGTGCTTCCAATAAGATGGAGGAGGGTTAGTGATATTGCAGAAAAGAGACACTACTTTGGATTTTGTATCATATATTGAAATAAGCCATCTGCTGGACTATTCAGATGCTTTGTAGGGGTCAGAGTTTCTTGATCAGTGGGTGACGTAACATGCTGGAACACAATCGTCCGCAAAAAGTTGGATTGAGCTAGTGAGCTTAAGTGGTAAGTGGTAAAAGTAGATCTGCCACCTTTTTGGCAAAAATGAATGCCACCATCCTAATAAGCACGTGCGCACTTGTACGCTCAAGGTACGATTGTGCGACAACCGTTCCGACACACAAAGTTGGAATGTATGAATCTCCGTTTCTGCTGTACTTGTGTACATAGGAGGGTTACATGATTGTTACATTCACAGCTTTGCATTTTGTACTATGGTATAAGTGGTTGAATTTGCGAGGAGCCAGGATCATGCAAGTATTTGCGGTACTGTCAGGTGCCTTAGGGGTTGACAAAATGTATTGCAACTAGGTAGTAACCTATTGCATTTGTCTTCCCTTTGAGCCATACTGACTCGCAGAGCTGCGGTTAGGAAGTCCTCTCTCGTCCGGGCCGCCAAATTGTCCTGTCTTCCGTCATCCTTGCTATTGCGTCGAGCAGGTACCAGTCGCACTCAATAGTGATGTAGCAACTTTTACAAAGGCATGTGGCAGTGTGCTTAAACTCATACAAGTTTGCTTGCTTGATCTGGGCTTACAAGAACTCTATTGATAGGATGTCAACATCACTTTGCGAGGCAACACAATGTAATAGCATAATGAACTGAGTACATAAGTTGTCTCAGCATCCTGGGTCAAGTTTCTTATTCAAGTTTCTTACATATTTCGTTGACGAATTTTGCGAAATTGGTTGGTTGGTTGCCACCTATACAGTGTGTTCCAACAACAGCACTGTCAAGAATGTCCCGCCCTTCCAGTCCTGTAGAGGTGTACAGAACACAAAGGTAATACATACAGGGTGTTTCACCTAACGTGATAAAAAATTATAAGTGGCATTTACCTTCTGGAAATTTTTGCCACCATTGAGGCAACTTTTAATTGGTGGAAATTTCTTTTGTTCAATTGAACTTTAAAAATTGCCAAGCGAACCTCACTTTTTTTTTTTTACAGAAATATGATGTCCTCCAGGGATAACCACATACCCAACCAAGACTATGCACAGTATCGCAACAGAAATAGTCGAAAAAAATTAATAAAAATTGGGCTTTAGCCCCACCGGCTTGATTGTCGCAAAGAAAAGTGCACTGTATTTGCGGGGAGAGGAGGAAGTGTACCGGTCTTCATTTGGTTTTTCTTCTTTGTGATAAGGCGGTTGTTTTGTTTTCTCTGTGATAAGTCGCTTGTCACCAGCATCATGGCCAACGCAGCACAAAGAAAGGTAAAACAAGGGGACACTTCCTCCTCCCCCACCGTGCGCTTTTCTTTGAGTCAATCAAGCAGACGGGGCTAAAGCCGAATTTGTACTAATTTTTTTCCACTATTTCGGTTGCGATACTGTGCATAGTCTTGGTTGGGTATGTGGTTATCCGTGGAGGATTTCATATTTCTGTAAAAAAAAGTAAGGTTCGCTCGGCAATTTTCAAAGCTCAATTGAAAAAATAAATTTCCCACAATTAAAAATAGTTGAAAGCCTTCTACAATGGTGGCAAAACTTTCCAGAAGGTTGGACAGTCCTCCGGTGAGTACGTAGCAGGTTTTTTATGACCTTAGGTGAAACCCCCTGTATATGTTGCACTTATGTGTTGTGTACATCTCTCAGTCCTGCTCCAGTAGTGGCCAGTTCTCCTTGTCATCCTTCCAAATTCCAGGAAGTTATGGCTGCCAAATGACAACTGATATCTATGACCACCCAGGATGTCCCACACATCAAAATAGGAAGTTGCAGCATGAAACCTTACATCTCAGAGGCCTGGGAATGGCTGCTAGAGCCCATGGACAGGCAGACTTTTTTTTTTGCACATGGCCTGATCTTTCCGAATAGATCAGATAGCGCTGGATCGTAGTGCTCTCACTGTGGCGGAGCCCTGATTTCATCCACTCTGGACAGTAAAACCCTGTGACTGTCCTAGTGCAACCGCGACTGACTGCACTGAAGTGGAAGGAATGTGAGGAAACCTCCTCCAAAGTCACTTGCTTTAGGAGAATTTGGGGCAGTGGAACACTGTAATAGGAGCCTTGTTTGTGTTCAGATGTCTGTGGGACACGAAAAATTACTGATAAAGTGCACCGGTGACACTTTGCAGGTCCAACTTACGACCTCTGGGGAAATATTACACCTTCAAAAGTATTATAATACACGTAATACCTGGTTTTGTGTATTATAATACAGATACAAATACATTTCAAAAATGAATATTATAATACAAATACTCAAACGTATTACTATTACTGCCCATCCCTGCTGTGTTTGCATATTTTGTCAGCCCAGGTCTGGTCCCGCATGAGGCACACAGCCAATTACAAGCCCAGCCTGCAGGCCGGTTCAAGGGCTCGTGTGGGGCCCTAATGGCTGTGTTTGAAAGTGAGATACCACTAAGCCGTGCGCATGAAATGCACATTCTAGCGACGGTTACCCAAAATTCTACAGTGGGTACAGTGGGGTACAAAGGTGGGTAATTCCATTTTAAATCGACAAACGTCTGCCAATGACATTTTTTGATTTCAGTGAAAAAAATATATGTTGTAAATGACCTTAAGTGAAGACAAAAGCTTCCTACGGTCAACCAGTCCACAGATGGAGAGGGGGTAAGGTGACGTAATTTTTTCTCGCGATTTTGCAGCCATACTGATGACACTTGATTCGCATCACAAACCTCAGAGCTAGCACACGTAAAATATGGGCACTCTAGTATACCTGTACGGAGTGAAAACTGTGTCACTTTGAAGGGACGCTTAAGGAAAAATGCCAAAGTCAGCAGATATGACAAAAATTGCACGTTTTCTAGCGCTCATTGCTCCTTGACAGCAAGTCACATATTCATGAATGAATTATGCTTTTAATGCGCAATCTTTCCTCTATTGTTCAATATATATAGAAAACCATTCTAATGTGTTTTGTTGCCGAAAGAGATGTCAGTAAAGTTAGGTGAGAGCAGAAAATTGCCGATGTTTGGTATGGCACACCTCAGCCCATGCAATACTTATTCCAATAATTTTGCGGTTACTGAAAGGACAACGTATCCCATTAATGCAGCTGCAAAAATATGTTGCACTATTTTAGTAGGGTGAAAGCAGCGAATTTTTCTCTGTGCCCAGGTCTCGCCGTTCACGACTACACTTTCGAGTGGCATGCCATCGCGCGTTTCCCATTTCACAGGGCCTTCGATCTCACGCCGATGACACCTATTTGTGGACATGTCGACATCGGCATTCTTATTAACGAGCGGTGACTCTCGCTTCAAGCTTGCATTCGAGGCGATCCTAACTTGCGTCCACGGCTCTACTCCAGCCACATAGTTCTTGTTGAAAGCAATATTGCGCTAGACTAACGAAAAAAGAGGAGAAGAAGCCGGACAATAAGGAAAAAATGAATAATAATAATAACTGTCGGTTAAAAGCCGGAAGATGTGTCCACAACTGCGCCGTTGTTGAAAGAGATCAGTTTACGCTAGTTCGCACGTGAACCGATCAGCACAAGGTACAAATCGTAAGAGAATGGGTTGTTTATTTACAGCTAAGTTATTAAAAGCTTAAGTAGACGGTGCATGTTGCAACAGAAGCATTGCGTTCGTCAGGAGCTAAAATGAAGACATTCCCCGTACCCACGTACTGCAAAAACTATAGCTTATTTGCAAATAAATCCATTCTGTTGCTTTTCGTATTTTTATCGCCTCTGTGTCATTTGACATTTCTGCTGGCGTTCGTTAGATGTGCATAATGTGTAGATAGTGCTTAACAAAAACAAAAATACGCATAAACATTGCGAAACAAGTTTATGCTTTCTTCATCAGTCACACAAAAAGCCACAGAGTTTTTCTTTTTGCACAATATAAAGAGCTGCTAAAATATTCCGAATTTATTTGCGAAGCAAGCTACAACAAAATATTGCACTTCTCAGAATAACTATATGAAGCCCTGGTGCACTGGTGACTCGAATAAATAATCGAAAACATTGCAGTGGTAATTCTCACATCTCACACACACACAATGTTTGTATAAGACCTAAAAACTGTTGTTTGGTATTGTATTCGCGCAGTACCTGTGACACCTAAAATAATGACACGTGAGGGAGAATGTCAGAGGAGTACATACAGCATCACCTTCTGGTCATTTCAGTAATGTATTGGTCATCCCTGTTAACAGCTATGAGCTGCGCTTCAACCTTCGAATAAAGAGACAGATATCGTGACTTGACATAGAGACTCCTTTGGTGTGTAATGGGGTAGTGTAATGCTCTCCAGTGGTGAATCACCCCAGATCATAGTCATGATTTATTTGTTGTTGTTCCTTTGGCATTGCAGATCTGGCATTGCATTGCAGTTCTGGCGGGTATCGTCCTCGGCGATGAAACTCCCCATCCATCATCTTGCAATAAAGTTGTTGTTTGGCAACATTACTCCCATAAACGTAACAGACAGAGGTTGCTGCCTCTTGTAGTGAGCATATATAAATTTTAAAATGACCAATGTCGTAAAATGCTACTTGATAGAAAACTTTATTTACAACACTAGATACCAAGTAAGATAATATGTTATTGATGAAGACTTGACTATTCGCACTGTCAGTATCGTTCGTGTGGGTGGTCCTCAGGTTAGCCTCCATGGTTGGATGAAAGCATCTTTTCTTGCGCAAAGCTATGTAGAGCTGCACATCCATGCCTGTCTTCGTAGAACGTATCCTGATTCGGTCGAATCGTTATCACATATGTGAGCGAAAATAGCACTTGAAGTAAGCTCTCAGCCACTTCTTTTCAGGTTTTACGTCATGCCACTGAACGCAAGCCAGCGAAACAACTACGCATATGGATAGAACACAACAACTCTGCGATCCGACGCCATTTTGAGAAACGCGAATAGTCTATAGTCGCTGTACGGGGAAGTGCTACCAAGTGCCTTATTGCTGGAGGTGCCATCTTTATTACAGCTGCAAAAGGAAGTAACAAAAACTGGTCAGGCTACATTGCATATGCATCCCCCGAGCCCTTTCAAGACAGGATTTGGTCAATAAAGAGGAAGGTTGCACCACGCCAGACAAGGCGAACCCTTGTCGTGAGAACGCGTCCTTCACACTTTTTTTATTAATATATGTCACAAGTGGCTGTCAGGATAATTTCCATCGCAGAAAGGCATGATACCTATGCAATGTGTTACTTCTTTTTGCGGCTGTAATAAAGACGGCACCTCCAGCAGTCAGCCACTCGCTGCGCTTCCCAAATTTTAATTTAATTTACAGACTCACACCTCATGCAGCATTGACGAAACGGTTTCAAAAGTTGTTGCTGTACTCAGCTACATAACGTAAGTCAGTACTCCACTCTCAGTCACTGCGGTATAATAGACAGATGACATCAGTTGGTCTAGCAACAAGATATAAAAGGGTTGCACGTAAATAAAAATGCCGACGTGGACATGTCCGCCGGCGGGAGATCGAAGGTCCTGTGAAATGGGTAACGCGCGATGGCACTCGAAAGTGGAGTCTGAGCGAAGGCCGCAACGGCGAGACCTGGGTACAGAGAAAAATTCGCTGCGTTCACCCTACTAAAATAGTGCAACATGAACATAGCAGGAGGAGGCAAGCTAGCTGGTGTTGAATTGATATTAACATTGCCTTGAGTTTGAGGGGAAAAACACAGGACGAGATGAACAGATAGACTCACGAACCAACAATGAAGCTTTAATACACAAAGGGCAGGGAGGAACAGGATAAAAAGAGAGAGTACACTCCGGCGTCTCAGCGTAGGTGAATATGAGGTCTTAACGGTCGGTGGTAGCTTCGATAACTGCATAAGGGAACGTGTGTGCTTGCAAAGAATGGAAAGATATTCCAAAGCAGTACAGATTGCAAAAAGGACGATAAAAAGTAAAAATATTGGTAACATAGTACAATATATAAAAATATAAACATACAAACAAAACTCAGAAGTGAATAAGGTACGGAATAAAATTAGTCAAGACTAAAAAAGTTATCCGCGGCTAGCAGAGCTAAGGAGAGTGACCAAGCCTTCTGCTAGGTTGGCTCCTTTTGTAGTTGCTATTAGAGAGGATTCTAGTAGAGTGCGGGACAGTCTGTCATTGCAGGAGATTAAACAGTTGGTTCCGGGAAGGCCAACCAGAACAGCCCTCCAGATGTTTACAAGTACTTGATTTGTTTTTCACATTATTAGCATGTTCCCAAAGTCTATCGTTCAGGCAACGGCCACTCTGGCCAGTGTAGGAACCCCCACACCGAAGGGGTTCTTTCGAAGGGGTTCCAAGTTCTTTGTCTTACCTCAGTCAAGCTTTAATGAGAAAGCTCTTGCCGCAATCTCTTCGGTACTAAAGCCTTTTGAGGACAACCTCAAACTTGCTAAACGAAAAGCCTTAGATCTTTTACGATTCCTGCACTTCAAACCCTCAACAATTACAAAGATTTCCAGTGCCTCAGCTGATACCTTTTCCGTAAAATTTGTAGTTAAGGATCGTAAACCTTCTCAACCGCTTCGAGTCATTGTAAATGAGAACGGCACTTGGCAGAAGGTTATCTCCGACTATATTGAAAATTCTTTGAGATGCATTTTCATGCCAGACTCTATCAGTATTCGAAATTCTGAGGATCTCCTTGATGACATTGTGCCTTATCACACACAAACTTTCCACTGTATGTCACTTGATATCAAAGACCTCTATTTCTCCCTCGACACCGCAATCCTATTTTCCAGATTACGGGACATCATTGAGAAGAATTTGGTTTGTTTTCAAACAAATCCCACTTTCCTCCTTTCTAGAACTTGTCAAACTTTACCTTTCGTCTACAGTTGTCAACTTCAACGATAGTCTTTTCACACAATCAAAGGGAATTTGCATTGGTTCTTCTGTCGCACCTAAGCTTAGCGAGATTGACCTTTCCGCACTCGACCGATCCCTATCCTCCTGTTCCAAATCATGTCATGGCACAACTCTTGTCCGACGATACGTTGATGATATAATTATTTTAGCCTCTCATTCAGACTCCATAACTGAACTCGTGGCCTGTGCTCAAAAGACTTGTCCTGAATTCGTCTTTACCTCAGAAGTCCCCTCAAACGGCCGTCTACGTTTCCTAGACGTAACCTTCATCCTTAGTCCAACTTTGTGTTGGGAGTATGGCCGTACTGACCCGAAACCGCTACTGTCAAGGTGGAGCTGCCATCCCAAAGCCGTAAAGTCAGGTGTAATGAATTCTGTCTTGGGTTCTGCTGTTAAAAAATCATGTATCCATAAAGTCCCTACCGCTGTGTCCCAACAAATCAGCCGCATCAAAGAAGCTGGCTTCCAGTCGGATGCAATATACAGGGTGTCCCAGAAAACGTGTCATTGAATTATAATAAAAAAACTACGCCACCTAGAATCATGCGGTCAACAGCATTTGTTCTTATTAGGTTTTTGCCACCTCCTAATGTGAATGTCGTGTACTCAAAGTTTAATTATGTAAATATTTGCGAACTGAACTCGGAAATTTGCCAAGTAAAGGTCACTTTTTTACCCCACCAATATGAAGAGCTTGCCAAATTCACTCAAATCCATGATAATTCACAGTGATATTCACGAGATATCCCATCGGAAAAAATAGCCGAATATCATGCTTTTCGGAGCACCGCACAATAGCGCGCGATGACTTTTTGAGCGCAATCGCTCCCAGTGCGACGAAAGGAGGTTGCGAAGCCAGCCCACAGAGTGATAGTAGAAAAAGTAACAGTTCCTAAAATTGGGAGAGGGAAAGCATTATCACAGCGAAAGTCGGACGTGATAAGCTGTGCCTGTGTTATCTCTTTCTGCGAATGTCGGAAAGGGCTGGGTTTCCAACCTCCTTTCGTCGGACTGACAAAGATTGCGCTGAAAAATTCATTGCGGGCTATTCTGTGCGACCTCCGTAGAGCATGATGTTCGGCTATTTTTTCAGATGGAATGGCTCCTGAATATCCCTGTCAATTATAATTAATTTGACTAAATTAGACACGCTCTTCACATTGGTGGGGTAAAAAAGTGACCTTTACTGGGCAAATCTGCGACTTAAGCTCGCAAAAATTTACATAATTAAACTTACGTTACAGAACATTCACATGAGGAGGTGGCAAAAACCCAGTAAGAACAAACGCCGCTGACCGCATGACTCTAGGTGGTGTAGTTTTTTTATTATAATTCAATGACACGTTTTCTGGGACACCCTCTATACACACCTGCAAAATCTCCTGAATCCCCACAAACCCTGAACGCCCACTGAACCGCCGTGTGGTCCTACCGTTTTACCACGGTATTTCTTATGCCTTAGGAAAATTTGCAACCTCGCAAGGAATCAGAGTAGCCTACTCTGTTCACAACAAGCTGTCCACCTTTCTTGAAATCTGGTCAACACCAGCGATGCACCACATCCCACACAAAAAAGTTCGTAGACTGCAAAAAGTCGTGCGTGTACCGTATACCCCTTCGGTGTGGGGGTTCCTACACTGGCCAGAGTGGCCGTTGCCTGAACGATAGACTTTGGGAACATGCTAATAATGTCAAAAACAAATCAAGTACTTCTAAACATCTGGAGGGCTGTTCTGGTTGTTCGGCAGGCCTTCCCGGAACCAACTGTTTAATCTCCTGCAATGACAGACTGTCCCGCACTCTACTAGAATCCTCTCTAATAGCAACTACAAAAGGAGCCAACCTAGCATTGTCATCCCAGAAGGCTTGGTCACTCTCCTTAGCTCTGCTAGCCCCGGATAACTTTTTTAATCTTGACTAATTTTATTCCGTACCTTATTCACTTCTGAGTTTTGTTTGTATGTTTATATTTTTATATATTGTACTATGTTACCAATATTTTTACTTTTTATCGTCCTTTTTGCAATCTGTACTGCTTTGGAATATCTTTCCATTCTCTGCAAGCACACACGTTCCCTTATGCAGTTATCGAAGCTACCACCGACCGTTAAGACCTCATATTCACCTACGCTGAGACGCCGGAGTGTACTCTCTCTTTTTATCCTGTTCCTCCCTGCCCTTTGTGTATTAAAGCTTTATTGCTGGTTCGTGAGTCTATCTGTTCATCTCGTCCTGTGTTTTTCCCCTCAAACTCAAGGCAATGTTAATATCAATTAGTGCAACATATTTTTGCAGCTGGATTTAGGGGATATGTGTGCCTTTCACTAACCGCAAAATTATTGGAATAAGTATTGCATGGGCTGAGGTATGCCGTACCAAGCATCGCCAATTTTCTGCTCTCACCTAACTTGACTGACATCTCTTTCAGCAATGAAACGGGTTAGAATGGTTTTGATATTATTGCTATGTATTGAACGATAGAGTACGCATTAAAAGCGTACGTCATTCATGAATATGTGACTTGCTGTCGAGGAGCAATGAGCGCTAGAATACGTGCAATTTTTGTCATATCTGCTGACATTTTTCCTTAAGCGTCCCTTTAAAGTGACGCCATTTTCACTCCGTACAGGTATACTAGAGTGCCCATACTTTACGTGTGCTAGCTATAAGGGCTGTGACGTGAAGACAGCGCCACCTTACCCCCTCTCCATCTGTGCACTGGTTGACCGTAGGAAGCTTTTGTCTTCACTTAAGGTCATTTACAACATATTTTTTTTTTTTCACTGAAATCAAAAAATGTCACTGGCAGACGTTTGTCGATTTAAAATGAAATTACCCACCTTTGTACCCCACTGTACCCACTGTAGAATTTTGGGTAACCGTCGCTAGAATGTGCATTTCATGCGCACGGCTTAGTGGTATCTCACTTTCAAACACAGCCATTAGGGCCCCACACGAGCCCTTGAACCGGCCTGCAGGCTGGGCTTGTAATTGGCTGTGTGCCTCATGTGGGACCAGACCTGGGCTGACAAAATATGCAAACACAGCAGGGATGGGCAGTAATAGTAATACTTTTGAGTATTTGTATTATTTTCAATGTCAATAAATATCAACATTGTAAGCAAATGGATAAAATGGATTCAAATATTGATATATCAATGTTTGAAAAGCCATTGCAAAACTTTCCGTAACGATAGAAAAAAGTTTTAGTATCTTCCACGCATATTACAAATGAGGCACAACGTGCATTATGAGGCAGAGAAGGGTTACGGTAACATTAATGATAACGGAGACAGAAACAGTATATTACAGAAATTGGGCGATGGTAACGATAACGGAAATGCATACCACTGTCCTCCATTATCGGAAAGAGAAACGGAAACGAAAATTATCATCCTATATTGAATCCGGGTAACGACTATTACTGTTGTGCGATGACATTTCAGTGACTTTTCATTTTACTTTTGTCTCCATTCCTCTGTAATGCTCTAAGTATTACACGACAGATATCCAGGATGCATCACTTGCTTCCCTGCTCATGACATTACCTATAGGGCTGTTGCACTAAAGTTTGAGGAGGGCGACTGGAGCGCCACACTCACCCCTACCGTCGGAATGCTACGACACGCGGCCGCTCTCGTCCGTATGCATAACTGATAGCAACGGGTAGGACGCGTCAAAGAGTGCGCCGTTTTTTTTTTTTTTTTTTTTTCGAAATCGAACTCTACTAAAAATTGCAAACTGCTGTTGTGTCGTACGCATAGCAGCAAGAAGATGGCTACGGCAAAAGCTTGCCCGCCCAAGAAAAGTCCTCGAAAAAGATGTCCCCGACTGGCAGCGCTATTCCGGCTGCCGGCGATATGCAGGCGGCTGTATTATCTTTTGTACTCCTGAACTAGGTAATTCTTAAAATATGAATCCCTGAAATAATTATTCCTGACTGCTGCCGCCGTTTACCGTTTTCAGTCATAGACTTACATTGCGGCTATGTAATATCCAGGTATAATTATTATTGTGTAACCTGAAGAAGTGCAGTCTCGTGCACGAAAGACTCGTTACCATGTGTAAATAAATATGTTGCTCCTACCGTTTAATATCACTCTTTGATCTACTCTTCACCGGCGACTTGACATCGCCTATTTTTCTGCCTTCGTATAATTATTGCAGTAGACAAATATCGGCATCCGTTCTAATGAAATAGAACGCAAAGACTTTGACCCGATATACTTTTCGTTTTCTTGTATTTGCTTTGCAGTTTTCTGCTTTTTATATTAAAGTCGGCTGTGCAGCCGATGCTTCGGATAATTGTCGCTGTGTGACAGTAAGATCTCTAGTCTGGGGACGACACAGACAGAGTTTGGAGACATCTGTATGTGTCTGTTTTCGTCGTCCCTAGTCTCCAGGTGTTACTGTCATGAATTACACTCACCAGCTGACTTGTTTTTATCAATTCTTTCACTGGGTCGTCGTCACCAGAAACTCCATATATACAAGGAAAAAATATAGCTGGAGCTCTTTGGAGCTCTTACAAGCATATACATATACAATATACTATAGCCTCCTGTATATGTGCACAACCTTAGTTTCCGTTAGACGTCTGTTTGAACGAGGGGGACGTATGATAGCTGATTCCAAATCTAAATAGTCAAGAAGTTCGCTCAGAGGTCCCAGGAAAGATAAGCTATTTGGGTGTTGAACCACAAAGCAATTTGTTTCTTTTAGATGTCCCGTTCATTATAACGGCGAGCGTTTTGTTAAGTCCCCATTGAATTCGATGAGCATTCTGCGAATTAATCTTTGCCACGTTCTTGTTAAGCCTGATTTTTCTCAGGATGAAATTTATACTTTGGCACCCCCAGTGCACCAGAGAAGCACACTAAACACCCTAACAAACAGCGTCATCCGCGACATACACGCGTTCTGCATATGTACATCGTGCCGCGCCTTGTACACATGTTTCAGCGATTTTTTATAAAGAATTTGTCGATCCTTTTGACTTTTTTCTATCCGGAAAACAGATGATAAACGATAACACCACACCAAGTTAGTCAGCGTAGACTGAGTGTCGTCTGCTAGGGAGCGGCCATCTGTTGAAAAGGTCGCCACTAGCGGCGCTGACACACAAGGTTTGCTGCGCCACCTGGCCCAGCGCAACAGGCTACATGACATGAATACGTGAGACTTACACACGCACACTACTACACTTTAGCAGCTACCTTAATAGCTGATATTACAGCCGTATCCCCAGTAGAGTCTCCTCCATCAATACATGCTGTGCGTCTCTCGGTCGCACTTTTTTTTCTAGCACAATCAACTTATTTTCGAGGGCTTACAGCAGTTCAGTATTAGAACCTCATTGCACAAAATAATTTTTTACGGAAGGGTTTTTCGATTGGTCTGCTTCTGCTTAAAAATCATGTCCTTGCATAAAATTGTTTACATAGATGTAGGTTGCATTCATACTCATATTGTTTAGTACTTGTATTTGTTAAAAAATGCACGCTCAATTCATGTCATTCTGCAGATTGCTAGATCGTTTTGTTTTCATCAATTCAAACAAAATCAAAGGCAGTTGTGTCACTGTGCTTTAAGCTGTGCATTTGTCCTTAAAATTCACTTTCAGTATCCTAATTGTTTACTATGAAGTGGTACAAATGAGAAAACATATGGAGCGAAAACTGAGGGATGACATCGAAAATGCAAGAAGAATGTCATGTCATGCCGAGGGTCCCAAACGGTATGAAATCAACAATCTTTAGAGACATAAGAGCGTGCAGATCCTCCTATCACAAAGCAGAACGAAGCTTGTAGTAGACCCGGCAGATCAAGAAAGGGACAGAAAGGCGTAGTGCAATAGAGATAGCCACTGAGGCACTTCCGAGGCACTTGATTACTAGATTTTATTGTTTTAAGCAGTTTCTCCATTGTATGCCGCTTTAACAAAGTGTTCATTATTAACCGTTTAGTGAAACATTATCCTCACTGCACTTTTGTCGGTTTATGGAGCTGCTCCCAAACCACTTTTTGTTGCTCCAAACAGGCATTTTCTCCGCTCTGTATTTCTGCTCTAAAACTGCAAAGTCGAATCACACCCCTGTTAACAGAAACAAAATTAAAAGGTGGTATCGGAAACGGATAACGGAAACGAAAATGGAACGGTAACGATAATGGAAACGGTAACGAAAATACGAGGGTGGTTCCATAAGTTTCCGGCCCAACCAACTTTTAATATTAATAGAGACGAAACAAGTGTATCACTTTTCGACATAGTCACCCTTAACTTCGATGCACTTTTGACACCTTTCAACCAGCATTCTTATACCCTCGAAAAAATAGTCCGAAGTTTTGTCCGCAAAATGCTGGAAAACTGTCTCTTGCACCTCACTATCGTTTTGAAATCTCCGTCCTCTAAGATCCCTATTCAAGTTTGAAAACAGGAAGTAGTCACTCGGTGCCAAGTCTGGACTGTAGGGTGGGCGGTAGATTTCTTCGAAGCCGCACTCCTTCAGTGCAGCCTTGGCAACAGAAGCCGTGTGGACAGGGGCATTGTCCTGGAGCAACCGGACACCTCGATTCAACCTGCCGCGCCTCTTTTCGTTGATGACGTCTCGCAGTCGGTGCAGGAGTGAAGCATAATAAGTTGCATTCACTGTGGTGTTCCTCTCTTTGAAGTCAATGAGGACGATCCTGTGACAATCCCAAAATATTGTTGCCATGATGATCTTTGTGGATTGTGTGACCTTGGCTTTTCTTGGGGGTGCTTCTCCTGGCTTGCGCCATTCCATCGACTCCTTTTTCGAAAGGGGATCATAGTAGAACACCATAGTCTCATCCCCTGTGACAACTGACTTCAATATTTCTACTTCGTTCTCTTGACAGAGCTCCAAAAACACTTTGGCACAGACGACGCGCTGTTTCTTTTGAACTGACGAGAGAAGTCGTGGCACCCATCTCGCACTGACCTTTTTCATGTGAAGGCCCTCGCCGATGATGCGAAAAACTGTTGTTTTGGAAAGCCCCAGCCTTTCTGAGATTTCCTTCACCTTCAGACACCTGTCGCTCAGCACTTCCTCCTCGACAAGAGACAAATTTTCTTGTGTCACCACTTCCACTGGACGACCATCGCGTCGATCATCTTCAATGGACTCTGGCCGCAGTCGAAGCTGCTTAGCCCAGTCTTTTACAGTTGTGTACGACGGAGAGGCTTCCCTGTACACGTTGTCCAGTCGCGCTTTAATTTCGTTAGGTAAAAGTCCCTCTTTTGTCAATAATTTTATCACAGCGCGGTACTCGATTTTTTTCCATTTTAACTGAAGAGTGCACCCTGGTTGTTTGAAATGCCGCTCTCCAACCGACAAAAGCATGGAGAGGGTAGAGGGTGGTGCTCCTGCCCTCCAACAGATGGCGCCACGCGTCCTTAATTGCATTTTCAAATTCACGCGCACCTCAGGCCGGAAACTTACGGAACCACCCTCGTATGTCCGTTATCCTTCCCTGTTATGAGAACCACGGAGGATATGTCCTCAATAATTGTGACAAAAGATTGGGGAATAATTAGTGCAAGAATTTAGGTGAGTGCGGAGGGTGATCCACACTAGGTTGCATACCTTCTCTTTCTTTGTTCCTCGAGGAATAGAGGTTTGCAAATATGGAGCAAATACTCGGTTTTGACTGCGATGTATGTCGCACGCTCTGTGAATTCGTTCAGCATGAAATGCAGCCTTTGACAATCCACAAAGTTTTCCCCTAACTTGCATCGCGTCGTTACAGGAAATATTGCCATTGTGTCGCAAAACCAAATGAAGAGGGAGAGTGGGATAAAAGCTGTCAAGTTTGGTTCATAGACTCGTTGACCTGGTCCTTTCATATCCTGTCCGCATGCAGAAGCTGCCAAATTACTGATATTTCTATCAACATGCATAGTGATATTACCACGAATCATCATCGCGAAACTTCCAGGGCAGGCACGAAACGGTACGTCTCATCCCGGCGCATGCTGAAGAAGAAGCAAGAAGCTTCCAGACACATCGCCTGCTCTCTGGCAAACGCACGTGCTGTTTCTAGACTTTTCGGCGCGACGCTTAAATGCTTGTGCGCTCCAAGCTGGAGCATTCATTCTTTGGACTCAGTTGTGTTCAGAGAGCTATCACTCTTGTGTTATGCTACCAAGTAGTCTAATAAACCGTTCGCTGTCTATTCGATGACTCGCCGACCCATTTCGCTTCGTGACAATATCTTCAATGCAATATCGATGTTCATATTAATGTGAATATCTATTTTAACCAATAAATATTGATATTTTAAAATCATCGATAATATTGCGGGCATAAAATATTGATAAGGTTGATAGGAATATCGATATTGTTCCATCCCTATTATCTATGCAATGCTGGACAAAAATGTTCCACAGTTGGAAGCAGTGCTCCATACAGCCCTGCACGGGCCCCCGACCCAGCCCGGTCTTGTTAGTGGCTGTGTACTCCGGCCCAGTCTCAGCCCGGCCCGTAGCACACAGCCAGTATATAACAAATACCGCTTCTCTGATTCACCAACAATCCTCAGTGCGCATGGGATTACCACAACTACAGAGTAGACGTAAAACTCGCTATCTCGAATTCATGTACCAAATAATGGATGATCACACGATATTATACTTCATTATCAACAACGAGGCCCACTCATTCCTCTCACTCATTCCAGGGACGAACGGTTTGACATTTGGTATGCCATCTGCACTAGCAATTGCATCTTACATTGACACGTCGTCGTAATAGAGCATCATTGGTTGTAGAGTGTTACTAGTGCATTTAAAATGTTTCTGTAGGTACTTGTGTTGTGTGCCCTGTTACTGAGTTCCCCTTCAGACAGTGTTTTTGGACAAAAGGACCTACTCTTCTCTCTTTTGCAGGACATCGACGCATCTCTTGTTCATGTTCTACCAGCCAGGCGAATGCATCATTACTAAGCATAGCATTTTAGTAAAGTTGTTTTTCTCGAACCTTCGTCACATACTTCTTGTAGCAATGTCTTGTAGAGGAGGATGGAAGGAACATATATTCTCTTACTGCGTCGTGTACCTTCAGGAATGCAAAATATTTCCTTCGGGGAATGCCACTGTGATCACCCCCCAGCCTGCAGGGCTACACTCAATGAAGAATCTCTGCGAGTGTTCCTAGCCGCTGGTCCATTCTCCGTGTGGAGTACGAACCAAAAAAGGCTTCGACGCTACCACCGCACGTACGAAGCTGGCTGTGACGTGAAAAGCAGGTGGGGTAGCTGAGTGCAGCCTTGAAGTGAGCAGACGACTTGTAGGGGGTGTCAGGTCAGCGCTTCTTTGCGCGTCAACTTTGTCCCCGTTGAATACGACGTGACAACATATTCTAGATAATGGGCCTCCTTACGGGTTACGGGATATTTAATTGAATGCTGTTTGGTGTTTTTTTTTATTGGTTCACCCGGAGTGTTGACGTAACAAAAAAGGAAAATATCCGAATACCGTGCGAATACGAGACCATCTAGATATATGCCATGAATATGCACCACCGAGATAACCGTACATCGCAAACCCTGTGAGAGAGGGAATTTCTTGCACTCGAGTTCCCACCATTCCCCCCGAGCATAAACAAAGCGTGATAAACACCTTACTCGACCGCGCGAAGCACCTCGCCTCGACGCCTGAACTCTGCGCCTCAGAAGAAAAAAAAGAAAAAGTCCAACAGTTACACTCAAACAGTCATGGGCAGTACCGAAGATACATGTATCTCTTGCGCTGAGAGATACATTCCATTCAACACATTGTGGAAACCTAAGTTCCTACAACCTTGGGGTGTCAGCCCGTCCATTCCGCACGTGAAGGAAGCAGCAGCACAAAAGTCAACACAACTTCTCGTCTGGCTGTACGTTCGGCAGCAGGCCATCCCAAAAAAGGCCCCCTCGGATAACGGGCCCTCTGTCGGAGGGTATCCGATACCTCCCTTCCCCTTAGAGGGTCCTACAGTTCTAAGACTCCGTCGTCAAATGGTGGCTGCGGTCTGAGGAGGCCTTGCTTCTGCCAGCAGTTCTGGCTTGAGTCGTCTCAGTGTTGATAGGGCCGCGCTGATATCGGCTGCTCGGGTGAGGTGGAGGGTGCCCCTGCGATGGGTGGCAACTCTGGAACGTGGCAGGTTGGGCAGAGCAGTCGTCGCTCATCTGCCGCGAGTGGCTGGAGTGGGTCCGCGGGGTGCCGCTCAGTCAGGGTGTGGCCTCAAAAGGGAGTCTGAGTAAGGGCCAACTCATCACCTCGGAGAGGCCGCAGCTGGCTGGTCCAACGCTATCAGGATGCCGAAGATACTGGCTGCCCGTCTGCAAGGATGGTCCACGGAGTGGCACTGGGGGAAGGCAGGACCAGGTGCGCGTGCGGAACTTCCTTGTGAGCGGGAGTCTGTCCGGGGGGACTGTGCGCAGTACCCCGGGTTCTTCCAGGGCTGGCAGGGCCGGGAACGTCGACGCATCTGAATGAGAGGAGAGAAAAATGGAACACGGTAAGAGGGTATCCCCAAGCCGCGAGTGCCGGAAGGGCACTCCCTAGGACAAACAGCGGAAAACTGTGCAACAGAAACCACACTAATAAGGCACTATGCTTGGCGATGGAGATAGTGATGGTACGTGCGCCGCCTGCGGAGAGGCAGGTCCGGGAACGGGATCTGGGTTCAGGTCCTGGAGGGAGGCAGGTTGCAAATCGGGCTCCTCTCCGTCCGGGTCAAGACTTCAGGTCCGAGCATAGGTGGGCATTTTGGTGAAACCTCACTCGCCCTCACGGGTACATGCCCTCACGAGCACAGGCCCTCACTCACCCTCACGGTCCTCACAGACACATGCCCTCAATCGCCCTCACGAGCACAGGCACTCACAAACGCAAGTCCTGAGGGTGCGGGTAAAGGGCAGGTGCGCCAGTTCTTAGCAATTTCGTCTATATCGCGCTGGGAACACAACAAAGCCCAGGACACTTGGCTGTGTTCCCAGCGCGCCGTAGACGAAATTGCTAAAAACGAGCACACCAGCCCTTTAAAGTGCACCCTGCCGGTAGTTGGGTGGCTGGAACCATGTCACCAATTAATCAGTCAGCCAAGACGCTTTGCTCTGTTCCCAGCGCGACATATACGAAACTGCTAAAAGCGGGCACACCAGCCCTTTAAAGCGCACACTGCGTGTAGGTGGGTCGATGGAACCATATCACCAAGTAATTAGTCAGCTCAGGACGCGTGGCTGAGTTCCCAGAGCGACGTAGACGACATTGCTAAAAACGGGCCACCAGCCCTTTAAAGTGCACCCTGCTGGTAGCTGGGTCGCTGGAACCATATCATGAAGTAATCAGTCAGCCAAGACGCTTTGCTCTGTTCCCGGCGCGACATAGACGAAATTGCTAAAAACGGGCACACCAGCCCTTTAAAGCGCACTGTGTGTAGGTGGGGCGATGGAACCATATCACCAACTAACCCGTCAGTTCAGGACGCTTGGCTGTGTTCCCAGCGCGACGTAGACGAAATTGCTAAAAACGGGCACATCAGCCCTTTAAAGTGCACACTGCGTGTAGTTAGGTCGCTGGAACCATATCACCAACTAATCCGTCAGTTCAGGACGCTTTGCTGTGTTTCCAGCGCGACGTAGACGAAATTGCCAAAAACGGGCACATCAGCCCTTTAAAGTGCACACTGCGTGTAGTTAGGTCGCTGTAACCATATCACCAACTAACCCGTCAGTTCAGGACGCTTGGCTGTGTTCCCAGCGCGACGTAGGCGAAATTCCTATAAACGGGAACATCTGCCCTTTAAAGTGCACACTGCGTGTAGTTAGGTCGCTGTAACCATATCACCAACTAACCCGTCAGTTCAGGACGCTTTGCTGTGTTTCCAGCGCGACGTAGACGAAATTGCCAAAAACGGGCACATCAGCCCTTTAAAGTGCACACTGCGTGTAGTTAGGTCGCTGTAACCATATCACCAACTAACCCGTCAGTTCAGGACGCTTTGCTGTGTTTCCAGCGCGACGTAGACGAAATTGCCAAAAACGGGCACATCAGCCCTTTAAAGTGCACACTGCGTGTAGTTAGGTCGCTGTAACCATATCACCAACTAACCCGTCAGTTCAGGACGCTTGGCTGTGTTCCGAGCGCGACGTAGGCGAAATTCCTATAAACGGGAACATCTGCCCTTTAAAGTGCACACTGCGTGTAGTTAGGTCGCTGTAACCATATCACCAACTAACCCGTCAGTTCAGGACGCTTTGCTGTGTTTCCAGCGCGACGTAGACGAAATTGCCAAAAACGGGCACATCAGCCCTTTAAAGTGCACACTGCGTGTAGTTAGGTCGCTGTAACCATATCACCAACTAACCCGTCAGTTCAGGACGCTTGGCTGTGTTTCCAGCGCGACGTAGACGAAATTGCCAAAAACGGGCACATCAGCCCTTTAAAGTGCACACTGCGTGTAGTTAGGTCGCTGGAACCATATCACCAACTAATCCGTCAGTTCAGGACGCTTTGCTGTGTTTCCAGCGCGACGTAGACGAAATTGCCAAAAACGGGCACATCAGCCCTTTAAAGTGCACACTGCGTGTAGTTAGGTCGCTGTAACCATATCACCAACTAACCCGTCAGTTCAGGACGCTTTGCTGTGTTTCCAGCGCGACGTAGACGAAATTGCTAAAAACGGGCACATCAGCCCTTTAAAGTGCACAGTGCGTGTAGCTAGGTCGCTGTAACCATATCACCAACTAACCCGTCAGTTCAGGACGCTTGGCAGTGTTCCCAGCGCGACGTAGACGAAATTGCTAAAAATGGGCACATCAGCTCTTTAAAGTGCACACTGCGTGTAGTTAGGTCGCTGTAACCATATCACCAACTAACCCGTCAGTTCAGGACGCTTGGCTGTGTTCCCAGCGCGACGTAGCGAAATTCCTATAAACGGGAACATCTGCAAGGGCCAGTAGCTGGATCGCTGGAACCATATCACTAGAGCCTTCATAATTTGCCCACGTCTCGTAAGCGTCATTTAACCTCATTTCTGAATGCACTCATACTGACCTTACACCCTTGAGGCCTCACCAGTGACTTCACTCACACAGACCTGTCGCCCCTCAGACCTCATGAGTGCACTCACAGGAGACCTCATGAGGGTAAGAACCTCATGAGTGCACTCACAGATGGCCTGACCGCGGGCTTGCCTTCACTCACCCTCACCTCAAAGGCGTGAGGTGAGGGTGAGGGGCACTCATGAGGGCCCTCATGAGTGAGTTCGCCCAGCTATGGGTCCGAGATGTGAACTGGCCCAGTGTCTTCGCCGGTGTCGCAGCGACGAAGCCTGTAAGTGAGGCCGTAGGAGCACGCACTTACCTCGAACGGGCCATCCCACCTATCTGCAAGTGAAGCTGCAAAGCCTCGTGACGCATCACTAAGCGGGTGAGTCCGTCGAAGGACGAGGCCACCAACGCCGTAGTCCAACGTCGACGGTGGTACTGGCGAGCCTGGTCCAACCTTGTGACGTCCAGATTCTCCGGAGCCGTCCGAGCTCCAACGTCCAGTCAACTCCGGTGAACTCCGGAGGTCCTCGGTGAACCCTGAGTAACGAGGCCGGGTAGCACCATCCCGAGGAGGCGTATTTCGAAACCCTGACCGATACAGAAGAGCGGCAGAAAACCCTGAAAACCCTATGCGTCGCGTTGGCGCAAGACGCTGCTGCTGACATAATGGCGGCTGTAGGCAGTGTTACGTTTTGTGGTGTTGGGTTGGGACAGATGGGTTGAGCGAAAGGAAACAGATAGATTTGGCTTGCTGGTTGACGTGCCTTGAGATTACGCGCAAGTTCTTCCAACATTTATGCTCCTTGTGTTTGAAAGCGTGAGTCCACAGAGAGCCGGTGTTTTCAGTGTATGAGAGCGATGTTGTGCTTCTGTTTGGGTGGTCGTTGCCATTAATACACGGCATGGAAGTTGAAAATCTTCGAGTGTGAAAGTGGGACAGAAACTGAAAATGGGTCCTTGTGGCGTGTAGAGAAGTTTGAAGTGAATCTGCAAAAGCAAAGGCGCCGTAGTGAAGTCTGTGCGTAGCGCGTGCACAAAGACTGTGTGTAGTTCCGACTAGAGTCACTAATAGTGACTAGAGTTCTGACGTTTTCAGGTTACATTCCTTTTGTCTTTTTTTCCCTCGAAGAGAAGGTTACATGTAGTGGTCTTGGGTGTCAAATCCAAATAATGTGCACCCAGTTTAGTTCATGATTGAAACGTGATTGAATTTGGGGCGATACTTGGTTTAACAGGAACTCTTCAGGTTCTGGGGTGGAATCGGGTATAACACGTAATCAGGCTGTATTTATGATGCATTTCAGTGCACTTCACATATATTTCTGACCAATATTTACAAGCTTTTATGACCACAGTGTTGATGCAGCTTACTTTTGTGGTTACATGTTGGCAAAAAGTCGATTACACTTTCTTTTCATTACTAAATGTTGTGGATAAATGTACACAGTATGACAAAGAATGTACGCAGGTTTTTATATTGCTATATTTTGTCTTTTATTCAGCGTTTCTGACTGCTAACAGGGAGCTGTGGCCTGAACGTGAGAAAACATTATGCATAATGTACACGTGCATACCTAAAGATAGCAAGTGCACCAAAATAGAAAGACTAAAATGAATGAAAAGCGCACTTCTACAAAAGCTACCAGTAAAAGCAAAAACAATAATGAAGTCAGTATCACTGCATCAGGTGGAGGTCCACGCTTCCTCAGGTACGGTACCTGAGGAAGTGTGGACCTCCACGCGAAAGCTTGTACAAATTAAACTTAAACAAAAATCTTCAGTGTCGGCTTCTGTATTTTGTTTATGTGATCTACAGGACTTGACTCCCCTCTTCGTATACGCTTCTGTTACGTTACTTGTTCATTACTACGCAGCTCAGCAAGACATTACTTTTGTAACTTTGTGACTTAGCAAATGCCCACATTGCACGTTCCATGAGCAATATTGAAATCGTCATTTGTGGTGTAAATTATGTTATCTGATTTTATTTTTCACTCTGTATCCTATGGCTATGATAGTCTCTGGGTCTCATGGTCAACTCTCATCTCTGCTCATGACTGTGATGGTAATGGACAAAGAGACAATAGTGGTTATCACCTCAGGACGAAAGATGATCAGTTTCACCAGGCACCTGTTTATGCAATACCTCATGCATAGGGTTCTTTGTTTTCGGGTTTTATGATTTTTCAGTTTCGGGTTTCAAATTCGGGGGGTAAAAATCGGGCGCTATTTACACACGAGAATTCGGGCAGAAATCGGGCGCTACGATCTCTATTTGATATGTCATCGGGGAATTTTCGGGTGAAACGAAAGCCATATGAAACAAGCCATTGCTTTACACGTGGACGAGAAACAAGAATCTTTATATTAGGACAAATAGGTTGTCACAAATAGCTGTCTTTGCTGATGTTATGATTCACTTTTCGGACAGTTTACCGAGGACGACAAGATGAAGGAACCCGAGCATTTCGGGTAGATATCGGGTTTTACCCGGACTCTTGAAAACTTGTGCGGGGGGGGGAACTATTGTGAAAAATTGGGTTTAACCCGAAAACTAAGAACCCTGCTCTCTCATACCACATTCACATATCAGATACACCACAGAATTGTTCAATGGAGACAACCATTGATCATTACCAGTCATAACTAGAATTGTAGCTCCAGAAAAACATGTCTAAATTACTTTGGTTAGGAATAGTGACAAGATGTATTTGACATGGTCATGAGACTACAATTTGCTTTTCATTTTTGGCTGGGGCCACTGCTGGTTGGGTAGTACTGGGAGCCCTCTGTTTTGGCAACTAACACATGGCACATTTCTCTTGTTTTTATTATTTAGGAAACCTCTCATACAACTGTTTCTACAAAGGGGTATCTAGCAAGCTTAGAAGCTGGTTAACTTATCAAGACGGGAAGGTGTCTAGGTTCACATGTTTACTGATCAAGGCAAGGGTCAACTAAAAAAAATACAGTGCCAGTGTTTGCACCCACTTGACCCAATCTTGATCATACCCATACCATCACATGCCATATGTATGTATGCACATAAATTGAGCTTTAAGTACAACATGTTGCTCACAAATGCAAAGGCACTGCAGCTCTATAAAACAGTAGCATGCACTCCCAGGTTATAAAACAAAAAGGGCTCGACTAGACAGCAGTGTCTTCAATATAGTGAAGGTGTGGTGGACTTTGGGCACCGAACACTAGGGATGATGCCTTGGCGGCATTTGTGTTCAGAGCTGTGGGATGGATACAACCTTAGGATTCTCTATGCATGATCCTGGGATAATTGTGAATAGTGAACTGCTAGTGAACATATGGCTAGTGGACTTCTGAACAGCGAACATGTGCATAGTGAATACCGAACTTGCGAGCAGAGCACATGAGCAGTATTTTTAGGGAGTGTGTGCGTGTGTGGGGGGGGGGGGGATTATGTTAGGAGCAGCAGAACAAGTTGGGAGACATGTTCAATTTCTCTTCTTTTTTCATTACAAGCAAACAAAATAAATTTATTCATGTCACTAGAGCAATACTTGCAATGTCACACAGCAATGTCGTTTCCACGAAACCCCCATATGTTGCAGGATAAATTACTTGCTTGGGCTTCATGCATGTCGTTGTAGTTAGACGGCAACAGTGAAGTCCCTAATTCCGTGTAGTACAGAAACATTACAACTGTATTCCCCATGTTTTCCCGCTAATAATGGCCTTTTAATATTTCAGTTTGCTGTGCACAAACCACATATCAATTATGGTAGCACCGTATCACTAAAGTTACAACTTTTTGGTTTTCCTGTAGGCTGTGCAAACACCTGCCAGAAAGCTTTAAATCGATGAGATTTTTTTTAAAAGTGTTGATTTTTCTGTGCTTAAGAGCATGGTTTTGATGAATTCCTGGTCCCACTCACTGCTATAACGTTCAGATTGTAGGGGAAACTCGAAGAACACAGCCTCAACAACACAGACATCTATTGGTTAGTCGTATAAGGTCACCAGGGTGGGTGGGAGGGATATCTTTATTATGTAGTATGTAAAAAATAGGAGGGAAAGGTTAGCTTGCACCATGGCGGGTTGCTATTCCCAGCAAAGAAGGCAAACAAAGAGAAAAACAAACCACCAAGGGCAATGCAATGAACATGTACAGTACTATGGCTATCAGGTAACAGTTGTGTTAGTGAGTTTCAGGACATGTCTTTAAGCGGGGCATCATTGCACAAGAAAGAGAAAATATATTGCGTTTTATGATGTCTGGTGCTAATGCCATACAAGCATAGCCCAGGCAAGTTCACGGCAGTTAATAAGATAGACCTCAAACAACCGACAAAAACTTGTCGGGTACCTGCTACATTTTAATGTAGGTGTTCTCTCATTACTTCGAGCTACGACAATTCATACTTTTGCATACTTCACACAAACTTCATGTCACCTCCATGTTTAGCCCACAGTTTTCAGTGTATTGAAAAGCTTATTAACTGAATGGCATTTTTGCCTATTCAACATTTTTCATTCCCTTGTGAAACGCTCCTACGGGCAGAAGATGGCTTCCGCATGTTGCTGACGCCATCTCTTGAGACACCCTCCTTTGAACACCTACAGATGCCAGTCTCCTAAGGAATGTCACCCTTACTGCTTGGGCTTTAGCTGACATCAGACATTTAGTTTTGAGGACTGACGTGTTAAGCTAGTAACCATCGACATGCTTCTTTTGAATATCTCTGCAGTTGTTAACTTATTAACGACGTAAACAACGAGATTTGGCCGAGGCAGACCACACTTAGGGACGACACAAACACGTAACGCCCAGAAATCACTCAATGGCTAAAGGGAAATGTCGTGCTGGTGTGGTGTAGTGGTTAGCATTTCTGACCGGAAATCAGAAGACCCAAGTTCGATTCCTGGCATCAGCGCCTTTTTCCCTGAGTTGTTGCATTCGTTAACTTATGCCTGCTTTTTTGTGTCCCCACTCATAATAGCACTTCTTCAGAGGAAAGGCAAAAAAATGTGAGCTGCAACATATATTTGGAGTAATTTATGACAATTTGAACAAAAATATGTAATGACCTGGGGTTTGAATTAATGAGTCTACTGTAATTTGGTGTTCTACACAACGTCTTGCAATTATGCCCATATGAAAAAGTTGCATGCAGGACCAGTCCGTTCGTTTTGCTTCCTTATGCTGCTTCCTTCTGATTTGTTTATTTATGCCCTCAGGGCAGAGCA